>NC_056072.1:40517560-40823312 GCF_016772045.2 Ovis aries | reverse complement strand
GGCACTTTTGCTCTATTTCTGTTACTTCAATAAACAAATAAAAAGTAGAGGACTGTTAGAAATTAGCAGACAATAACCAAATGCAACGTATCAATATTGTACAGCATGCGATCTGAAAAACTCAATGGTAAAAAATTTATACAGAATGGAAGAAAACTGAACATGAACTACTTATTAGATATTAAAGAATCATCATTCACTTCATTGTGTGTGTACTATAGTTACAGCCCTTATCTGTTAAAGAAACATAGAAGAGTACTTATAGGTGAAAGGAGATGATGTATAGGATTCACTTTAAAGCAATGGTCCCTAACCTTTTTGGCACCAGAAACTAGGTTCGTGAAAGACAATCTTTCCACAGACGAAAGGCTTGGGAATGGTTTCAGGATGATTCAAGTGCATTCCATTTATTGTGTACTTTATTTCTATTATTATTACATCAACTTCACTTCAGATCATCAGGCATTAGATCCCGGAGACTGGAGACCCCTGCTTTAAAGTATTTCAGGACAAAAATATGTATAGTCATCTCTATTTTTAAAAAAAGTAAAACAAACAAAAAAAAGGAATGTAAAGTGAGGGTAAAGCTCAGGGATGGAGCAGAGGGTCGGAGAATGTGTGCCGATATCTATCATGCATATGACCAAAATCCTATTCTTTGCACTCTGAAGATCAAAATGTTCACATCAAAATGGCTGCATCAGAATGTCCTGCTTCAGAACACACATCGCAAGAAAGGTCTCAGGGGCCCAGAAACATGACAAGCAGGAACAGAATGAAATTTAAGAGAGTCCAATTAGGTTCTGAATGACAGCAAGGCAGATATATGATGACAAACAGTGCCCTTCCTTCCTCCGGAGACAGGTCTATTTTGAGCCCAAAGTGAGGAAAGGGAGTGCATGTTATCCAGGGGATTTCACCATTGTCCTTCTGGTCCCGTTATCACCAACTGAGAAGCCTACCCAGGTATTAGGAGGGGGAGAACACAACAGGAAGCAGAAAACAGATTCTGATGGTATCAGTCAGCATCTCAGCAGACAGAAGTCACATTTGACTGCAACTCTGAAGACAATTAAGTATAGGAACTCCTTTCAGAGGTGCAGGTAGAGTCACAAGTTAAGGATGCTGAGATACCTGGGACTACCTACCTGCAGCATGAGCTCTTTACTTCCCTTAGCCTAAAAGAGCAAAGGAAGGCAATGTGTCACCAGAGCCTCATGAGATAAGTGAGGCTGCAGCTACCACCAAGAGCTGGAGACGTGGAGGGAAAGGCAGGCTACACGGAAAATGCCCTCCCACCTCTTTCTCTCTTTCTGTCACCTCATCTATTTCCAGGATCTCCCAGTGACTGAAACAAACCAGAAACTGCAGTCATGGCAGCCCAGGTGATACAGTCTACTGAGGTCAGTCTCCTGGGTCAAAGAGCGGGGAAGAGCAAGTTGTCTAATAGACCAGGAGGCAGAGGATGGAGAATTCCTCCCATGGAGTAGATAAGGTCTTCAAATCTGCAAAGAGAACTTACGGCCATTTTATAAAACCTCTAATTCAGCTGGACCTAAGGCTTCAGATCCTTAGTTGAAATGGGAATATTTCTAAGCATTTTACAGGTGGCCTGAGAACAAGTAATCAAAGATTGTTTCACAATTATATACAAGAACATTCCATTAAGTAGCTCCGCCTGCTCAGACTTGGACTTGTAAATTAAAAACTTTTCTTCTACACAAAACACTTCCAAGTTACATGGACAGAAAAGTAGAGAAAGCTGGTTGTATTTTCCATGGGGCTTTAACCATCATTCTATTAAAGAAAAGTCAGAGTCAAGTTACCATGGGTGGAAACCCAACTCCAAGGACTGATGGGGAGGAGCATCACCTTGTGAGGCTAAGGATGGAATCCTTCTTCTGGCCAATTGGCCCCTGAAGGACTGACCTTTCCCTGCCCTCTGATGGGCAACTCCTGTCACTGCTACCCTTACTCCCAGGGGCGTGTGGGACTGTTTTGCTACTGACACCAATGCCGCTTCCTCCCACCAGGGGCTTTGCATCAGATGTGCCCTCTACACTTAACATGCTTCTCTCCATTCTCCTGCAAACTCCTACTTCCATCTCAACTCTCACTTCCCAAGGAAAGCTTTGCCAGCTTCCCTAATGAGCTCAAAAACCCCAAGGCACACTCCTGTAAGACCCAGAACATTTTCTTCATGGAAGAACTTTCACGGCATGACTCTCTGTCTTACCTGGCTGAATAGTTAGTTTCACATGGTAAGGACTGTGTGTGCCTTCGTGTACCATCATATTTTGGGGACCTCATGTACTATCTGGCTCATAAGTGAAAGTGAAAGTGAAGTTGTTCAGTTGTGTCCAACTCTTAGTGACCCCATGGACTGCAGCCTACCAGGCTCCTCTGCCCATGGGATTTTCCAGGCTCATGGGAGGCACCAATTATTGATGAATGAATAAGTCTTCACTACAAGAGAACATTCTTCCATTCAAGGAAGAGTCTGAATTTTGTTTTATTCTTTTAATAACGTAATACTATAGGCTGGTTTTTTGTCCCCAGAACTAAATTACTGGGAACTCTCAATTAGCTGATAGTTTCTACCCCATTTTCTTATATCTTGTATAAGAAAATAATATTTAATGAGGTTTTTTAAAAATAATGTTTAAATTATGCTTAAGATTCACATATATCCAACTTAATCTCATAGACTGTAATTTATATAACTGCTGTTTTAAGAAATTGCTTATAAGTACTCCAGAAAAGAAAAAAAAAAAACAAAACACATATCCTGGGTCCTATTTACTAACGCAGGAAGTTAGCCACACAATTCTTTAAAGGTTTTCAAGAGGAGCTGAAACCCAAAGGACTTTAGAATTCTCAATTAATCTAGAATGAGCGGGTATATTCTGGATAAGTGAGGTTTTATTGGAACTCAAGTCCAGTTTTAAAAAAGGTCTTAAAACTTTTATTCTAATAGTAAGCAATAAATTCTTCTATGATTTCAATGCTTAAATGCTTCTTTTATGACTAATAAAATCGGTCAAATTTCCATTTTGTTTTATATCCAGTTCAGAATCTACTTGTCACATGTGTCAGGAGCTATATATTCGTGTATCCTGTGTGGTACCGTATTTATCTCTGAATCCCCATAAAGTTTAGTTGAGCAGACTGCACTTAGACATACTCAGAAAGGGTGCAGTGAATGAATGAGAAGAGAGTAGAAAAGGAAGCTGACATTTGTTGAACACCTTATGTCATGTCGCAGCTGCTATGCAAGGAGTTTTACATAACAACGACAAAGCTTAGTAAGTTTTATGTCAGGAAAGTGGAAATCCCTCAGTCGTGTCTGACTCTTTGCAACTCCATGGACTATACAGTCCATGGAATTCTCCAAGTCAGAATACTGGAGTGGGTAGCCTTTCCATTCTCCAGGGTATCTTCCCAACCCAGGGATCGAACCAGGTCTCCCACAATGCAGGCAGATTCTTTACCAGTTGAGCCACAAGGGAAGCCCAAGAATACTAGGGTGGGTGCTACGCTAATGCAGACTCTATACGCGATCTCATGCGATAAGGTAGTTAGCCCAGACACAAAGAGATTAAGTAATTTGTTGAAGGCTACACAGCCAGAGCTGGGATTTGTTTCCAAGCTTTTAGCAGTGGTCATTCTGCCTCCTCTTCCTGTTCTATCTCATTTTAACCTTGACAATACAAGAAGCAGGAAGAAAGTGTTCAAAAACTTCGTCTTCAGACATGAGACCTTTACTATAAATGAAATGTTAAGTAGAGCTCAGTATCAGGCAGAATGAAACAGAGCTGCTCTTAGCTTACCAGGGGGTAAGCTAGATGAACCTAGAATGCCACCCAGCCTCTCCAAGCTCTGACACTGCATTTGAATAAATTCTGGCAATCTCTGCAGCAAAATTTGGTAAACATTATAAATTAAGAAACTGGACTTGAAATACCAAGATTTCCCAAGGTTAATCATCTAATAAACCATGGAGCAGTAACTTAAACCTTGATTAACTTGACTCCAATGTTTATTTACACACGTGGACAGATGGATGTTGCATAATAGTGATTTTTAAAACATTTAAAACTAACTCCAAGTTCTCCTTGTATTTGGACAATTTTCACACAAAAAAAGATTTGGAAGTTTACACATTGTTTCTAAGTTGTCCAATATAAAATACACCAGAAGATATGACTTATTTGTTAAATGAATGATAAAGTGGCAAACACTTGGCAAAACCTCCTGACTACACCAAGTAAATCCTAGACCTAGGATCACAAGTGCAAAAAGGTGTTTTGATGAAACCAAGCTACTTGTATTCTTCTTTCCATGTATATGCTATGCACACATTACCTTGTGGTCAGGCTTCTTTTTAAAAAAGAAAATATATATATATATATATATATATATATATATATACACATATATATATATATATATTCATACATGACCATATTTTCCCACTACCATTCCCAAGTAATGCCCAGTTCTAGAACAACTTTGGGTTACAAATACAGTATGAATACAGAAAGTAGAAACTTCAAAACCATGTACTAGCCAAACTGCTCTCCCTGCCCCTGTCTCTCCCCTTCCCAGCCCGGCTCTGCTTCTCACTGAAAACCTGCAGTGGGGTGACAGCCATGGTGATTTTCTCCTTCTCCTCCACATCCCTCTTCTGTTCCCTCACTTCACTGTCTATTATTCGGATTCTCCCAAGGTTGAAGAAATTAGGGGTCAGGAGAGCTCTTCCTTGTGCAGCTTCTGTTACAAGCTGGCTCTGCTCTCTCTGGGTCTCTCCTGCCTGGGTATATATCCAGGAGTCATGTCTATATCTGGCAGATAATGAGAGCTCATGTTGAACTCTCCTGAGGGAATTTCCATGGACTCTGCAAAGGTTTCCCAGAGGTTCTAGGTTGTTGTTTGTGACCCTCTTCCTGTGGAGGAATCTGCCTTGGACCTATCCTATCAGTATAGCTGTCAGGATACCTATCAGCATCCTATCCTTCCGTTACCATAATGAACTAGACTCACAGTGATTCCTCCTTGGCTCTCTCCTCTGCAGAGTACATATCTGGTCCCTAGGAAACACATATCTCATGCCCTGAACAAAAATTGGGAAAGCAGGCTAGTTTCCACACAATTGGCCAACCTGTCTTTGCCTTCCTTTCAGATTTCCTAGGGTGAGTCAGACCCCAGTGTGTGGACCAATCTAAATTCCTCAGGCTTGATTCAGACATTGCGCCTCCGGGTCCTCCAAATGCAAGAAGTACAATTCAGAGCTCTCTGATTAGTCCTCTTGATGACCTCCTCTGACCTTGATGTTACAAGACAGTACTCACTACTATTTCTCCCAAAAGGTGATGACAACTCATTGCATGACCACAGGTCTCTCCAAAGAAACTTTGTCTCTAATCTCCTCTTGACTCATATATTCAAAAGCCATGGGGCAGGCTCATGACAGTCTACATATGGAACAGTTGGTCTTTCAATAGCTATTTAACAGCTGCCTCAGTGGAAACTGAGACAAGAAGAAATCCATTGTAACAGCCAGTTCCCTACCTGCCCATACATACATGTGTGTATATGATATTTTATATCATATACATAGTAACAATTCCAACTAGTTAAGGGTGATATAAGAGCCCTGCTGCTGCTGCTGCTAAGTCGCTTCAGTCGTGTCCGACTCTGTGCGACCCCGTAGACGGCAGCCCACCAGGCTCCCTCGTCCCTGGGATTCTCCAGGCAAGAACACTGGAGGGGGTTGCCATTTCCTTCTCCAATGCATGAAAGTGAAAAGTGAAAGTGAAGTTGCTCAGTCATGTCCTACTCTTAGCGCCCCCATGGACTGCAGCCTACCAGGCTCCTCTGTCCATGGGATTTTCCAGGCAAGAGTACTGGAGTGGGGTGCCATTGCCTTCTCCTAGCACTCCCTAATTCAGTAGTAATCATCAGCTCTCACTGATCACTGCTGGTTTGGTGATCACCATCATTATAAAAGACTTTATAACCAAAAGCATACCTTGAGAATTTTCCATTTCATACATTCTCAGATTAGAAACAATAAAATCTATTTGAAATATGCAGACTTAAACTAACATTGCAAAATATTCCTTATACATTAAATTACTCTCAAATTACTAGCTGACAGTGACATCCCTGATAGTGAGTGCCCAGGTCTTCCCTGGTGGCTCAGATGGTAAAGCGTCTGCCAGCAATGAGGGAGACCTGGGTTTGATCCCTAGGTTGGAAAGATCCTATGGAGGAGGAAATGGCAACCCATTCCAGTACTCTTGCCTGGAAAATCCCATGGGCGGAGGACCCCCAGTAGGCTACAATCCATGGGGTCGGAGAGTCCGACACGACTGAGAGACTTCACTTTCTTTACATTTTTCAGCGTTTACAAAAGCCCAGATGGTCAGAAAGAGCTTTACCAAATTTGGATAAAATTTTTAATAAAATGATTTTTAAATATTTTTTTAAACAATCAGCTCAGAGTTATATTCTACAAAGCTACTTAACAGTATTTGCAGCTAACAGAATATGCAATTACCAGAAAAATCTAGCGAAGTCCTAGTTCTTATATCATAAGATGTGAAATAATGTGGGAAAACAATGTAAAAAATTATATATATATATATATATATATATACACACATACACACACACACATATATATATATAAATCACAAAGTGAAAATGAGATATTAAATCTAGTTTGTCCATGTCCATCTGAAATTATTCTGTAAATTGCCTAAGTTTAAAAATAATGATTCTCTAATACACAGTTAAGTCAGATGTCTAACCATCATCCTTTATCTTGGGCTGAAAAAATAAATTTTAGATCTATTCACAATAAAAAATAAGGTACTTCCAGACTCAATCCCTTTTAAGAGTTTTTTCTTCTGTATATACTCAAAGATCTACAACAACTAGATTAATGAGCCAAAAAGTACATTTTAAAAGATTCTCTAAGAGGATCTTATAAAAAGTAGAATTTGATTATGTTTTAGGAGAGGAAATTTCTTTAACCTAGAGGGAGTCAGCAAATGTGAAATCACAAAAAGTATTCAGATTTTTGAAAGGAAAAATGATCTGAGAATCATCTCACCAATGATCTGAGAAGGAGGAGGGGTGAAATTACTTAATTACTCAGAGTAATGAAAGCTAGAGGGTAAAGATGGGGGAAAAACACATAAGATAACTGTTTCACTCGCTTCACTTGGCCTTGATTTAAATCAGAACACTTTCTGCCCTGTATTGCTCCAAACAACTTACCAAAAAGGAAAATATTCTTTCTAAGTAACCCAAAGCTCAAGTAGCAAAAACTGCAATGTTATCATACAGCAATTATGATGCTCTGGTTTATGTTTTAAATAGCTCAGAATTGCATATGCTCACGAAGTGGTCCTGGGTGCAGCAGGAGCTCTTCATTTTAATGCAACACTGATTTTCCCAGCAGTTTTCCTCTGCCACCTCATATCTTTCTTTCATAATCCTACGTGGTCCTCCATAGAAATATCCCTTTAACCATGAACACTCAGGAAAACAACCCCCCGCCCCCATACCCATGGAAAGGCATGTGAAAGAGTCCAGTATCTTTACTTTCTGCAGAACAAGGCAAAAAATATTTCTTTCAGGGTCACCATCCAATTGAGCTGAGTGTTTTAATATTGATACTCTGCAGCAGGTAATTTAATTTGTTTTTAGGAAGGATGAGAATTAAAAGCAACACAAAGAGTAATAATGAATCAGGGGCTAGAATTTTCTCCAAAGTTTGAAACTTTAAATATAGACTCCTTAAATTAGGAAGGGCCTTAACACTGAGGAAATCATTTTGCAGAGGGAAGTGATCCGTCTACAGCCTCCTAGAAGAATGATTCTCTCACCCTAGTCAAGGGTTCTTTCCATGACCATGCTTTTTCCTTTGCCCTTTCCTTCTACTTCTTAATCACTCTGACAAATGCTCAAAGCATCATTTAAATTAGTCCCCTATTCAAAACAACAAGGATTTGCCAAAGGAAGGCAAAGTTTGAGATATAGATTCCAATTAACTACCTCTGATTTCTGGATAACTCAAGTCTTCCAGAAATTGACTCCAGCAGCATGTGCTATTTATTTATACTCAACCCTTTTTCTATAAACAACTTGATATGTTTGTAGAAATATATAAAATGCAACCAGCTAAAAATGAATACAATGGGGAAATTATCACAAAGTGGGGGGAAAGAAAAGGATAAAGCTAGCCTATTAAAAGCACCAACAGTAGGATCTCATGGAAAGGACAAGTATTGATATTCCAAAAGAAATCTCCTGGAGAAACTGTCTTACACCAAGAAAGTAACTTATATAGCTAGTGGCTTGTAGCAAATATCATAAGCAATGCAACAACAGTGACGTATCAGAGGGACTTTCCTGGCAGTCCAGTGGTTAGGGCTCCGCCCTTTCAATGCACAGGGGTGTGGGTTCAATCCCTAGTTGGGGAGCTAAGATTCTACATGCCTCATGGCCAAAAGACCAGAACATAAAAAAAAGTAATATTGTAACAAATTCAATAAAGATTTTTAAAAAAATAGTGACCCACTAGAAATAAGTTGTGGGTTGAAATGAAATGTTAATGAGTTTGTGAGTAGGGATGAGGCACAGATTTGTCTTTTAATGTCTACTATGCAGGTTTTGGGTTTCTGAAGTAGGTCATTCCTGAGCCTTGCAAGGTTAGAAAGAAAAAAAAACTGAAATGAGAAGAAAGAGGAGAAAATTACAGAGTAGGGGGAGACGGAGGAAACAATGACAGGTTGATGTCAACCTAGGCATCATTTGTTAAAGAACCAAAAATAATTTATAGCATCATTGGAGGCTCAAATTCATACATCACCTGAACTTAGTTGCACTTTCGCTATGTTATAATGCAATATAGTGTAAATCAATTGTCTCAGAATTTAAAATTAGAGCCCAATTACCTGTGTAAGGGAATCATAAATCCAACTTGTATTTTTCTAACAGGGTTAACAACTCATGATGCCCGCTTAAACTCGAGAAAATCAATTTTCTGAGCTTAAGAGCAATTGTGTGTTGGTATTTTTTTCACCCTGGTCTACAGCCTCAGGTTGAAAGGCTGAGGGTAACGAATATAGTGATTGGGGGAGGGTAGGAGTCTCGAGTAAAGATAACAAACACAGAGCATTGAATACGTTCAAAACCCAACCACACGCAGGAAAAACAGGAGTGGGGCCACTTACATGTAACAGGCAATCAGAACCTGGACACCTGCTATTCGGTGAAGGAGAAAAGGCGAAACACTCCTACTGTTTTTCCAGTTCAGCAAAAATTTCCCTAGGGCTAAAGAGGAAGATGAAATACTAAGTAAGGGCAGAGCTTGCACTCCTGCTAAGAGCATAACAGACCCGGGCCTGCTTGACTGAGGTCACACTTGCATGAAACCCAGAGTCCCCTCCCAGGGGGATTTGCTGGCCTTCTCTTCTACTGAAAACATCTGAGGGAACACTGCGTGGAGAGCAGAGGGCAGTGGAATAAAGCTGTGGTGATGGAGGCAGAAGCATCAGCAGGAACAGCCTTCAAGGAGGATGGTTCAGCACCGCGGGTGCCTGTTCATATATCCTACATGCCCACCCATGATAGCACACATACATGTATCTACATTCCGACACCAAAATTCCATCTCCATGAAATTCTGCTTGAGAAACAATTGAACCAGGTTGCACACAGACACATACAAGGTTCCTCATTGCAGTGTTGCTTCTAAGAAGTTGGAAGCAGACTAAAAATGCATCAAGGGGAATGATTTAAATAAATTTAAGCAATTTAATGATGTACGTAAATTTAAGCATTTCACCCTACAGGGCAATACTATGCTGGAAATGCAGATGATGATGTAAAATTCTATGGACATGGCACACTGTAAGATAATGTTACAAAAGAGTGTTACTAGATATATTGATTTTGAATGTTGTGTATGTGTGCACAAGTGAAGCAGACAGTCTGAGAGAAAATACCTTCACATATTAGTTAAGGTAATTACTGTGTGGTGGAATGCTAAATCATATTTATTTTTCAAAAAACTTCTCCTGTGGTGTCGGATTTTTGAGTTTTAATTTTACAAAAATGGCAGGTATTCCTTTCATAATCTGAAAAAAAAACCCTACTATAACAGTTTCTATTTTGGATTTTTTTTTATTAATAACGAGGACTAGAGGAAGAGTAGCAATATACAGAAACGGCAAAAGCCCACATGGCCCACGAGGCTTTCCCTGAACAAAGCACTAGCACCAGTCCCAAAAAGGTTTCTGTTTTTACACAAAATTCCACTGACTATACATATTATTGAGAAGGGGAAACAAATGCACCAAAACAAATCATCTGTCCACCTTACCTTTGTATTCTGTAGGTAAAAATACCCCAGTCCGTACTAAGCTTCTGAGAGCAAAGGATGTCCCTCCAAGACCCAAAATACAGCTAGAAATCTTGGCAATTGTGCCTTTCACATTGGGCTTATTAGTGTCTCTGTTTTTGCAAATGGACGTGTAAATCTATTACTTCACAAAGCCAAAGTGCTCTTTTTAAGGCACAGAAAATAGCAAAGTAACATACCAGTAGAACGCATGCTTCTCACTGAGTCATTTCTGTATTTTAGTTTCATCTGCTCTATACCAGGGTAAGATATTTGCAAACTCATAGCAAAAGAATTATAAGGACCTTTGAGACCATCCAATGCAATGCTCTCATTTCTCACAAGAGAAAACTCAGAACAGTCACCAAGTGACTAAAACTGAGGGTCGGCCTCACAGTCTACTGTTTATCACCTCCTCTCCAATTCCAGTCAAAGATACAACTGTGTTTCCCCTTTCTAGAGAATCTGAATATTTCTGTAGCTAATGTTGACATAAATCAGACTTTGTGAGATAGAGAAACAGAAAAGCAGCAAACCTAACATAATACACCAGCTAGCTTTTCCAGATACATCTGAGAGATAGTTTCAATAATGGAAAACACTTCATACACTGCGTTATACAATCCACTCCTGATTCTGTGATAGAAAAAGGTAAAGAGTTCACATGGAAAAGCCATATGGGTCATTCGGTGACATTTTTAAAAGGTTTACTTTCAGACATGCATGATTTAAAGTGTTTTTCCTTTTTCTCCTCTCAAACCCAAGCATATTCAGCATAAAAGACCTGGAAAATATGACAAAACATTAATGAGTAGAGAAAGAAAATATATCACACTATTCTACCAACAAAAGACAACCACAGTTAAAATTTCAGCATAGTTCCTTCTTGGTGTTTTTTTTTTTCTTTTCAAATGGTTGATACCTTAATATGTATGTCATTTCTAGATTTCCTTTTCACCTAAATTACATCTAAGCATTTAAATAGTTGAGTAACAGCTATTTGTAAACATCCTTCTAATGTATGGACTGTATTCCATGGTACAGATGTGCCAAATTTTACTTTTTTTTTCTGTATGTTACATCATTTAAGGTTTTGCTATTATACATAATGTTATAACGAGCATTTTGAAAAATAAACCTCCATCTTAATCCTTGATTATTTTCCTAATTTTAATTCCTACAGTGGGGAATCAGTAGGTTAAGCATTATAAACATTTTAAAGTACCTGAAAGTTGGTACCAAATTTTTTTGTTTGTACCAAAGGTATATAAAAGTATTCATCTTATCGTGCTTTCCAAATAATTATCATATTTAAAAATCTTTGTTAATCTTACCCTATTTTAATTTGAATCTGTCATTGAACAGCATCATATATTTTTTACAAATTGTGTTTCTCATTTGGAACATCTACTCTTGAGGTCTTTGCCCATTTTTCTACTGAGTAAGAAGGGAAATATTTTTATTGAAGACATCCAATTATGTTTTCTTTAGTAAATAAAATAAAATACAACTTTTAAGCAAGTTAATAGCCTTTCTGAAGTCACTAAAGCCTAACAAAACAAAACTCCTTGCAAGATCAGTTAAGAGACATAGAGAAAATAGCAGAACACTTTTTTTTCCCCATAAATATATGTTCTATGGGCTCCATTTAGTAAGTGATATTTTTGTGCAACTTTCTGTGACTGCTGATCAAGCGTCAGATTAACAAACTATTGAAAATAAAACGAAAAGCTGGAGGATGTGGCTTACGAAAAATCACTTTTTTAAAAAGAATGTGCTCTGGTTCACACTGGTGGACTAAGAAAACCCATTTTACCTCCTTTCTCACCCAAAGTCATTTCTAAATGATACAGAAAGAGCACAGAAGTGTTAACCCATAACCACAGAGAGAATGGGAAGAAACCGTTAGAAGGTGAGTGATTTCAATAGAAGTCTGTTGACTTAGAAGCCACAGCAAAGGAAACCACAACCTAAAAAAAGGGGTTTCAGCAAAGGAGAGAGCATACCGCCTAACACTACCCCAGAAAAACTCAATTCTCAGAAATAGTGAGTAAACCAGAGAGTGGAAAATCTTCTAAAAGAGGGTTACAAATTACAAGTCAGTATACATAACATAGAATTCCCACCCTCCTGGCTCTCTAGGTGGGTTGACCTAAAGCCACCACTAGGTTTAAGGCAGTAAAAATTTGTCTGGAGAGAAGTTAGACCATTATCATGGGTGTTAAAACCTCACTCTGGCAAGTCAAGATCCTCCCCACCCTATTCCCATGCGCACACTCTAAACTTTGACCCTTTAAGCATGCCATTTACAAGACCCATCCACCTTCTGAGGGTTTGCAAACAGCCCTTATATTACCTTATTCTTTTATATATAACTACAGATCACCAGAAATCTAACATGCCAAGAAAGGCCAGCATAGAAAATAAAAGGAGCAAGCAAAATAGCGGAAAACATGACACCATGGAAATACGACAATTTAGGGAAAAAAGATACAAACTTACAAAAGAAAATCAGGGACTTGCCTGGTGGTCCAGTGGTTAAGAACCCAACTAGGATTCATTCCCGGTCAGTGAACCAAGATCCTACGTGAGGTGGAGCAACTAAACCCCAGGGCTACAGCTACTGAGACTGCGTGCTCCAGAGCTTGTGTGCCAAAAACTAGAGTCCTTGCCGGCCTCAAGGAAAGATCCCACGTGACACAAAGGAAAACCCACTGTGACAACTAAGATCCAGCATAGCCTAGATAAATAATTTTTTTAATAATAAAATAAGTATTTTAAAATAAATATTTTTAAAAGTAATGAAATCAGTTAATATATTTTTTTAAAAAATAATAGAATAAATAAATAAAATCTTTTTAATATCCTCAAGAATCACTTGAGGAGATTTGGTAACTGAAATAAAACCAAAGTTCTATTTAAAAGGAATAATCAGATAATAAGAAGGATCCCTCAGGAATTAGGTGCTTGTGCTTAGTTGCTCAGTTGTGTAACTCTTTGCGAACCTTTGGAATGTAGCCCACAAGGCTCTTCCATCCATGGGATTTTTCAGGCAAGAATACGGGAATAGGTCGCCATTTTCCTCCTCCTGGGGATCTTTCCAACTCAGGGATCAAAACCATGTCTCCTATATCTCTTGAATTGCAGGCAGATTCTTTACCCAATGACCCATGATTACCTAAGCAAAAAATTCAATAGACAGCTTAATGAGCTGTCTACTGAACTGTCCAATGAACTGTCTATTCTCAAACTTAGAGAAATCTCCTAGAATATGTATTAAATGTACAATATGTGAGAAAAAAATAAGATATATAGATGATCGATCCATGAGATCTAGATGTGGACTAATAGAAGTTTCAGAATGAGAAAAACAAAATGGGAAGGCAAGAAATTACAGAAAATTTCCCTGAGCTAACGGGAGGCATGTATCTGCAAAATACAGGAATCTAGTCAGTGTCAAGGAGAATGACTTGCAAAGTGTTAGAAAACTGAGGTTAAAGAGAAATGCCTAATAGCCTCCTAAAAATACCCCCACTCCTCCCAGAAAAGGTAGCCTATAGAAAGGGAAGGGTCAGAATAAGAGCAGAACCAGCGGTAGCAGTGTTAGATGCTAACAGACAGTACTGAAGATCTAGAAAACAGCCCATCTAAATGAGAGAAATGGAGATCTAATGAGAGAGAGGGAGACACACAGAATAGAAAGTCCGAATATGAGGTGGCTTCCCTGTTGGCGCTAGTGGTAAAGAAACCGCCTGCCAATGCAGGAGACATGCCTTCAGTCCCTGGGTCAGGAAGATCTCCTGGAGAAGGAAATGGCAACCCACTCCAGCATTCTTCTCTGGAGAATTCCATGGACAGAGGAGTCTGCCTACGGTCCACAGTGTTGCATAGAGTCGGACACAACTGAAGTGACTCAGCACGGCACAAGTTTTGGAAAACCTGAAGATATGATAGAGGCATGCACTCAGGAAAGGCAAGAGAACATCAGAAATTCCAGTAATATCAAGCACAGGTAAGCTTATAAGAAAGGCTTAAAAGATACATTACACACACTAGAAGATGGCATGATTTTGACAAAACAACAAAGAAAAAGAATCCATTTGAACCTGACTCAAGACACAGGCTCCTTGCTGTATCACAGGAGTTGTGGCACTGAAATCATAGAAACCACATGAGTCGGTAGAAAATAATTCAGCCAAGTCCTAATGATGCAAATCCTTTTCATTACATTCAATTTTGGAAAAATCACAAAGAAAGACCACTCTGGTGACAAAGCAAAAGTAAATTAAATCTGATAATGCAAAAGTAATGGTATAGTTGAATGAGAGCTGAAAGTGAAAGAGGGAAAAGAATAGTGAAGAAAGGGATATGAGCACTCATACCTCATCTACAGTGAGAAGGTAAAGATGCTGACTAGACGGACAGACCATTTAAATGTGACCTTGAAGTGTCAAGACCAAAGATATGGAAGCAGTCTAAGTGTGCATCAACAGACGAATGGATAAAGAAGACGTGAGACACACGCACACACACAATGGGATACTACTCGGCCATAACAATGAAAGTTTTGCCTTTTACAACATGGAGGGACTTGAAGGGTATTGTGGTAGGTGCAACAAGTCATACAGAGAAAGAGAAATACTGTCTGATATCACTTACATGTGGAATATAAAAAATAAAATATAGTGAATATAACAAAAATGAAGAGACAGATACAGAGAACAAACAGTGGTTACAGGAAATAAGAGGTACAAACTATTTGGTATCAAATACGCTATTAATACAAGGATATATTGTATAATAAGGCAATATATCGAACATTTAATAACCTTAAGAGAAGGGGACTTCCCAAGTGGCTTAGTGGTAAAGAATCTGCCTGCCAATGCAGGGGACAGAGGAGACGCAGGTTCCATTCCTGGGTCAGTTAGATCTTCTAGAGTATGTATGCCCACCCACACCAGTATTCTTGCCTGGAAAATTCCATGGACAGAGGTGCCCGGCAGGCTGCAGTCCATGGCGTCACAAAGAGTGGGACAAGACTGAGCACTCACATCCTCCTGCATAAATGGAGTATAACCTTTAAAAGTCATGAATCACTACACTGCACACCTGTAACACATAATATGGTATATCAACTATACTTCAATTAAAAAATACATAAATTTTAAAAATTAAAAGTTTTTAAAAGTTGGAAGAGCAACGGAAGTTGCAAATAATGTCCTGTTATTAGTGGGAAAATGTGAAAAGTTGATAAATAAGATAAATTTCCTTTCTTAGAAGAAAATCAGTATATAGCATGTGAAACTGATAAAAGATTAATTAGAAATATGGAGATAAAAGCAGAGAGGGATTACAGAGGGTGCTGAGTGGTCAAGAATCTGCCTGCAATGCAGGAGACCCTGGGTGTGATCCCTGGGTCAGGAAGATCCCTTGGAGAAGGGAATGGCTACCCACTCCAGTAATTTTGCCTGGAGAATCCCATGGACAGAGGAGCCTGGTGGGGTAGAGTCCACAGGGTTGCAAAGAGTCAGACACAACTGAGTGACTAACACTTTCACTTGCATTTAGGTAGTGCAATAAGAAAAGAAAGGGTAGCATTAGGAACTGTCCATTTTCATTATAAGAGTTTCTGAACTATTTGATTTATAAACTATGTGCTGGTTGTTGCTTTCATAAAAGTAAAGCAAAAAAGAAAGTCATAAAAGGAGCAAGTGCACCATGTCAAGCTCTTTCTTTTACTGAAAACAAAAATAAATAATTGAACCTGGATGAAATTGTTGCTTCTGAGTGTCTGGACAACTCGGGAGAAATAGTGAGTTTTGTATAACTGGATTTGTTTACAAGAAGGGAGCAAAGGCAGTGCATGGAGATGAGACATAACGTTTGTTTTTTTTTTTTTTTTTTTCCAACAGAACAACTGAGCGTTCATTCGGACTTAACGACAGGATGACATTCTGAGGTTTGGAGGGTAAGCACATCCTCTTCATTATCAAATAGAAGATTTTCCAGGATCAAAAGGGACCCTTCTCTCCATACTGGATTGTCCCTGTACACAACCCCTCTCCCCTCACCCTACAGGCCCCGTCACGATCTTAAATGAAGATGAAAACTGAACAAAAAGTTTCCTATGCAATTGCATCTTCTCTAATTTTCTCAACATTGCTGCCTGCTGGCTGTTTCATATTAATATCCCCAAAATGTATGGCAAGTACATATTTTAATACCTAGCTAGGTACATTTCCCAGAATGTTTTTTTAAATAGGCTGGTTGTGGGAAGGCTGGCAAGATATTAGTGATTCGATGTTGGGGCTACCATGCCCATCTGTCTTGAAGGCCTGGCATCCACATTATTCAGAAAAGCCTGGGTAACATTACGGCACCCTGTGTTCACAGAGACGGTTGGTTCTGGGTTCAATTACAATCGCTAGCAGTTTAAATGATAGCTGCTGTGCTATAACCTAAAATAAATTGCTTTTCTCAAGAAGCCATGTAAGTCTTTGCACTGCAACTTAGCAGAGCTGCTGGTTTTATCTTATCTGAAATTCAAACAGCATACAAAAGCTGGGCCTCTGAACTCCTGTTTTTACCTTGAGTGGCATTCTTCTACATTCCAAGGTATTCTTCTCTCCCAAACTTCTACCCTAGAGCTAGATTTATAGGAAAGCAATGTTTCCATTTTTCATGCAAGTCATCATTTGGTTTTTGTTTTTCTATTTAAATCTCACACTTTTCCTGGGCTCTTTCGAAAGAACTGTACTACTGGGGGCAAGATTCGTTCTTCCCATTTTGATGGCTGGAAAGCTTATCTGCCACTATAGGCAAAGACAAGTGTGGAAACATCAGCACTCAAATGACTGCAGGTAACTCTGTGTGCATGCATGCTAAGTCACCTCAAGTCATGTCTGACTCTTTATGATACTATGGACTTGTAGCCCTCCAGGCTCCTCTGTCTATGGGAATACTCCAGGCAAGAATACTGGAGTGGGTTGCCATGCCCTCCTCCAGGGGATCTCCCCGATCCAGGGATCGAAACTTATCTCTTGTGTCTCCTGTATCGGCAGGTGGATTCTTTACCGCTAGCACCATCTGGGAAGCCCAGGCACTCTGTCCAAATATATCCCCTTTCCTTCTCTTCATAGGAAAAGGAAAGAAACAGC
The DNA here is from genome assembly GCF_016772045.2 of Ovis aries. Taxonomy (NCBI): domain Eukaryota; kingdom Metazoa; phylum Chordata; class Mammalia; order Artiodactyla; family Bovidae; genus Ovis; species Ovis aries. The sequence continues at coordinate 40,805,738 of NC_056072.1, read as the reverse complement.
CAGTATTCAGAATCTGAAGTAGAAATTCTGCCTTTTGCCACCCTCACTTACCCATGAGTTTTGCCCCAAAGTCCATGGACTCAAGCTCACCAATATTCCCCTGAGCACATTCAGACCAGTGCCTCTGAAGGGATACACAGCTGTCTCAGCATTCCTCTGACAGAGATGACTTCTGGTCCCTCAGACGCCTTTCCACAAAGGCAATTAGAAAAGTTCCCAGCGTTCACCACATTCTTTCAGATTTAACAAGGCAACATAATTAACGCTGCTGTTTTTCTGCCAGTCAACAAGAGAAAATTGCCCTTCCAAGAGATGTTTTTCATGTTTACGAAAATAATCCATTAATATGTTTCCCTTTCAGATGTTTTTCTTCTACTGAGACTGAAAGAGCTTGGTTTGGGGTGTGCTATATGGTGTGTGCTCAGCAGCTTTTCTCTAAAAGGGGAAACTTCTTTATGTCCATCAAAAAGAACAAGCAAGATGAACACTTTAGACCAGATTGAAACAGAGCCACTGTGAAGGCAAGGAAGATCTATTTCTACCACATGCATGGAGCCATGCCAAGGGGGAAAATGGAATGAACCTCATGTGAATCCTGCAGTTCTGTTGTACGAATTCTTTGAACTTTGATAACCAGAGATTTAAGTATATTGGTTCTCCACCAGGATCCTTATGGGGGAACTAGGGAATGGTGTCTGTGGTGGGTGGCGGTGGTTGGGGGGTGATGTTTCAATGTCCCTGTAATTGAAGGCAATACTGATATCTGGAGGACATTCTAAATGTTGCTAAAAGTTCCACAGTGTGTTATTTCCACACAGCATAGAACAGAACTGCCTAGAATGCCAACAGATCCCCTTCGGAAACACTGACCGCAGTCGAGAAGGAAACATGAGCTGACTGCGTGGGTCCTGTGTTTTCTCATTTCTGCAAACCATGGGCTCCTGGCAGATAATCAGTAATTGATGGAATCAACTAGTGCCTTAAAGAAGGTAAGTCACTTACTAAGTCAACAAATACGTATTAAATTTCTGAAGCTTACAGCACAATTTATACAATACATAGGCCATAATTGGCCCTCTAACGAAGCCCAAAGTGTCATTTTCTCCATAAAGGCCTTCCTCATGACCTCAACTAAAACTAATCTCTAGGTAAAGAGAGAAAATAACTTATTAGGGTTGCAGTCGCTGGAACCAAAAATTCTTGGGTTCTAATCCATATTCTGCCACTGACTAGGCTTGTGACTTTGGACTAGTTACTTAATCTGTGTCTTGGTTTCTGGAAAGTAGGAATAATATTGCTTCTTGGGGACAAAATGAAGCTGATAATGACATAAAGTGATTAGAACAGTACCTGACATATAGTAAGTGCTCAAAATTATATGCATTCTTACATATAATTTTTTAAGAGTTTTATAGACATAATTTTAATGGAAAATGATTGAGATAATTGCAGATTCATATGCAACTGTAAAAAAATAAATCATATCCTGTGTATATTTTATCCAGTTTCCTCCAGTGGTAATACTTTTCAAAACCACAGTATAATAGCACTACCAGGATACTGACATTAATACAATACACCAATCTTATTTAGAATTCTCCAAATCCCAGTTTTACTTATACTCATCTCATTGTGTGTGTCTGTATATGCATCAAGTTCAAAACAATTTTATGACCTGTGTAGGTTTTTAGAATCTACCACAGTCAAGATACTGAGCAGATCTAACACCACACAAGGATCCTTCATCCTGTGCTTTTATGACCTCACCCACCTTTCGCTTCCCCTCCCTCAGCTCCATCCCTCAGTTCAGGTCAGTTCAGTCACTCAGTCCTGTCCAACTCTTTGCAACCCAATGAATCGCAGCACGCCAGGCCTCCCTGTCCATCACCAACTCCTGGAGTTCACTCAGACTCACATCCATCGAATCAGTGATGCCATCCAGCCATCTCATCCTGTCATCCCCTTCTCCTCCTGCCCCCAATCCCTCCCAGCATCAGAGTCCTTTCCAATGAGTCAACTCTTTGCATGAGGTGGCCAAAGTACTGGAGTTTCAGCTTTAGCATCAGTCCTTCCAAAAAACACCCAGGTCTGATCTCCTTTAGAATGGACTGGTTGGATCTCCTTGCAGTCCAAGGGACTCTCAAGAGTCTTCTCCAAGCCCTGGCAATCCCTAGCTTGTCCTCCATTTCTAAAACTTTGCAATTTAAACATGTCACTTAAATGGAATCATAAGGTATATAATTTCATCACTTGTATGTGGAATCTAAAATATGATTCAAATGGACTTATTTACAAAACAGGAACAGACTCACAGACATAGAAAACGAAATTACGGTTACTAAAGGGGAAAGGAGGGAGGGATAAATTAGGAATTTGGAATTAGCAGATACAAACTACTATATATAAAAACAGATAAACAAAAAGGCCCTACTGTATGAAACAGGTAACTATATTTAATATCTAGTAATAACCTATAAATGAAAAAGAATGTACATGTATATGTATATGTATATACATGTATATACATATGTATGAGGGACAGTGGAGCCTGGTGCTGTACATATGTACATAAGAAAGCCTTCTTCAGCAATGAATACAAAGAAATAGAGGAAAAGAACACAATGGGAAAGACTAGAGATCTCTCCAAGAAAATTAGAGATACCAAGGGAACATTTCATGCAAAGATGGGCTCAATAAAGGACAGAAATGGTATGGACCTAACAGAAGCAGAAGATATTAAGAAGAGGTGGCAAAAATACACAGAAGAACTGTACAAAAAAGAGCTTCACGACCCAGATAATCATGATGGTGTGATCACTCACCTAGAGCCAGACATCCTGGAATGTGAAGTCAAGTGGGCCTTAGAAAGCATCACTACGAACAAAGCTAGTAGAGGTGATGGAATTCCAGTTGAGCTGTTTCCAATCCTGAAAGATGATGCTGTGAAAGTGCTGCACGCAATATGCCAGCAAATTTGGAAAACTCAGCAGTGGCCACAGGACTGGAAAAGGTCAGTTTTCATTCCAATTCCAAAGAAAGGCAATGCCAAAGAATGCTCAAACTACCGCACAATTGCACTCATCTCACATGCTAGTAAAGTAATGCTCAAAATTCTCCAAGCCAGGCTTCAGCAATATGTGAACCGTGAACTCCCTGATGTTCAAGCTGGTTTTAGAAAAGGCAGAGGAACCAGGATCAAACTGCCAACATCTGCTGGATCATGGAGAAAGCAAGAGAGTTCCAGAAAAACATCTATTTCTGCTTTATTGACTATGCCAAAGCTTTTGACTGTGTGGATCACAATAAACTGTGGAAAATTCTTCAAGAGATGGGAATACCAGACCACCTGACCTGCCTCTTGAGAAATCTGTATGCAGGTCAGGGAGCAACAGTTAGAATTGGACATGGAACAACAGATGGGTTCCAAATAGGAAAAGGAGTACGTCAAGGCTGTATATGGTCACCCTGCTTATTTAACTATATGCAGTACATCATGAGAAACGCTGGGCTGGAAGAAACACAAGCTGGAATCAAGATTGCCGAGAGAAATATCAATAACCTCAGATATGCAGATGACACCACCCTTATGGCAGAAAGTGAAGAGGAACTAAAAAGCCTCTTGATGAAAGTGAAAGAGGAGAGTGAAAAAGTTGGCTTAAAGCTCAACATTCAGAAAATAAAGATCATGGCATCCGGTCCCATCACTTCATGGGGAATCGATGGGGAAACAGTGGAAACAGTGTCAGACTTCGTTTTTTGGGGCTCTAAAATCACTGCAGATGGTGATTGTAGCCATGAAATTAAAAGACGCTTACTCCTTGGAAGGAAAGTTATGACCAACCTAGATAGTATATTAAAAAGCAGAGACATTACTTTGCCAACACATATCCGTCTAGTCAAGGCTATGGTTTTTCCTGTGGTCATGTATGGATGTGAGAGTTGGACTGTGAAGAAGGGTGAGTGCCGAAGAATTGATGCTTTTGAACTGTGGTGTTGGAGAAGACTCTTGAGAGTCCCTTGGACTGCAAGAAAATCCAACCAGTCCACTCTGAAGGAGATCAGCCCTGGGATTTCTTTTGGAAGGAATGATGCTAAAGCTGAAACTCCAGTACTTTGGCCACCTCATGAGAAGAGTTGACTCATTGGGAAAGACTCTGATGCTGGGAGGGATTGGGGGCAGGAGGAGAAGGGGACGACAGAGGATGAGATGGCTGGATGGCATCACAGACTCGATGGATGTGAGTCTGAGTGAACTCCAGGAGTTGGTGATAGACATGGAGGCCTGGCGTGCTGCGAGTCATGGGGTCGCAAAGAGTCGGACACGACTGAGTGACTGAACTGAACTGAACTGAATGTACATGTGTATATACATGTATATACATATTATGAATGTACATATGTATATACCTATGAATATCTTATAATAACCTATATTGGAAAATGTATATATGTATATGTATATACATGTATACACATATGTATGAATGTATATACATATCTGAAACACCTGTTATCTATCAGAAACACAACTATAAATCAGCTACACTTCAATTTTTAAAAATTGAAAAGCAAAGAAACCCTAAAAATAAAATACATAATTTATTGGGAATGGTTTTTTCACTCAACACAACTCTCTGGAGAATCACCCAAGTTGTTGACTGTATCAGTACTTCATTCATTTTGATTGCTGAGTAGAATTCCATGGGTATCACAGTTTATTTAACCACTCATCTGTTAGAAACAGCTGGGTTACTTCCAGATTTTGGCTATTATGAATGAAGCTGTTATGAACATTTATGTAACAAGTTTTTATGTGAACATGAATTTTCATTTCTCTGAAACCAATGCTCAAGAGTGCAATTGCTGGGTCATATGGTAGTTGTATGTTTAGTTTTATAGGAAACTGCCAGATTGTTTCCCAGAGTGGCTGTGTCAGTTCACATCCCTGCTAACAATGTATGAGTGAATAGTTTCTCTGCATCCTCACCAATATTTGGTGTTGTCATTATTTTTTATTTTAGCTATTCTGACAGATGTGAAGCGATAGCTCATTATGGTTTTAATTTGTATTTCTCTGATGGCTAGTGACGTGGAATATCTTGTAGTGGGCTAATTTTCCATCTGTACATCTTCCTCAGTGAAATGACTGTTGCCCATTTTCTAATTAATTGCTTGCTTTTTATTTTTGAGTTTTAGGAGTTCTTTACATATTCTAGATACTAGTCCTTTGTGGAATATGTGGTTTGCAAATATTTCTTCCAGCTTAGAGACAGTCTTTTTATTCTCTTCACATGGCTTTCACAGAGAAAAAGTTTTAGTTTTATTGAGGTCCAATCTATCTATTGTTCCTTTTATAGATTTATGCTTTTGGTGTGAAGTCTATGAATTCTATGCCTAGATTGAGATCCCAAGACCTAGACTTACATCTCTTATGTATATATGTCTACTTTTTTTGTAATTTTACCCTGTACATTTCAGTCTGTAATCCATCTGAGTTAGTTTCTGTATAAGGTATAAATTTAGATCAATGTTTTTGTTTTTTGCCAATGGATGTCTAATGATCCAATATCATTTCTTTTTTAAAACCCTGGGTTTCCTCCATTGAGCTGCCTTTGCACCTTTGCCAAAAATCATTTGAGCGTGTGTGACGATCTATTTCTGGATCCTCCATTGTGTTCCATTCTGTCCTCTACCAATATCTTATTGGCTTCATTACTATGGTTATATCAGTCAGCTCAGTTCAGTTGCTCAGTCGTGTCCGACTCTTTGTGACCCCATGAATCGCAGCACGCCAGGCCTCCCTGTCCATCACCAACTCCAGGAGTTCACTCAGACTCACGTCCATTGAGTCCGTGATGCCATCCAGCCATTTCATCCTCTGTCGTCCCCTTCTCCTCCTGCCCCCAATCCCTCCCAGCATCAGAGTCTTTTCCAATGAATCAACCCTTCACATCAGGTGGCCAAAGTATTGGAGTTTCAGCTTTAGCATCATTCCTTCCAAAAAACACCCAGGAAAAAAAAAAAAAAAAACACCCAGGACTGATCTCCTTTAGAATGGACTGGTTGGATCTCCTTGCAGTCCAAGGGACTCTCAAGAGTCTTCTTCAACACCACAGTTCAAAAGCATCGATTCTTCGGCGCTCAACTTTCTTTACAGTCAAACTCTCACATCCATACATGACCACAGGAAAACCATAGCCTTGACTAGACGGACCTTTGTTGGCAAAGTAATGTCTCTGCTTTTTAATATGCTATCTAGGTTGGTCATAACTTTCCTTCCAAGGAGTAAGTGTCTTTTAATTTCAAGGCTGCAATGACCATCTGCAGTGATTTTGGAGCCCCCCAAAATAAAGTCCGACACTGTTTCCACTGTTTAGAGGTAGCTTTAATATTGGATAGAGTGATTCCTCCTACTTTATTATTCTATGCCATGATATAGCTCAGTTGGTAAAGAATCTGCCTGCAATGCATGAGACCCTCATTAGATTCCTGGGTTGGGAAGATCCCCTGGAGAAGGGATAGGCTACCCACTCCAGTATTCTTGGGCTTTCCTCATGGTTCAGTTGGTAAAGAATCTGCCTGCAATGCGGGAGACCTGGGTTTGGTCCCTGGGTTGGGAAGATCCCGTAGAAAAGGGAAAGGCTACCCACTCCAGTACTCTGGCCTGGAAAATTCCATGGACTGTATAATCTATGGGGTCACAAAGAGTCAGACATGACTAAACGACTTTCACTTTCACATGATTGTTTTAGCTATTATAGGGCCTGTATCTTCACATATAAATTTTAGAATAAGCTGGTAGGAATTTTTTTAGGAATTGCATTAAACCTTGGATTAATCTGGGGAGAACTTATATCTGTACTATGTTGAGAGTTCCAACATATATTGGAAGTTCTTCTTGGATTTCTTTTACCAGCATTTTGTAATTTTCAGCAAAAACAAATCCTGAGTGAATTTTGTTAAGTATGTATATAATATTTCATTTTCTTTGGAACTATTGTAAATGGTATTGTGTTTAAATTTTTGGTTTCTGCATGTTTACTGCTAGCATATGGAAATAAAATTAATTTTGGATTAATTGCTGAACCCACTTGTCAGTTCTGTGAGTTTTTGTTTTCACTGCAGATTCCTAGAGATTTTCTAGGTAGGAAATTCTTTCATGTGAAAATAGAGCTAGTTTTATGCATTCCTTTCCAATCTGAATGCTTCCTCCTTTCCATGCTGTACTACAGTGGCTAGAACCTCCAGTACCATATAGAACAGAAGTAATGAGAGTGAACATCCTAGCCATGTTCCCAGTCTTGGATTCTCTTTATCAAGTTGACGTAATTCACCTCTATTCCTAAATTGCCAACAATTTTTATTTGAAGTGAATGTTGGGTTTTGTCAAATGCTTGTTCTGAGTTAATAGATATGATCATATCATTTTTTTTCTTTAGCTTATCGATATGGTAGATTACAGTCATTCATTTTAAAGTGCTCAACCATCCTTGAATACCAGTGTTAAATACCACTTGGTCATGGTACATAATTCTTTTTACACATTGTTGGACTTCATTTGCTAATATTTTCCTGAGTATTTCTGTGTTAAAGTTCACAAGAGATATTGGACTGAAACATCTTTTTGTGGTCTTTTAGGAACTGTTCCTACTTTTTCTATTTTCCGAGATGATGTAAAATTGATATTAATTCTTCTCAAAACATTTGGTGGACTTCTCCAGTGAAACGATGTGTTCCTAGAGAATTCTTTGTGGGGAGAATTTTAAGTATTATCTCAATTTTTTAAATGGTTACTCAGGATGTCCATTTCATCCTGACTAAATTTAGATGGTTCATAGTTTATGAAAAATCGATCTCTTTCTTCTAAGTAGTTGACTATATGAAAATGGAGTATCTTGAACATAGTGGGTTTGCCCTATGGATGAATAAATGAATGAATGAATGCTTATGTATATTTTCTTTGGGGCTGTACAGTGGAGCAGACCTACCCATTAAGTGCACACCCCTGCAAATGAACACAAGAGAAACAGGTAAAATCTTGCTCAATGTGATTTACTAAAACGTGGCTCAGAACATAGGCTCACCTGGTCATCAGCTCCCTCAGGTCATCACACTAATTTTTCTGCTTCCCACAGATCAGAAAATGAGGTAATGCTGGGGCAGACCTCCTCACTATTACTTCCTTTATTACTCCCCTCAAGCCTGTACCCTGAACTCATACACACACACTTCAAGCATCCAATTTTTCAGAGAAGGGAGAAAGTCAGAAAGGGAAATATGTCACATTTTCTTTCTAGAAATGAAACTACCACATCTCCAATAAAAAATGAGTAGGAAACACAGATACCTAATAACAAATACCACAGAACAATATTGCTGGGGAACCCCCAATTTTTAGAGCTCATAGAAACATCACTAAGGAGTGCGTGTAAGAGACAGAGGGCCCCAGGCAGGCCATGCAATGGAATGTAAGGCCAGGTCCCACTGAGGCTCAGAAGTAGGAGTGATGAAATAGCAAACAAGAAGAGACCTTGGGCAATTGAGTTCTTCCATTGAGCAGGAAAGGTTTAAAAACAAAGGCTTTAGGAAGGAAAAAGCTAGATGCTGGACCTCCCATTTAACTATTGGAATCATGCATTGTTACCAATCAGTATGAACTCTTGGCCTCTTAAGATCTTTAGGCACTCATATCTCATATTTACTGCACATGTGTATCTCTGTTTCGGTTTTGATTTTTTGACAAACAGAAGTTTACTTTTAATGGAGTCAAATCCACGGTGCTTTTCTTTTGTGATCTTTTCTTTTTGCCTCTCTCACTGTCATTGGGATAACCATTCATTTCCTTTCTAGCTTTCTAATGATTAATTTTACACATGTATTGCCTGAATCCAGCTGGAATTAATTTCAGGGTTTAGTGCATGGGAGACTATAGTTCTTCCAAACTGACTGCATTCTTTTTTTTTTTTTTTAACTGATTGATAAGTAAAGAATAAAACTTAGTTTCTGGTATATGGACCCTCAAGCAGAAAACCAAGGCCTACTTCAAGTGTTAACTTCTTTCAAAGTCCTGCGTTGCCAGATAGTCAATTCCTAGAAATAGTTGCCTCATATATTTAATCTAATTTTATAGCTCTTCATGAAAGAAGGTCAAGACTGGCACCAGACACTTCATGGCAGCTATGCAGAAATCCTTTAATTCTCTACAACCACTGCCTTTGAAAACTAAAATGCTTTAATATCTTTCCTCACTACCATCTCCATCACCTGAATGTTACAAATGATCCTCTTTCCCTGACCACCCACTGCTATACAGTGAACATGAATGATGGATAATACTTCTCACTGAATTCCCCAGGCTTCCTTTCCTCACTCCTTTCCCCATATTCTTGAATATCTGATTGACAGTCAATGTCTCTGCCTCAGGAACGGAGGAAGCCCAATAAAGGGAGAAGGGAAGCTCAAATTACTCCATAATTTTTCTTTTCAAAAACTCTGAAAATCAACTGGGTAGGATAAGTTTGACAATGAGATTTAGATATTACATAAAATTTAGTTTCTCTAACTCACCAGCTTCCAGCAGCATCACCATAGTTAGCCCTTTCCCGAAGGTAGTAATAATTATGTATTTACGTATTGTGAAATGGTTGTACCCCTATACAATAAACCCTCTATATCTGCATCTGAGGATTCAACCAAACACAGATTGAAAATATTTTTCAAAAATTCCATAAATTCCAAAGAGCAAAATCTGAATTTGCTGCACATCAGCAACTATTTACATAGTATTTACATTGTATTTACAACAGTTTACATAGAATTTACCCTGTATTAGGGATTATAAGTAATCTAGTGCGGGCCCGCTCAGTGACTCAGTTGCGTCACACTCTTTCGGACCCCATGGACTGTAGCCCACCAGGCTCCTCCGTCCATGGGATTCTTCAGGCAAAAATATTGGAGTGGGTTGTCATTTTCTCCTCCAGGGGATCTTCCCAACCCAGGGAATTAATTCATGTCTCCAGCATTGGCAGGCAGATTCTTACACCACTGAGCCACCTGGGAACCTCATAATAATCTAGAGACGATTTAATATATGAGAGGATTGTGGAAGTTATATGCAAATACTATCCCATTTTTGATAGGGGACTTGAGCACTCATGGATTTCGGTATCTGAACGGGGTGTTCTGGAACAAATCTCCCACTGATACCAAGGGAGCATAAGCAGCAGGTTACACTTTTTACCAATGAACTGCATCTATCTCTGTGATAAAATCTGATCTCAGCTTATCAAAGAGCTTATCAAGACCAACAACATTTAGGAATGACACTGCCTTCCAAATGTGTCTGGATTAGAATAAACTTTCTTTGTACCATTTTTAGCTTCTACGTGTTTGAATAAAGGTAAGCTCACAGCTAAATGAACCCTGAGAAAGCAGTTTCAAATAAGTAAGATTAAGCAGTGTTCCTTCTTAGAAGTAAAGGAAGACAATTGTTTAGGAATGTTCAAGGATTACTCTGCTTCTTTTCAACTCTTTATTGATTTTATCTTAAAGGTAGAACACAATACCTGGCTTGGGCTTTAAATACAGATAAACAATCTAAACAGGCTGCAGTTAAGTACGTCATTCTTCAAAGATCACCGCAGAAAAGAGAATGTGGCTCCCAACTTGTCACAAATCAAATACATTTAAGAAAAGCAAATGTGAATAGCAGGTAAGGATGGGGATCAGGGAGAAGTAGATTAGGCACTTCAGATGGGCCCTTTCACAAAGTTCTGCTGAGATATTTTGAAATGGCTCATCTATCTACCTGGCCAAAGTGGTATCATTTCTTTTCTTAAGTGTGTCAATGACTGTGCATTAGTAAATCATAGCTTCACCTCAAGTTGACTTTTACAAGGTATATTGACCGTGTTTATTCTTACTATGCATATTTGACAATCCCTCAGCTGTGGAGAATGTAAATGGAAACAAAGGGTGAGACTTTGTGTCAGCAAAAACCTAGACAAAACAGCAATTTTGAGAGATGGATGGGAGGATGGATGGATGGATGGCTGGATAGACAGGTAGATGAATGGATAGCTAAGATAACCACTAGGTTCATTTTTTGTTACTTATTTGCTCTACATTTTTGGGGGGAGTGCTACCAGGCTAGGGTATAGAGGAGAACCAGTTAGAAATAGTTTCATTATGGAGCTTACAGTCTACCATAATAGACAGGATGGAGGACTCAAGACAGGCAGAAACATCTAATGTGTCACCAAATTCTTTGGTTAAAGAATGTAATCAAAGTGAGTTACCCAACAACTTACGGTGGCCGCTATCTGCCATTACATACAAGCCAGACATGAGAATAAAAGATCTACAACCTCTCTTTGACACGCTTTGGAGACATGGATCATGACCATCCCCTGTAAATTCCTATCTATACCCTTCAAGCACAGGAAATTACTAAAAGATGTCACTATCACAAGTCTCTCAAGAACCCATTAATACCATCTGAACAATAAAACTGTCTAAGGCTTGCTTTTGCCTTTTCTGCTGTTGTCAAGCTATTTAAAGATCTAAATCAGATGCAAATTCATCATATTTCCCTTCAAGGACACTGATCATAAAACCTGCTGATGTATATTTTTGGGCATATAAAATCATATTTGCTTATGGCTGATTCGCATTGTTGTATGGGAGGAACCAACACAATACTATAAAGCAATTTTCCTCCAGTGAAAAAACAAATTAAAAAATCATATTTGCCAAATCATTTATATGTTTTGCAACACAATCCTATTTTCATCTAGCAACTCAATGAAGCCAATCTATCTAGCAGGAAAGTAAAAGAAATCTTTATTGCCAAATCGCAAGATGAATTACATATAATCATTTGGTGGAAGGCAAAATTAGAAAGTATCAGTCTTGCAATTTGATTGGCCATGTAACTGACAGATTTTCCTGAAAGAAGGTCTCCAAAATACCATCTAATCTAGAGTTGAACAGTTTGCAGACCCTTATCCTGCCCTTCCTGTTTCAAGTTGCACACACGGAATCAGTTATCCACAGAAAGCCCAGGATTGGAGTTACGGGGTAAACAGATTATGATCCTAACTTGCAAAGATTTACAGTTTTCAAATGACCCTAATTCTGCCGAAAGAATTTCTCCAGCCTGTGCATGATAGCTGTCCGTAATGGAGGTAGATTCAGTTCAGTTCAGTTGCTCAGTAGTGACCAGCTCTTAGCGAAACCACGGACTTCAGCATGCCAGGCTTCCCGGTCCATCACCAACTCCTGGAGCCAATCAAACTCATGTCCACCGCATCAGTGATGCCATCCAACCATCGCATCCTCTATCACCCCTTCTTCTCTCACCTTCAATCCCTCCCAGCATCAGGGGCTTTTCAAATGAGTCGGTTCCTCACATCAGGTGGCCAAAGCATTGGAGTTTCATCTTTAGCATCAGTCCTTCCAATGAATATTCAGGACTGATCTCCTTTAGAATGGACTGGTTGGATCTCCTTGCAGTCCAAGGGACTCTCAAGAGTCTTCTCCAACACCATAGTTCAAAAGCATCAATTCTTCGGCGCTCAGCTTGCTTTATAGTCCAACTCTCACATCCATACATGACTACTGGGAAAACCATAGCTTTGACAGGATGGACCTTTGTTGACAAAGTAATGTCTCTGCTTTTTAATATGCCGTCTAGGCTGGTCATAACTTTTCTTCCAAGCAGCAAGTGTCTTCTAATTTCACGGCTGCAGTCACCATCTGCAGTGATTTTGGAGTACAAAAAAATAAAGTCTCTCACTGTTTCCATTGTTTCCCCATCTATTTGCCATGAAGTGATGGGACTGGATGCCATGATCTTAGTTTTCTGAATGTTGAGCTTTAAGCCAATTTTTTCCCTCTCCTCTTTCACTTTCATCAAGAGGTTCTTTAGTTCTTCTTTGCTTTCTGCCATAAGGGTGGTGTCATCTGCATATCTGAGGTTATTGATATTTCTCCTGGCAATCTTGATTCCAGCTTGTGCTTCATCCAGCCCAGCATTTCTCATGGTTTACTCTGCATATAAATTAAATGATGACAACATACAGCCTTGATATATTCCTTTCCTGATTTATAACCAGTCTGTTGTTCCATGTCCAGCTCTAACTATTCCTTCTTGACCAGTATACAGATTTCTCAAGAGACAGTGATCTGGTATTCCCATCTCTTGAAGAATTTTCCACAGTTTGTTCTGATCCACACAGTCAAAGGCTTTGTCATAGTCAATAAAGCAGAAGTAGATGTTTTTCTGGAACTCTCTTGCTTTTGTGATGATCCAACAGATGTTGGCAATTTGATTTCTGGTTCCTCTGCCTTTTCTAAATCCAGTTGAACATCTGGAAGTTCATGGTTCATGTATCGTTGAAGCCTGGCTTGGAGAATTTTGAGCATTACTTTGCTAGTGTGTAAGATGAGTGCAATTGTATGGTAGTTTGAACATTCTTTAGGATTGGAATGAAAACTGACCTTTTCCAGTCCTGTGGCCACTGTTGAGTTTTCCAAATTTGCTCACATATTGAGTGCAACACTTTCACAGCATCATCTTTTAGGATTTGAAATAGCTCAACTGGAATTCCATCACCTTCACTAGCTTTGTTCATAATGATGCTTCCTAAGGCCCACTTGACTTCCCATTCCAGGATGTCTGGCTATGGGTAAGTGATCACACCATTGTGATTATCTCGGTCATGAAGATCTTTTTGGTATAGTTCTTCTGTGTATTCTCGCCACCTCTGCTTCTGTTAGGTCCATACCATTTCTGTCCTTTATTGAGCTCATCTTTGCATGAAATGTTCCCTTGATATCTCCAATTTTCTTGAAGAGATCTCTAGTCTTTCCCATTCTGTTGTTTTCCTTTATTTCTTTGCTTTGATCGCTGAGGAAGGCTATCTTATCTCTTTTTGTTATTCTTTGGAACTTTGCATTCAAATGGGTATATCTTTCCTTTCTCTTGCCTGGAAAATTCCATGGGTGGAGGAGCCTGGTAGGCGGCAGTCCATGGGGTCGCTAAGAGTTGGACACTGAGCGACTTCACTTTCACTTTTCACTTTCATGCATTGGAGAAGGAAATGGCAACCCACTCCAGTGTTCTTGCCCGGGGAATCCCAGGGATGGGGGAGCCTGGTGGGCTGCCATCTATGAGGTCGCACAGAGTTGGACACGACTGAAGCGACTTAGCAGCAGCAGCAAGCAGTCTTCTTTTCTCAGCTATTTGTAAGGCTTCTTCAGACAGCCACTTTGCCTTTTTGCATTTCTTTTTCTAAGGGATGGTCTTAATCACTGCTTCCTGATTCATGACAGGTACAATGTCATGAACCTCCATCCATAGTTCTTCAGGCACTCTATCAGATCTAATCCCTTGAATCAGAACAAGAGTTACTATTTGTTTTTCCTGCTCTTTCCTCAGACTCTTTTAGTTGCAGACATATTACTGACACAATAAATAACTTCTTGTTTTCTGTCTTTAGGACTTTTATGCTTGCAGGTAATATGGAAACCCACTTTTGATCCTAAAACAGAAATCACGTGCAAACTTTCATCAGTAATATAAATACAGAGCAGTAATCAGTTAATGATAGTAATTAGATACTGACTTGTGTTGGGAACTGTTTTAGGCTCTTTTCATTCTTGATCTCATTAAACCTTTACAACTCCTATATGACATAAAATTACTCCCTGTAGCCCATTTAAGTACTTTTATATAGAATTCCACCCACTATTTCAAGCATAGGTAGAAGTTGGCAGAATAGGAATAGGTAAAAGAATAAGATTCTGTCCAGTAGGGGAAAAAAAAAAAAAACCCACAATCTTCATTAAGACTTACAAATTTTAGAAAGAGGGGGGGAAATCTGTTAATTATGATTACAGAAGCAATATCTGCTCACTGCACCCACTTTGAAAATTACAGCGAAAGATTTTTAAAATCCATATTAATTTATTACAGAGAGAGAAACATAGATCAAGTTTTTAACTTCCCAGTCTTATTTCACATGTGCCTTCATTTTTTCCTGTTTGCCAATGTTTTAAAACAACTATAGATCATATAGCAAAACAATTTTATATCCTTTTTCATTGAAAATTATTGTTTAAGGATTTTTCCCATGTCACTAAATAATAATTTTAAAAGGAGTTTCAAATGGTAACATATGTACCATAATCTAACAATTCCCCAATTTGCCAAAAGATTAATAGACTATTTAATTATTTTATAAATACTACATACAATTAGAATTTTTGTCTGCATTTCGATTTCCTTCTGAGAAAATTCTAGAAGTGAAACTACTGGAGCAAAAATCTGAAAACTTTCTTTTCTAGGCAGGCTGTCTCTATGCACAATTTCACCTCAAAAGAATTGACTAGGTCCAGGTAATAGCATCATTTATTTAATACTTGCCAAATAGTTAAAAATGATTTTGCTCTGCAAGTTTTAGATTTTTATATAACTGTATCATTCTGTATTCTCTTGCAACTTGTAAAATTTTTTACTTCACAGTATTTTTGAGATTCATCTACATGAGTATGTATTGTTCTCATTCATTCTTTTTGCTTTTCAAAAATCATCTCTTAGACAAATATTTCATAATATGTATTCCTTACACACTGGTGGGTATTTATGCTTTCTTGAATTATCAAAAAAAAAAAAAAAAAAGACCCCGCAGTTGTACGTATCATGCAGACATCTCCCTGGGCACACAAGTCATGGGTTATGCACATGCCTTCAACTTTCTGGAAGATGCCACGCTATATTCCATAGCGGCCACACCAGTTTGCTCCACTAATGAAACTCCTGTTGCTTCACAAGATGACCAGGCCCTGGTATTATTAGATTTTTAAATTTATCTTGCTAACAATATGGATGTAAAAAGCGATGTAAGGGTGATTTAAATTTACATTTCCTGATCACTTTTTAGGCTGCACAGTCATCCATCCACTAATTGGCCACTTGTATAGAATTCTACCCATTTTTCTATGCATCTTTAAATTTCTGTTTATTTATAGTCACTGTTTGTATATATTGTACTACTTTTCTCCTGTTAAACATTTACAAATCCAGGCGTAGCCTGCAGAGTGTCACCCTGGTTAACACTTTCCTGGTAAAATGGCTCTTGGTTTTTAGGATACAAATTTCATAAGAGATATTTTTTGCCAGTGTTCATTTGGCAAAAAATTTAGATTTATGATACCAAACTCAACACAAAAATTTTGACAAAATGATATACTGGGAAACCCTTGAGATACTTTCCAAACATGTTCAGTAGATTGTGAGAACCACGTGCAGTATCCTTCCCTGTATCTGGTCTTTGTTTCTTCCCGCCCCTGATCCATGTATATCATATCATGTGAGATATCATCTGCCTGAAAAAAGACCTTGTGTGGATTATGCCAAAGAATGCTCAAACTACCGCACAATTGCACTCATTCACATGCTGGCAAAGTAACGCTCAAAATTCTCCAAGCCAGGCTTCAACAGTATGTGAACCGTGAACTTCCAGATGTTCAAGATGGATTTAGAAAAGGCAGAGGGACCAGAGATCAAACTGCCAACATCTGCTGGATCATCGAAAAAGCAAGAGAGTTCCAGAAAAACATCTATTTCTGCTTTATTGACTATGACAAAGCCTTTGACTGTGTGGATCAGAACAAACTGTGGAAAATTCTTAAAGAGATGGTAATACCAGACCACCTGGCCTGCCTCCTGAGAAATCTGTATGCAGGTCAGGAAGCAACCTTTAGAACTGGACATGGAACAACAGACTGGTCCCAAATAGGAAAAGGAATACGTCAAGGCTGTATATTGTCACGCTGCTTATTTAACTTTTATGCAGAGTACATCATGATAAATGATGGGCTGGGTGAAGCACAAGCTGGAATCAAGATTGCCAGGAGAAATATCAGTAACCTCAGATATGCAGATGACACTACCTTTATGGCAGAAAGTGAAGAGGAACTAAAAAGCCTCTTGATGAAAATGAAAGAGAAGAGTGAAAAAGTGGGCTTAAAACTCAATATTCAGAAAACTAAGATCATGGCATCTAGTCCTATCACTTCATGGCAAATAGATGGGGAAGCAATGGGAACAGTGACGGACTTTATTTTCTTGGGCTCCAAAATCACTGTAGAGTGTGACTGCAGCCATGAAATTAGAAGACGCTTGCTCCTTGGAAAAAAAGTTATGACCAACCTAGACGGTATATTCAAAAGCAGAGACATTACTTTGCCAATAAAGGTCCATCTAGGCAAAGCCATGGTTTTTCCAGTAGTCATGTATGGATGTGAGAGTTGGACTATAAAGAAAGCTGAACACCAAAGAACTGATGCTTTTGAACTATGGTGTTGGAGAAGACTCTTGAGAGTCCCTTGGACTGCAAGGAGATCCAACCAGTTCATCCTAAAGAAGATCAGTCCTGAATGTTCATTGGAAGGACTGATGTTGAAGCTGAAACTCCAATACTTTGGCCCCCTGATGCAAAGAGCTGGCTCATTTGAATAGATCCTGATCCTGGGAAAGACTGAAGGCAGGAGGAGAAGGGGCCGACAGAGGATGAGATGGTTGGATAGCATCACCGACTTGATGGACATGAGTTTGGGTAAGCTCCAGGAGTTGGTGATGGACAGGGAGGCCTGGCATACTTCAGTCTACGGGGTCACAAAGAGTCAGATACAACTGAGCAACTGAACTGTAACCATGAATTACGGGGAACACTGTAGCTGTTTCTGTGTTTTTCCTTACCTTGCAGTCTGGTTCTGAATTAAGAGAGGAAAATAAACTAATTATGATAGAAAAAAAAATACCTTGAAAAGCAAGCTGAGTGCAACATAAGAGACATATTTCTGACCTTGTAGGTGCTAAAAGGTCATCATAGCATCAAGGTGGGCCACTCCCAGCCACTGTGTGCTTGAACTGAAAGCATTTAACAAAATATTTACTTTACTTATAAATATTATATATAATTATAATTTCTGTTTGTGTCTCTGTTTCCTTCTGAAAGATTTCTAGAAATGATATCAGTGGATAAAAAAATAAAAAAACTTTCTTTTCTAGGGAAGAAAAATTTTCTTTTCAATGCACAATATCACTGCAAAAGAATTCATGGTGGCTTTCACATTTACCAAAGAGTTCAGTTCAGTTCAGTTCAGTTGTGTCCGACTCTTTGCGACCCCATGAATTGCAGCACACCAGGCCTCCATGTCCATCACCAACTCCCAGAGTTCACTCAGACTCACATCCATCAAGTCCATGATGCCATCCAGCCATCTCATCCTCGGTCATCCCCTTCTCCTCCTGCCCCTAATCCCTTCCAGCATCAGAGTCTTTTCCAGTGAGTCAACTCTTCGCATGAGGTGGCCAAAGTACTAGAGCTTCAGCTTTAGCATCATTCCTTCTGAAGAAATCCCAGGGTTGATCTCCTTCAGAATGGACTGGTTGGATCTCCTTGCAGTCCAAGGGACTCTCAAGAGTCTTCTCCAACACCACAGTTCAAAAGTATCAATTCTTCAGCGCTCAGCCTTCTTCGAAGTCCAACTCTCACATCCATACATGACCACTGGAAAACCATAGCCTTGACTAGATGAACCTCAGTCGGCAAAGTAATGTCTCTGCTTTTGAATATGCTATCTAGGTTGGTCATAACTTTTCTTCCAAGGAGTAAGTGTCTTTTAATTTCATGGCTGCAGTCACCATCTGCAGTGATTTTGGAGCCAAAAAAAAAAACAAACAAACAAACAAACAGTCTGACACCAAAGAGTTAAGAAAATCTTAAAGATAACTGCAGAGAAGGAAGCAAAGCAAGTAAGAAAAGTTGCTACATATAAAGCAAATGTTTTTAACAACCATTTAATTGTTGTGTTCAAGAATACAATTATAAATTTTTAAAATCCTGGTATCATAGATCATTATATGTGTATTTCACTGTTTTACTAACATTTTAGGAAATCGGTTGGCAAGCTGGATTGACATATTGCACATTATCCTTTTTTCTCAATTAAAATAATGGTTATTTGTCTCTCAAAAACTATTGTTGGGTAAAACATCTGACAATCAGGTACAAATTACTCACATAAAACAAGTACATCTATGTTTTTTCCTAATGTATTCTTTCTCTTTTGCTCTGTGCTTGATTCATCCTTTCTGGTTCTACTTTCACACATTTTCTCATTTCATCCTGGCAACAACACTGCAAGGTAGGTATTATACTATGACCATAGTTTAGGAATGAGGACACTGAGATTCTGGGAGGTCTACAGCTGGCTGTATTCCTTTCCTACCTGTGGTTGATATAACAAATCACCACAAACTTGGTGCATAAAAGAATAGACACTGATATCCTCACAATTCTGGAGGCCAGATGTCCAAAATCAAGGTACATTACTGAACTCTATCAATTTTAATGTTATTTTTTAGTTGTGTCTTGGAATTTGAAACAGATAATTATTAAACAGTACTGGTTTATTTCTTATGTCCATATATAACTCATATTTAATCTTTTCACCTTAATCCTTTGGCTGGGATTGGGTTGAATAGTGACTAGTACAATGGTGAAATAGTTACAGGAATAGCAAGCATATTCATCTCATTTGTGGCAGTAAGGAGAATATTTCCAATACATATCTTGCTATAGGTTTTCTGATATTTACCTTGTAATATGACTTGTATGTTCATCCTTTCCTAACTTAGGTTTCTGCCATGTCATTAGTGGTGAAGAACTTGTTTACTGAATGAGTATTGTTTGTTTGTTGTGTTGTTTAATACAAAAGAGGAGGCTATTAATTTATTACTTTCATTTTCTGTAGAATGATTTTGTTACTTTCTTTTAACAATGAAAGCTCTTAAAAGTTAAAAGTTAAAGTGTTAGTCATGTTGCACTCTTGCAACCCCATGAACTGTAGCCCACCAGGCTCCTCTGGTTATGGCTATTAATTTTCCGCTAAATGCAGCTTTGGTCATTTAAAATGTGGATACATAGAGTTCTCATTTTTCTAACCATTTATTATACTAGGATTGCTTTTCTTTTGAACTTAGAATTCTTTAAGAGAAGGTTTTATTTTTTGTTTCTGTATTGTTGTTTTCAAGTTGTTGAGCTTTGCATTTAAACTTCTATTATTAATTTCTAGTTTCATTTCCGGAGAAGGCAGTGGCAACCCACTCCAGTATTTTTGCCTGGAAAATCCCTGGATGGAGGAGCCTCCAGCTGCAGTCCATGGGGTCGCTAAGAGTCAGACACAACTGAGCGACTTCACTTTCACTTTTCACTTTCATGCATTGGGAAAGGAAATGGCAACCCACTCCAGTGTTCTTGCCTGAAGAATCCCAGGGACAGAGGAGCCTGGTGGGCTGCCATTTATGGGGTTGCACAGAGACAACGACTCATTTATGGGGTTGGACAAGACTGATGCGACTTAGCAGCAGTAGCAGCAGTTTCACTTCATTACAGGTAGAACATGTAGCCTGTAAACCTTTTATGTTTCATAATTTAATATGGTTTTCTTTGAGGTGTAATATATGATCAATTTTATTCTAAATGCTTCTTGCTTCTTGAAGTATGACTTTTATTTCTTAGGAATAAAGTTCAATAAATATTTATTAAATAAGCTGTATTAGATTATTAAAACACTCTATGTATTCTACACTTATCTGACCTATGAAAGATCAATAAAAGTGTACTGAAGTCTCAGACAACAATTCTATTTCTATCAAATTTTCATTATATTTCTAACATCTTGGTTTCATGTATTTGAGGCTATTAATATGTCAATGAAAATTCAATATTGTCTTATCTTCCCTGTAAGCCTAACTATTTGAAAATAAATATAATCTTCTAGATCAAACTTAATATTTTTATGGTCTTTGATTCTATTTTGTCTAAATATCGCCAAGATTACTTTTTGTTTCACTTTGCTTTTGCCTGATAAATCTTGTCCATACATTTATAAAAATCTTAATGTCACTTTATTTTACTATATCTCTTCTCCATAGCCATGTTTAGATTTTGTTTATGAACTTAAATGGAAATTCTTTGTATTTTAATAGACTAGCTAAGTGATTATTTTATAATGAGATTCAGCTTCACAAAATGCTCTCATATTCACATTTGCTCCTCTCAATGTGAAAGGTACATAGAAAATATCATTCCTACTTTTCACATAAGAAAATTCAAACCAAATAGGTTTGATATGTTTCCCAGCATCATTCAATGACAATGCTAAAACCATGGCGTTTTGTGAATATATAACATACTCTTGCTGAACATCAATATTCAGGTGGACTATGTGGTCAAAATATCTGCCCTTTTTCCCAATAGAGGACTTAACACTATTTATTTGTGTTGGCATAAAGGCCTTGTTCGGCTGCATCTTTATGATCTTATTTTATATTTTATTCTTCAGTGTTAGTTTCTTTGCTTCATTCTTTTATCTGGTGATTTAAACTGCACATTCTTTTATCTCTCTGTTGATTTGGAAGTCATGCAACCTACTTTTATTTCTAATAGTGATACCTGGTATACTAAAAAAAATATTAATATTTATTGGATGAATAAGCAAACCTTGTTGAAAGAATAAGTAAACCTTGAAACTACTAAACACTTGAAATTGTTGAGTCTACACCTAGAAAAAAATGAGGATTTATCAGAGTGTTATTTCTGGACTCTCTAAATATGATTTTAGATTTTTATTATTTTTGGTATCAAGTATTAAAACATTACACACTTAATACTTCTTAAGCATAATTTTACATTACATATTTTCTCTTTCAAAAGTATAAGTTTACATTTGTATACAGTGTTACAAAGTTATAATTATTTAAATGTCACTTTTAATTGGTTTCATTATTAATGGTCAATTCCTTAATATCATTTACTTCCATTACCGAATTCTTAAATTTGATTTCTCTCTCAGTCACCTGAACCAGTACTTCCTAAATTTTAATGAATGTAAAAATCTCTTTGAAAAACTGTTAACATGAGATAGCTGCAATCCATCCACAGAACTTAGCTTCAGGAGGTTTGGGGTAAACCTGAGACTCTGTACTGGTTTCCAGATAATGCTGATGTTACTGAGCCCTGAATCTCACTTTGAGTAGCACTGAACTGACCTATATCTTTTTGTCATTTCCCTAATAAACAGGTTGCATGTTTTCCTCTTTCTTGCATATTTGAGAATTTCTTTCTGTTACTTTTACAAGTGAAAGAAACTTGAGTCTATTTGCCTTTCTTGGGCACACTCTTACAAACTGTTCCAAGCAAAAATTTTTTTAGATTTTATAGCAATAGCACCTATTATTATGTACATTATTATATATAGCGTAACATTTTTTAAAGGGCCAGTCTGACTGCTGCTTCTTCGTAAGGTAAATTGTTTCCCTTGCCAACATATTTAAAGGATGTTTTTTCTTTATTGCTGTAATTTAAAAAAGAAATTGCCAAGTTGTAATGGCATGAAATCCTTTTCATTAATGCTGCCTATCCCAGGGACAGGGGAGCCTGGTGAGCTGACATCTATGGGATTGCAGTCAGACATGACTGAAGCAACTTAGCAGGAGCAGCAGCAGCAGCAGAGTGTGGAAAGTTCTGTCAATTTGCATACTGAGGCTTTTTCGGTTTTGTTTTTATTTTAACTCAAAAGAGCTTTTATTAATTTTTCATTATCACTTGTATTCCAATCGTTGCCCCAAATACATCTATAATTCTTATATTTTGTCTAATGTTTAAGTCTATGAGCTCTGTCTTCTGTATTTTTAATCTTCTCTGTTTCATTAACTTATTGGTTTTCTTTCTTCATTTTGACATAACATAACAATTATCCTTCAAAATTAGTGATATACATATAGTTTAAATGCTGATTTTTCTTCAAGCTTCTAATACAGATTTTAATTGCATGACATTCTGGTTTCTTGGCCATGTTTTCTTGTTTAAGCTGTCTCCTTTTCCAGTCATCTTGCTTTCTTTTAATCTTAGCTTATTCTCTCACATGTCTTACTGTATCTTGAAGTTACTGAGGATGTTGAACTTCTAGAAATTCTTTCACTTTCTTACGGCAAGTCATCCTGGGAAGTTACTCTGCCTCTCAGACACTGTTCCCTTTTTCTTGTCCATCATGATTTTTTAATTTTCAGCTTATCATGAAAGAGCCAGTGTTTCCAAGAAAGAAACTGTGATTGTCTTTACTTCAGTTCAGTTCAGTTCATTTCAGTCGCTCAGTCGTGTCCAACTCTGCGACCCCATGAACCACAGCACGCCAGGCCCCCCTGTCCATCACCAACTCCTGGAGTTCACCCAAACCCATGTTCATCGAGTCAGTGATGCCATCCGGCCATCTCATCCTCTGTCATCCCTTTCTCCTCCTGCCCTCAATCTTTCCCAGCATCAGGGTCTTTTCAAATGAGTCAGCTCTTCACATCAGGTGGCCAAAGTATTGGAGTTTTAGCTTCAAAATCAGTCCTTCCAATGAACACCCAGGACTGATCTCCTTTAGGATGGACTGGTTGGACCTCCTTGCAGTCCAAGGGACTCTCAAGAGTCTTCTCCAACACCATACTTCAAGAGCATCCCTTCTTCAGAGCTCAGCTTTCTTTATAGTCCAACTCTCACATCCATATATGACCACTGGAAAAACCATAGCCTTGACTAGACAGACCTTTGTTGACAAAGTAATGTCTCTGCTTTTTAATATGTTGTCATAACTTGCCTTCCAAGGAGTAAGCATCTTTTAATTTCATGGCTGCATCACCATCTGCAGTGATTTTGGAGCCCAGAAAATAAAGTCTGCCACTGTTTCCACTGTTTCCCATCTATTTCCCATGAAGTGATGGGACCAGATGCCATGATCTTTGTTTTCTGAATGTTGAGCTTTAACTTTTTCACTCTTCTCTTTCATCAAGAGGCTCTTTAGTTCTTCTTCACTTTCTGCCATAAGGGTGGTGTCATCTGCATATCTGAGGTTATTGATATTTCTCCCAGCAATCTGGATTCCAGCTCGTGCTTCCTCCAGCCCAGCGTTTCTTATGATGTACTCTGCATATAAGTTAAATAAGCAGAGTGACTTTACTTACTTTATTTGAATCCCCTACAGGTGGATCATAATTTGCCTTGCAGAACTTATATCCTAATTCCCAGCCTCTAGTAGGTTTTTCATTTAGTGAAGCTCCCTGACTTGAGGTACAATTTTTAGCTCCACTGCTTAGATCCATGTCTAATCTGAATACAAAAACAAGCAAACAAACAAAACAAGAATCCCCAAGGCCCCCTTCATCTTTAGCATAGCTATGGAGCTTTAACCATGACAGATATTGATATAAATGTACTTCCAAAAATATTATTCCCACATGTAGTAGGCAGAATAATGTCTTCAACCTAATCCTTAGAATTTGTGACTATGTTAGGTAAATGACAAAGAAGAATTAAGTGGTAGATGGAACTAAGGTCTCTAATTACTTAACCTTAAAATAGATTATCCATTATTATTTAGGTGGACTCAATGTATTGCAAGGGTCCTTAAATATGAAAAGAGAGAGAAGGCTCAGAGTGACAGAATATGAGAAAGATAACTTGGCCATTGCTGGCTTTGAACATGAAAGAGGACCACAAGTAAAGGAATGTGGGCAACTTCTAGAAGCTGGAAAAGAGAAGGAAACAGGTTCTCCCTTTGAGACTCCAGAAAGAAATTCAGCCTGCCAACACCTTGATTTAATCCTGATGAAATCCATTTCAGACTTCTGACCTCTTGAACTTTAAAATAAATAAAGTATATATTTATATATGAGTATTTTATATATATACAAGTATTTTATAGCAAATTGAGAACAGTTATGTCAGGGGCTACTATCAGGAATCAATTTAATCTAATGTATTCCTTGATCTCTTTCTGGGTAAGGTGCTGATCCTACTAAATTACTCCTTCATGAGTGAATACAGTCTGAAGAAATTGTACCTTTATATAGAATGAGCATGTCTTTCTAACTATAAGAATTCTTTTACCTTTAAATTGGTAGAATCATGGCCTATCTATTTTAATTTTGTAGCACTACTTTTCCTTGGGAAAGAAGTAAAAGATCACATTCTCAAATGTTGCACTCTCTCTGGATAGGAAGCTTTGAAGACTGAGATTTCCATATGTTTTGATTTGCCTCAGTAGGTATCTCTCTACTCAATGGTTCCTGGAAATCACCATGTTTACTCAAGATTTAACTCAAGAAGCTAAAGTCATCGGTAAATATTAAGAGGAAATTGACAAAGGCATATTAAGTCCTAAGCAACAAACTATAATTCCTTAAAGTAACACATTATTACAGTTAACAAAGCACTGCTTTCTACCTTGCCAGTATTGAAGGTCACATGGCAGCCAACACTCTTCACAAGACCATGCTTCTCCTACAAAATTTCTGCCCAGCAGATAAAGGGCCAAAGCACAACACAGCTCAGTGAACAGCATAAACTCAGCCACCCATGTGTGCTAGATCTTACACCACCCTCAGGCTTCTCTTTGCTCCTGCTATAAGAATCACCTTATGCTTGTATGCTAGATATAACTGTTCTAGATGCATAGTTCTTTAGTTGGACCAGCATTGAATGAAGAGAAAGGTTCTCTACCATTAGTCTGCAATAGGGTCTAATGTTTCTACAACTGAAATTATCAAACAAAACAAAGACATTTTATATCCAGGAGGATTAAGTCAAAACATAGGAGACAGATAGAGGAGAGCCATCAGTCTTTGTCAGGAAAGTATGATTACTTGATGGCATTCATTACTTAGTAGACATGCAGAAAATACTGAGAAAATTAAGCAGGCTAACTTGAGAAGGATCAGAAGGCAAATTTGAGAATGGATATAAAGTAAGGAACACTAGGCCTTCCCTAGTAGCTCAGCTGGTAAAGAATCTGCCTGCAATGCAGGAGACCCCAGTTAGATTCCTGGGTCAGGAAGATCCCCTCAAGAAGGGAATGGCTGCCCACTCTAGTATTCCGGCCTGGAGAGTCCCATGGACAGAGGAGCCTGGTGGGCTACAGTCCTTCGACTGGAGCCTTGGGGTCACAAAGAGACAGACAGGACTGAGCAACTAACTATGCAGCAGCAGTAGGGAACACTAAGATACTAAATTTTCTCTGGGCATGACCCTGCCCTGGTAGAGGAACTGGGAAGCTCCTCTTGGTAGTGTTAGACAATGTGAACTCAACATGAAGGAAAATGAAAAGCATCATGACTCTTAAACAACAAACAAATATCTTCACTCTTACGGGAGCCTATGACACAAGTGGTTAATAGCATAGGCTCTGAAGTCAAACTATGAAGGTTCAAACCCTGAATTTCCACCTGAAAGGAATGCTATGAAACTTCCTTATGCCTCATTTCCTGCATCCATATATTGGGGATAATATTGTTACCTCTCTGGCTACTTTGGGAGCATCGGCTATGATAAAACATGCAGAACTCCTAGTATAATGCCTAACACCTAATAACCATTGCATATAACTGCTGCTGCTAGGGAGAAACTGCAAAGCCTTCTGGGTAAGAACAGGATTGTGGAACAAGACTGTCCAGGTCCTCCCATTTAATATCTGTGTGATCTCAGGAAACTTATTTAACTCCTTTGTGCTTCATTTTCACCATCTGTAAAATGAGGATAATAATAGCCATCAGTTATTTTGAGAATTAAATAAGTTAATATTTATAAAATGTTTAGGAGAGCACCTGGCACATAATGTGTTGATTAATAAATTATTCAGTTCTCTTCAGCTTTTAAACTGTGATCATGGAAAACCAAGGTCTCAGTAGGGCAATCTGAGGGTCCATGAGGTAGAGAAAAGTTAAGACACGTAGGGTCCAGCCCCAATCTCTATTCAAAAAGAATAACTTTATTTCACCTAGTGAGCTTTTGGCAAGATTTTCTCTGAGTAAAGGGCCTTGGTATTTTAAAAGAAAAAACAAAGGAAAAAAAAAAAAAAAAGGAAGGGAGAGAGAGAAGGAGAGAAGGAGGCAGGAGAAAAGGAAAGGAGGAAACAATCTGTTCTATACTAATGCACCCTCATAAAATTTCTATTATCAATCCAGTTTTTATAAAACATTCACAGTTTTATATATATTATATAGAGAACTTAACCATGTAATTTTCAAGGTTCCTTCTAGGTAAAAAGTTCTCTGTCTCTTGAAACATGAATTCCAGTAAATTCAAATTTTAAAGACATACATTCTCAAACTTCTTCTTTAGGGTTAAAAAAAATCTCAGTAACTCCAATTTACCATGCAAATCCCTGATTATTCACCATAGTCAAATGAATAGTAAATCACCCCTGAGTTCAAGTGCTTGCTATGCAAAACTGCCTATTTCCTAGAACATTCAGAAGTCTGTTTTTAAATTGCTCTTTATTAATTTTGTTCACATGATGGTTTCTCTTCAAAGGAACTTGGAAAATGTGCCACCTTCAGTATTAAGGAGATAAAGGAGAAATGAGGAAAGAAAAATATGGTACCATTAACAAAAGGAAAGAAAGTCCATGGATCAGAGGTCTGGGCTCTGGAAGACATTTTTTAAATGTCACCAGACAAAATTTATGATATAAAAGGGAATGTTCCTTCCTCATCCTGAGTATTGTTATCTACATGAATAATAAATCAAAAGGCTTTATCCATTTATGGCTGAACATTATGACCTTAGATAGGTTGGTGATGTGATTTATTCCACTGATACCAATGAAACTGAAACCCAGTGAAAATACCACTGGATTGGCCCAACATTCTGGAAAATCAATGAGGCTTGGGGGGGACAGCTTGAAGGAAGAGTATTTTAAAAATGCAAATATTTTTGGCATTATTAAATCAGTGAAGTCATTATGATTTCTTTTAAATAACTACCCTTTAGCCTTTGCTACATAGCAAACTCAAGTACATTCAAACTTAACAGGGTTGTCTATTTCATAAATTTATGGAGAGACAGCACTAGTATTTATCCCCAAATTGGATTGATTTATTAACATTTTACTTTTAAAGGATTAATGCAGTGTCATCCATGTATATGAAACTTAAAACATGTAAAACTTGTAGTGATTAGAATATAAATGTATGTGTGCATGCTTAGTCCCTTCAGTCATGTCTGACTCTTTGCGACCCTGTAACCTGTAGCCCGCCAGGCTCCTCTGTCCATGGGATTCTCCAGGAAAGAATACTGGAATGGGTTGCCATGCCCTCCTTCAGGGGATCTTTCTGACCCCTATCTCTTTTGTTTTCTGCATTGGCAGGCCAGTTCTTTACCACTAGTGTCACCCAGGAAGCCCCCTCATAGTATACCCATTAATGATTAAATAATGAAGAAATGAAATGAAATAATCATTGCAACGAAGAGTGTAGTGACTAGCTCTAAGATGTCAGAGAAAGGACTGAGACTGGGAGGGTTTTCCTGGGACTCTTGGGACACTGGAAATTGTCTAGGCCTTGATCTGAGCAAACCTGGACATGTGTGTTCATTGACAATTGTTCATCGAACTAGGTCTCATGTATATTCACTTATACTAATTATACTAAGTATATACTAAGTATCCTATAATATACTAGGTATATTCACTTATACTAATTATATTTCACAACTGTATTTAAATAGGATATTCTGAGATAACTCTCCAGCCCATTATATAGGCCATTTGTTGTTATTGTTGTTGATGTTTACTTGCTCAGTCACGTCTGACTCTTAGCAACCCCATGGATTTGATCCCATGGACTGTAGCCCGCCAGGCTCCTCTGTCCATGGAATTTCCCAGGCAAGAATACTGGAGTGGATTGCCATTTCCTTCTCCAGGTGATCTTCCTGGATCAGGGATTGAACAAAGGACTCCTACACAAGTCATAAAAGTATTCACTGTATATTTGAAATTCAAATTTAACTGGGAGTCCTTAATTTTATTAATATCTGGCACACACTTACCCTAATCAGAATAGTAGTTAGATTATAAATACTTACTTTAAAAGGGGACACAATAAACCACAAATACAATGTGTTCTTAGAAGTCTTGGTCATACTTGTTTTATATTCTATTAATATGATAAATCTGTGTCTCACGGTTTGTGACTAACCCCCAGGGTTCTTGTGCCCAGGGACTTAAATAAAAGTAAGCATAGATGCAAATTATAATTTACTTACAGGGAGGCAAGAAGCTGACCTTTATAGATACAGCCACAGCTTTAAGAAAGGAGCGCTTCAAGTCAGAAACAAATCTGAAAAAAATTTTTAATCTGCTCTTTTTTTAAAGCAATGATTTGCCTTTTATTGTGTGCATTTGTTTGCACAGGAAAGGAAAAGACAATCAAATAGGTAAAAGGGATGCTATATTGCTCTCTCATACATGAAGAATTACACATCTGTCTAACAATACTAACCACTCTGAAAGATAATTATGGATCAATGCTTTAAAAAATATCTTGAATTGCCTGTAGAAATGGCAAGGAGAATTCAATTAAATTGTTTGTAAAAGCCAGAGTCTTTTTTTTCCTATCCATCTGCTACTTGAAATGGGATGACCTTTCAAATAGTGCTTGCCGTTCTCAAAGCAAACTCTAAATAAAGAAGTGGAATGTGGGTTTTTTTTTTTTTCCCTCTCTACCAGGTTCAGCATAGATAGAGCATTTGTACCAACATTCTACCACTCAAAAGAATGCAGATTTGGCTTCCAGAAAATAAAAGATGCATGTTAGGAATATCAATCAGGTTCTGTCCCATGCCTTCAGTCATGACATTTGCCTTCTATCAGAAAAGTGTGCAGCTTCTGAGATAAGTGTTTGAGAATTAGCTACATGAAGTAATTTACTCCCTGGGGAAAAACTGGAAACCCCACCCCCAAACAAATGAGATAAAGTAAACATGTAGTGAAGAATCCACTGTTAAGCTGCCTATGGCAGGAGAGCCAATTCAGAAAGGTCAAGTGTTTAAGCACAAGAGACTTAAAACAGATTTTTCCAAAGTCCCCTCTGTAGGCCTTACATTATCAACTAACAGCTTGTACTATGAGATTATTAACAGCAGTACTTTCTTCACTGAGTCTATATATTTTTTACCTTATTTTACTTTTTACTATTCTAGTTGCCCCTCTTAATTTTTTAAACTTTTCCAATTAAGTCTTCAGACACAACTGAGCGACTGAACTGAACTGAACTGAACTAAATTAAGTCTTTTATGTCTTTTTTTTTAAATCAAGATGTTTTAAGAGATACAATGTATAGCAAAAGTACAAGAAGCATATTTCCAAAAGTTAAAAAAAAAAAAAACAGGAAAATACACAATATAATTTATTACCACATCATCCAGAGAAAACTACTATTAAGTCTATTCTGTATACTTCCATTCATTTGAATGTATAAATATATCTAAAGAGGGATCATCAGTTCAGTTCAGTTCAGTCATTCAGTTGTGTCCAACTCTTTGCGACCCCATGAACTGCAGCACACCAGGCCTCCCTGTCCATCACCAACTCCCGGAGTTCACCAAAACCCATGTCCATCGAGTCGGTGATGCCATCCAGCCATCTCATCCTCGGTCATCCCCTTCTCCTCCTGCCCCTAATCCCTCCCAGCATCAGAGTCTTTTCCAATAAGTCAACTCTTCATGTGAGGTGGCCAAAGTATTGGAGTTTCAGCTTTAGCATCAGTCTTTCCAATGAACACCCAGGACTGATCTCCTTTAGAATGGACTGGTTGGATCTCCTTGCAGTCCAAGGGACTCTCAAGAGTCTTCTCCAACACCACAGTTCAAAAGCATCAATTCTTCAGCGTTCAGCTTTCTTCACAGTCCAACTCTCACATCTATACATGACCACTGGAAAAACCATAGCCTTGACTAGATGGACCTTTGTTGGCAAAGTAATGTCTCTGCTTTTTAATATGCTTTCTAGGTTGGTCATAACTTTTCTTCCAAGGAAT
Source organism: Ovis aries (assembly GCF_016772045.2). Classification (NCBI taxonomy): domain Eukaryota; kingdom Metazoa; phylum Chordata; class Mammalia; order Artiodactyla; family Bovidae; genus Ovis; species Ovis aries. The sequence goes on along the minus strand of NC_056072.1, from coordinate 40,774,810 downwards.
AAGCGTCTTTTAATTTCATGGCTGCATCACCATCTGCAGTGATTTTGGAGCCCCCCAAAATAAAGTCTGACACTGTTTCCACTGTTTCCCCATCTATTTGCCATGAAGTGATGGGACCAGATGCCATGATCTTTGTTTTCTGAATGTAGAGCTTTAAGCCAACTTTTTCACTCTCCTCTTTCACTTTCATCAAGAGGCTTTTAGTTCCTCTTCACTTTCTGCCATAAGGGTGGTATCATCTGGATATCTGAGGTTATTGATATTTCTCCCAGCAGTCTTGATTCCAGCTTGTGCTTCTTCCAGCCCAGGATTTCTCATGATGTACTCTGCATATCAGTTAAATAAGCAGGGTGACAATATACAGCCTTGACGTACTATGCAATAATTGGAACCTAACACACTAATCAACTATTTTATGCATAGCTCTCTCTGTCATAAATGTGTGGAAAGGAAATGTTGACTGAATTCCAGGAAACAATGAATGTTGCCCACAAATGTGTTCTTCAGGGGACAAATGGAGAGTTACACCATCTTACACCATCGAATGTGAATTTTCATTGTAACTACGTAACTTTGTACGTGTGACTGTAAGTGTGTACATAGTTGTAATACAGCTTGTAAATGTATTTTCTTAAACACTCTGCTACTTATGAATATAGATATGTACAGCTTTTTTCATTATTATAAACAAAGCTGTAGTGAAAATCCACGTGCAAATCTTCATAATTACTTCCTTAGCATCACTTTCTGGAAGTAGTGTGGCTAGACAGGAAAGTACGAACATTATCAGAGTTTTTAAGTTAATATTGCCAAACTGCCCCTCAGAAGGTTTACCAAGTGTTGTACATACTCAGTGTATAATGCTATAAACTCTGCATAACAATGAGAAGTATTAATTTTTTTTGACAGTTGACAATCTGAGAAAAATCTCATTATTGCTCTATTTATTATTGCTTTTACTAATGAAACTGAAAGTTTTACTAGTGCTTTTCTATCTTTTCCTTTGTGAATTACCACTCAAATATTTTGCCCATTTTTCAATGAGGTAAAGGCATTAACTTAAAAAACAGTAAAACCATGAGGATTTAAGATAGATCCATACACATGTAATCCTGGAAGAGGGCATTGTAACCTTTTCCACTATTCTTGCCTGGAGAATCGCATGGGCAGAGGAGACTGGAGGGCTACAGTCCATAGGGTTGCAAAGAGTTGGGCACGACTGAAGCGGCTTAGCATGCATGCATACATACACATACAAAAATGTTAAAGAGAATTCATAATTATTTTAATTTTAGAAATAATAGACACTGAAACATAACAGATAAAATAAAAAACACATACATGTGTATGTTAACAAATACATTTTTGTTTAAACAAATTAAATAAAAACACACGTAAAATAAACCAATATTTTCCCCAGCTCTATTCCCAATCTCATTTTCCCATGGTAAATAATAAAAAACAAAAAGTACAAGTACTTGTTCATCCTTCCACATCTTTCTCAGGCTTCATACAAAATATATACAAACAGATTTGTATACAGAGGCACTCTTTCCTTTTAATTTTAATAGGGTCATACTTTCCTGAGTACTATTCAGTTACTTAATTATGGACACATTGGACAGGACATATAGATCTACCTAATTGCTTTTATTCATTGCAAAATATTCCATGGAACAGTTAAAAATATGTTCAATAATTCCCAATTAATGAGCTATGTTTTGGTTAATTTCAGCTTTGTTTTGTTTTTGCCACTGCAAACAATGCAGCAAACATCCTTGACTAGATATTTTTTATGTGATACTGACTCTAATAGTAGAGGCACCATGTCAAAGAGCAGGTCTACCATTCATTTTGATAGCTACTTCCAGATCTACCAGGATAGGAACATTTTTTGCTTCATCATTATAATATGAATTTGTATTTCCATAACTACTAGTTAGGTTGAGCAGATTTTCCTAAATCTACTGGTCATTTAAATTTTCCTGTTTCTAAAGTGCAAATTAGTTATCTCTAGCCATTTTTTTTTCAAATATCGTGTATAAACATTATCTCATCAATGTAGAGGAGAGTTCCTAGTTTTCTTACATTTATATTGTTTATATCTTTAATTCATAAATTTCATGGAGAAAATAGAGGATATCATTTACAAAATACATATGAAAAGTCAGCCTTTACATCAGTTTTTAAAGAGACGTACAATTCCCACTAAATGAAAAAGCCACTTTGATTATATATTTAGCTCATTTTTACATATTTGATTGGTTTCTGACTTTTTTCTATTCCAGAAATCAATTTCTCATGGCCAATAACATACTGTTTTCATAACAGCAACTCTATATGAAGTTTTAATATCTAGAAGGAAGAGTCAAAATAAAAATCTGTTGCCATTCTGACTGGAATTCCATTAACATATGTATTATTTTTAAAAGGAATGAATCTTATAATATTTGGAAACATTAGAAAATATAGTATGACTTTCTTTTCTTGTTAAATTTGTTACTAAGAATTTTATATTTTTGTTTGCATAAATGAATTTTTTCTAGTTCTATTTAACTGGTTATTAAAGGTGCAAAAGTTTTGCTTTTCATATATTTACCTTGTGGCCATTCCTCTTACATGTTTCCTTAGTAATAGTCTGTAACAGAGTCTTAACATTTCTAGGAACATAATCATATCTGAAAATGAAAATAACTGTGTCTGATTTTTTCCAGTGTTTATACTGCTTAACTCCATTGTTTAACCACATCATACAGAACCCACAATATATTGCTAAGTTACAGTGTTGACAACAAATTTCTCTCTGGACTTTTCCTGATCTTAAGACAACTGGCTTTTAAATTTCACTATTTAATATAATGTGATGGTGAGTTTTTATAAATATTCTTTATTATGTTTCATTAACTTCCATTATGCCTATTTTACTTAGGAAGTTATTAGAAACAGCTAATAAATTGTGTCAAACTCCCTTTTAGTATGTGTAGTGGGTTGCATAGAGTGCTCCCCAAATTTATTGCCACCTGGTAACTTTATTTTGTAATAGGATCTTGGCATATGTGCTTAGTTAAACTAAGATGAGGTGATACTGGCTTAGGGCTCTAATCCAGTGACTGGCACCCTTCTAAGAAGAGAAAATAGAGACACAGAGATATAAACAAGGAGAACTCCACCTGATGACAAAGGCAGGTATGGAAGTAATGTATCTACAGACCAAGGAACCCAAAAGACTGCCAGCAACCACTAGAAATTAGGAAGAGGCAAGAGAGGATCATCCCTTTATACACCCCAGAGAGAGCTTCATCCTGTTAGCACCCCTGGCATCCAGGACTGTGAGAAAAAAATGTTCCTTTTGTTTTAGGTTAACCAGTTTGATAATTTGTTACAGAAGCCTAGGAAACTAGCACATGTATTGATATAATCATATTATCTTTATCTTTTAATCTGCTAATGTTATGAATGCTAATGCTTAAACTACAGCACAATTGCACTCATCTCCCTCACTAGCAAAGTAATGCTCAAAAATTCTCCAAGCCAGGCTTCAACAGTATGTGAACCGTGAACTTCCAGATGTTCAAGATGGATTTAGAAAAGGCAGAGGAACCAGAGATCAAATTGCCAACATCCACTGGATCATTGAAAAAGAGAGTTCCAGAAAAACATCTACTTCTGCTTTACTGACTATGACAAAGTCTTTGACTATGTGGATCACAACAAACTGTGGAAAATTCTTCAAGAGATGGGAATACCAGACCACCTGAACTGCCTCCTGAGAAATCTGAATGCAGGTCAAGAAGCAACAGTTAGAACTGGACATGGAACAACAGACTGTTTCTAAATCAGGAAAGGAGTATATCAAGGCTGTATATTGTCACCCTGCTTATTTAACTGATATGCAGAGTACCTCGTGAGAAATGCTGGGCTAGATGAAGCACAAGCTGGAATCAAGAATGCCAGGTGAAATAGCAATAACCTCAGATATGTAGATGATACCACTCTTATGGCAGAAAGTGAAGAAGAACTAAAGAGCCTCTTGATGAAAGTGAAAGAGGAGAGTGAAAAGGTGGGCTTAAAACTCAACATTCATAAAACTAAGATCATGGCATCTGGTCCCATCACTTCATGGCAAATAGATGGGGAAGCAATGGAAACAGTGACAGACTTTATTTTCTTAGGCTCCAAAATCACTGTAGATGATGACTGCAGCCATGAAATTAAAAGATGCTTGCTCCTTGGAAGGAAAGTTATGACCAACCTAGACAGCATATTCAAAAGCAGAGACATTACTTTGCTAACAAAGGTCCATCTCATGAAAGCTATGGTTTTTCCAGTAGTTCATGTATGGGTGTGAGAGTTGGACCATAAAGAAAGCTGAGGACCAAAAAATTGATGCTTTTGAACTGTGGTGTTGGAGAAGACTCTTGAGAGTCCCTTGGACTGCAAGGAGATCCAACCAGTCTATCCTAAAGGAAATCAATCCTGAATATTCATTGGAAGGACTGATGTTGAAGCTGAAACTCCAATACTTTGGCCACCTGATGCGAAGAAATGACTCACTGGAAAAGACCCTGATGCTGGGAAAGATTGAACGTGGGAGGGGAACGACAGAGGATGAGATGGTTGGATGGCATCGCTGACTCAATGGACATGAATTTGAGCCTACTTCGGAATTTGGTGATGGATAGGGAGGTCTGGTGTGCTGCCGTCCATGGAGTCGCAAAGAGTCAGACACAACTGAGGGACTGAACTGAACTGAATGTGATGAATGGTATTCATCTGTAAAGGTATAGGTAAGTTTCCAATTCTGAAGTAGCTTATGCTTTTTGAAATAAAATATTTTATTATATCCTCATAAGCAGATGGAATTTAGGTTTCATTATAAAGTTATACTAGATTTACACAATTACTTGAGGTCTCTTCTTTCCTTCTCCATAGTCTTAATTGTAGGATAACCATTTGTTGTTTTTGTTGCTGTTCAGTCACCCAGTTATGTCCAACTCTTTGCGACCCCATGGACTGCACCACACCAGGCCTCCCTGTCCCTCACCATCTCCCAAAAATTGCCAAAGTTCACATCCATTGCATCGGTGATGCTATCCAGACATCTCATCCTCTGATGCCCTCTTCCCCTTCTGCCCTCAATCTTTCCCAGAATCAGGGACTTCTCCAATGAGTTACCGCTTCACATCAGATGACCAATATACTGGTGCTTCTGCTTCAGCATTAGACCTTCCTACAAGTATTGAGGATAGATTTCCCTTGATTTACTGGTTTGAGGTCCTTGCTGTCCAGGGGACTTTCAGGAGTCTTCCCCATCACCACGTTTTGAAGGCATCAATTCTTTGGCATTCTGCCTTCTTTATGGTCCAGATCTCACAACCATACATAACCACCGGGAAGACCAGAGCCTTGACTACATGGATCTTTGTCAACAGAGTAATGTCTCTGCTTTTCAACTCATGATCTAGGTTTCCTGCCAAGAAGCAACCATCTTCTGATTTCCTGGCTGCAGTCACCATCTGAGTGATTTTAGAACCCAAGAAGAGGAAATCTGTCACTACTTCCACCTTTTCCCCTTTTATTTGCCATGAAGTAATGGGGCCAGATGCCATGATCTTAGTTTTTTTCAATATTTAGTTTTTAACCAGTTTTTCTCACTCTCCTCCTACATCCTCACCAAGAGGCTTTAGTTCCTCTTTGCTTTCTGCCATTAGAGTGCTATCATCCACATATCTGGGGTTGTTGATGTTCCTCCCGCCTATCTTGATTCCAACTTGTAAGTCATCTAGCCCAGCATTTCTCATGATGTGCTCAGCATACAGGTTAAACAAACAGGGTGACAGTGGACAGCCCTGTTGTACTTCTTTCTCAATCTTGAACCAATTGGTTGTTCCATACAGAGTTCCAACTGTTGCTCCTTGATCCACATACAGGTTTCTCAGGAGACAGGTATGATGGTTTGGTATTGACAACCATAGGGAGCATCTATTTTTTAAGCTTAGACTTAATTTAGCTATAAAACTATTTGGGCCTGGTGCCTTTTTTGTTGTATGTCTTTAACAATCTTCTACTTTCTTCTATTATTATTATTGTAAAATTTTTTACTTTTCTTATGTTAATATTGATATTGCATACATTCTTAAAGAATCACTATATCTAAATTTGCAAATGCATAGCTATAGAATTTTTTCAAAAATCTAATAATATCAGTATTCATGGAGAGAGTTGCCCAGGAACCTAAGAGGGTACATACCCCATTCCTCCCACACTACATGGGGACTGAATCAAATGAGGACAATCCTCAAAGAAAGAAAAGAACCACTCCTTAGTCAAGACAGAGCAGTAGCTCTTATCTCTGGTTAGAATTTCTAAAGAAACCCATAGGGAATGTTTTCATATGCATCATCAGGAATGTGTCACAACAAAACCTAGATGGCTGGTCATTTGATACTTTTCAGGAGTCTTAAAAAAAATTAGCAAAAAATTCTTAACATTTCCATGGAGCTACAATAAAGTTTCTGTTTTCTGAAACACTTGACAAAGGAAGGATGCGACGAATTGGGACATTGGGATTGACATACATACACTATTGCTATTATGAACAAAATAGATAACTAATGAGAACCTACTGTATAGTTCAGGGAACTTTACTCATCACTGTGTTGTGACCTAAATGGGAAGAAATTTAAAAAATAAAAGAATACAGCTGATTCACTTTGCTGTACAGTAGAAACTAACACAATATTGTAAAGCAACTATACTTCAACAAAAATTTAAAAATAAACTAATTTGCATTAATCAAACACAATTAAAATTTTTAAAATAAACACGTAAAAATAAAAGAATCACTCTTCCCTTATACTTGCACACATTTCAAAATACCTTCAATATTTCTAAGAAACAATTTTCTTTACAAAGACTTTCTCCTGATATCCTTTTATTCATAGCAGATGGAGAAATCAGAGTAACATATTTGCTCTAAAATCATTAGTGTTGCATCAGCACTTCCAATCTAAATGGCATTTCAAGGGGTTATTGTTACGTGGATCAAGAGTTTGCTCTAGGCACTAACAGACATAAAAACAAGTATGAAACTTTTTTGCAGTTAGCTTCCACATCTTAATTTCTTCAACAGCATTCTAGCAGGCTTTTAAGCATGAATCAAAGGGGAGAAAACAGTGGTCCAAGTCAGCCACGGGTCATACTCTGTTTACTGGCTAATGTTAAGATGCTAAGTCTCTTCAGTCGTGTCCGACTCTGTGTGACCCCATAGATGGCAGCCCACCAGGCTCCCCCGTCCCTGGGATTCTCCAGGCAACAACACTGGAGTGGGTTGCCTTTCCTTCTCCAATGCATGAAAGTGAAAAGTGAAAGTGAAGTCACTCAGTCGTATCCAACTCTTAGCGACCCCATGGACTGTAGCCTACCAGGCTCCTCCGTCCATGGGATTTTTCAGGCAAGAGTACTGGAGTGGGGTGCCATTGCCTTCTCTGTGTTTACTGGCTAGTCTATGATAAATCATTATAGCTACTTTCAAAAACAATGTTCTCACAGCTGACCATCAACTGCTCATTGATGGGTTCCCTGAGAGACTGGAAATATATTCTTACCTTCAGATACCTGACTTTACCTTTCTGATACTTTAGCCTCCTGAAATGCCTAAAAGTAGGTGCTGAGCTTCAAATAACTGCTACAGTATCCAAGAGCTAAACAATCCCTGGCTTAAGAATAAGGCAATTCATGAGGGTTTCTTAGCACATACGGTGTTCAGTCCGTCATGAAAACTCTTAAGATTTCCCACACATCAGGGAAAATGCAGTCTTGTGTAGACACAAGAACAATCACAGAAAATGATTCCAGATAGCAACACATTCATACTTTATATTTCTACAGCAGAATTTTCAAACTACACTCATGATCCTTTTTGTACTTCATCCTCATAGTAAGTCTATAATGAATGCGGGATAAAAGAGGAAGGAGACATAAACAAAGAACTCTAGAGATGAAAGGGGCATTGTAAAGACCATCAATAACTCTCTCTTAACAGATCAGAAGGAGACCAGAGGAATTGACCTTTGCTACCTTGCAACATTAGGCTGCAAGGCTAATAAAGTGAAGACTGGTCACCACAAGGGTTATGAAAAAAAGGAGTTACAAAAATAAGCAAAGAAAGAGAAACATGATGGGAGCAAAGGATACTAATATGGATTTTAAGTATTTTGCTTTCTAAAAAGCAATTCTATTGAACTAAAGTTTAAAATTCAATGTTGGTCTCTGAGGAGCACTTGGCTATGATGGTTTTGTGCTATTACTAGGTCCCTTAGAGAGAAATACAATTTTGAATTCCATAGTTTTCAGTAAGTATGTGCAAGCCTTTGAAGAACATATTCCTTTAGTTCTAAATAGAATATACATATATACACTAAAACTGAAAATTCACTACATAATTATAGAAAGGAGCCTAAACATTCTCCAGTTTAATTAAGAAGCTATTCATGCATTTCCTGAACATTCACCCTCAATCTAGCCTCTACTCTCCCATCCCAGCAAGTCCTGGTTAATTATTTCAATACTGTGTCTTCTGTTATACAATAAGGTTTGAAAATAATATTTCTTTTAAAAGAGAATATATTGTCGGTGCTGTTGTTGTTTAGTCACTAAGTCATGTCCGACTCTTTGCAACCCCGTGGACTATAGCCCACTAGGCTCATCTATCCATGCGATATTCCAGGCAGGAATCCTGGTGTGGGTTGCCATTTCCTTCTCCAGGGGATCCTCCTGACCCAGGGATCAAACTCGCATCTCCTGCATTGGCAGGTGGATTCTTTACCACTGAGCCACTAAGGGAGTCCCAGGAGAACATATTAGAAGTATATATTTTCTGTTACAGTATTCTCAAAAACATATCTCAACGATGCATAGGCCAGGCCATAAAATCTTTTATTCAAAAAGCAATAGCCATTTTCCACAGTTTACTTCAGAATAGTTTTAAAATCTGCATTTGGGATATCATAGACGAGGCAGCACTATAGAAAAAAGTGCAAAGTGAAATCAATATTTTAAAAAGAAGAAATTCACAGTGGTTATAAAAGACCATATCAGGGCTAGAGGACAAATCTCTGTGTTAGAATAAACACTTATTTACTGTCAGAACACACAACAATAACCTCGACATTTTTAAAATGCTTTTTTATCACCTTTTAAATGTCTGGCAACAGTGAATGTAAAACAGAATGTCTGATGCACCATGGAAAGTTTTATGATTCTGCTCAAAAGAAGGAAGAACAAATATCTCTATTTCCATTCCGGATCTGTACAATATATTCTTGCATCCCATTTGCTTGATTCATTTACATTTTGCTGAATTCTGTTTTTGTCCATTTTCATCATTCAAAAGATTAAAAAAAAAATCAACAGCAAAAAGCCTTCAGAAGATGCTTTCAGATGAAATCGCAAAGGAAATAAGTACATGAATTAGTAAAGCAACATCCAAGTGTACACAAATGTGGCAGTTACATCTTTTCTCATCTTGTCCAAGAATTAATTGCATTGCTGAAATTAGACATCCAACCTGCTCCATGCAAACAGGAGCCCAAGCCAGAAGCAAACTCTGAATACCAACACTGCCTTCTGATTCTTTTCACATGGCTACATTTTTGACAGTTCCTTCAATATTCTAGCCGGTTTCAGTGTGACTATGACAAAAGATTAAGGTAGGCATGACTGGCACATCTGTGGTGAGTGACAGGGAATGGAAACAGGTGACGAGTCCCTTTAGTGGCTCCAAAAAAGCCCACAGGCATTCTGCAAACCTTTTGCATATATGCTCTGAGGAAAGAATATAAGAAGTAAGAACCGTGATGACAATTTTAATCACTTGACAGATAATTTTAGGATCTACTAGAACTTTATAATGGCAAAGTCTCTGACACGTGGGAGACTGACAGGAATACATTCCCTCTCTGCCTCTTGGTCTCTCTAAATGTTTATATGAGGGTTTTCCAGATGGATGGAGATGACCTTAATGTAGTATTTATTCAATCTAGCCAAGGATGAATTATAAACGACTAAATCTGACTACCAGAGGATTTTCCTGGTTATTTTTAACTTGACTCAAATCACTTCTCTGGGCTCTAGAACTTTCTCCCAGATCCTGGTAGCTATCAGGTGTCAGTAATCAGAACCAGCCCATCTGTACTTAGTGTGGCTAAAGTTCCACCTACAACTTACAATTAGAATCAAGTCTGGAAATGCCAATTACTGCTCTTCGTCTTCCCTGTTGAATATCTCCTTAATGTAAGAATGACATAACATTTTTACCTTATCACACTGAAAAATATTATTTAAAATAGCACCCAAGGTTGGCAAGAATGAAGAGAAAGGAGCATGCCCAGAGATGATCATGGGTATAAACAGGAATACCATCTGACACTACATTCCACGATTGTTTATCTTACTATATTCAGTTACATTATTTGGGGCACATGATCCCATATCTTTAAATATCAAAACCAGACATTTATTGTCCATATGGCATTTTATTATGTGAATATACTATAGTTTTTCATTGTTTCCACATTTGTCAACTGTTGTTTTCAACTCTGGTTTATAAAAATAATGCTACAACCCAGCTCAACCTGGTGTTCTATGACAACCTATGCAGGGCTGGGATGGGGTGGGAGATGGGAGAGGGGGTTCAGGAGGGACAGGACATATGTATAACTGTGGCTGATTCATGTCGATGTGTGGCAGAGGCCAACACAATATTGTAGAGCAATTGCCCTGCAATAATTGTATTTTGCTCTATACTTCTCAAAAAAAATAAATTTTTAAATTGCTATAGAAAGCATCTTTATAAGTACATTTCAACATTACTTTGTTTATTCCTTAGTATAGATGCCTAGAAGTACAAATACAACCACTTTGCAAGGTTTACCTTAAAACAATTTTGTCCTAGGAACTAAGGCATTATAATCAGCAAACCAGTTCCTAAACCAGAATTCCAGTAGATCACCATTTACTATGAGAAGCATGTGATAAAACTGACTTTGCTTATTTCCACAGCCTTGATAATGGCAATTCCTCTGAGGAAACCCAATCAGATAGCATGTATGGCTCAGTAACCATTGACTCAGAAAGGACAAATCAGGTCCTACCAAAAGGACATTCATTTCAAGCAAAGGCACAGTCTGCTGAGTTAATTGCCTTCTGTCCGTGAGCAAAAATCCTCTTCACAAGGCCATTAATGTAAGCCCATGAACACATTCATATCACCATAGGTTTTCATGAGTTTGCCTGTCTTGCAAAGCCAGGTAAACCATCTGAGCTTATAAAACTAAAAAGCCAAAATGTTGTGAAACATTTTGAGGTTGCCAAACCTTACCACACAACATCCAACCCCTGATGGTATGACTAGAGAGCTTACTGTCTGGAAGCTATTCTGAAGGAAAACATGACTGACCCTTAGAAATCAATGAATAACGACATATCACTTTCAAAGCATCATGTTGGAAAATATTTAAAATGATAACGCTCATTGGCAAGGGAACAGTATACATATATTCATGTTCAAATAAGGGTAGGAAAGAGTGAGAGTTGAACAAAGTTCAAGGTGAAACTTTAATGTGCTATTATGAATCATGACTCTCCATATGGGGCTGTAGCTAATAGCATTTCTAAACACTTCTTGTTTTATGTCTCCTTTTGTACTTGGCTGCTCACTTTCTGGTGAAGATCTCAAAGCAGAACATTCTGTGAAACACTTTGTTTCCCTAGGCCAGCAGTTCCCAAACATTTTGGTCTCAAGATCCATTCACATTCTCAAAAACCTGTTAAAGGCCCCAAAGAGCTTTTGTTTATATAGGTTATATCTAAGATATTTACCAGGTTAGGAATTAAATGGCAATATTTCAGAACACTGCTAATTTATTTTAAAATAATAATTAACTCAGGGCTTCCCTGGTGGCTCAGTGGTTAAGAATCCGCCCACCAGTGCAGGAGACATGGTTCAGTCCCTGCTCCAGGAAGATCCCACATGTGCGGAGCAGTTAATCCCACGCACCAGCACAGCTGAGCCTGTGCTCTAGAGCAGTGAGCCACCGCTATTGAGCCCATGTGCCACAGCTGCTGGAGCTCATGCCTTCCAGCCTGTGCTCCACAATAAGAGACGCAACCACAGTGAGGGCCCAGACACCGCAGCTAGAGAGGAGCCCACATTCACCACAACCAGAGAAAAGCCCGCACAGCAATGGAGACTCAGCACAGAAAAAAATAAAAAAATTAATAATAATACACTCAGTATATGTTAGCCTGTATAACATACTTTTTAAAATGAAAAAGCTAGTGAGAAGAGTGACACTGTTTCAGAATTTTGAAAATCTTTTCAATGTTCAGCGTCGTGACCTACTGGAGAAGGCGATGGCACCCCACTCCAGTACTCTTGCCTGGAAAATCCCAGGGACGGAGGAGTCTGGTGGGCTGCAGTCCATGGGGTCGCTAAGACTCGGGCACAACTGAGCGACTTCACTTTCACTTTTCACTTTCATGAACTGGAGAAGGAAATGGCAACCCACTCCAGTATTCTTGCCTGAAGAATCCCAGGGACAGAGGAGCTTAGTGGGCTGCCGTCTATGGGTTCACACAGAGCTGGACATGACTGAAGCAACTTAGCAGCAACAGCAGCATGACCTATTGTTTTGGATTGATGCATGTCAAGAAAATCCAAGAGAACCAGTTTTCTTTTTTAATTGAAGTGTAGCTGATTTATAATATTACATTAATTTCAGATGTACAAAATAGTGATTCAAAACTTTTATAATTATACTCCATGTATAGTTATCATAAAATATTGACTATATTCCTTACCTATACAATTGACTCTTATAGCTTATTTTATACATCATAGTTTGTACCTTTTAATCCCCTGCCATTTCCTTGCCCCTCCCTCTTTCCCCCAAAGGAGTATTTTAATAGCCTTTTCATTGATACTGCATGAAAATTTGACAAATGGTAGTTTCTTTAAGAGTTAGTTGCAGTGTGGAAACTGAAACTGTATCAATAAACTTTTAGTGCTCTCTTATGTGAAAACCCATGGCCTCTGTTGCTGTTTGAATGGATCCTTTCCCCATGCAGAAATCTGTAAAAGCATGCACTGCTCTAGTTGAATTTATTGGCTTACTGAATTATGCAGATCTTCCAAACGTTGACACATCTCATTACATGATGTAAAAAAGAATCACATTTTTTTAATATTGCCATAGATCTCATCAGAAAAATCTTTAAGTATTGGGAAGCTGTCAAGTTCATGGTGGCAGATACAAGTTTTCCAAAACTCTAATTTTTGCTTTAAAGCTTGAATTTGATCATTGGCAACAAATACTGTCCAATGACTTGAGTTGAAGTGACAGGCTCACTTTATGCATTTTTGAAAAAAAATCTGACAAATATTGAAGTATGAACAACCACATCTCATGTGGCAATCGTTCTTTCAAGTAAAAAATGCTGTTCCATATAAAAGCAATGAGCTCAGCTTACAACCAAAACAGTCATACAAGTGCTTTTTCCTCAAAAACTATACTTCAGTATGCAGCAGCCATGCTTCATGCGTGTTTCCTACACCAGCACACAGATGCTAAAATGAGACGTGTTTTTGAAAATCAAAACCTAAATCAAAACATTTTACTTCTTCATCAAGGATATTTTTAGAAGACATTGGCTTTTTCTTTTTTAACCATAACTTATGGTTGTAAAAAATAAAAGACCAAAAGCACAGTTTTGTGCCATACCTTGATCCATGCTACACTTTACCCACCATTGCTTTTGCACCATCAGTACAAATGTCAACATAGTAAAAAAGACAAATAACAACACAGTATTACGGCAATATAGTTTTGACTTTGCGGTTACCCTAAAAAGGTCTCAGGTCTTATGAACCACACTTTAAGAATTATTGTTCTAGGCAGCTTGGATGGGAGGGGAGTCTGAGGTAGAATGGATACATGCATACGTATAGCTGAGTCCCTTTGCTGTCCACCTGAAACAATCACATTGTTAACTGGCTATACTCCAATACAAAAGTGAAGTTGCTCAGTCGTGTCTGACTCTTTGCAACCCCGTGGCTGTAGCCTACCAGGGTCCTCTGTCCATGGGATTTTCTAGGCAAGAATACTGTAGTGGGTTGCCATTTCCTTTTCCAGGGGATCTTCCCAACCAAGGGATCGAACCTGGGTCTCCCACACTGTGGGCAGACGCTTTACCATCTGAGCCACCAGGGAAACCCAACATAAAGTAAGAAGTTAAAAAAAAAATGCTGTTCTAGACACAAAATCTGGGTGACAAAAAACAATTAGTTGGACACAAAGGAAAGTATTCATTATGTTATACCTCATCTCCTGGGCATGTTAATTCAAGAGTGCCTGGTAGTTGTAGAGCCACATTTCCTTGCAATGTTCACTATCTGGTCGTTAGTATTTAAAGCCTGTTGGTTTCCTCTCAGGATCACAGTCATGTTTGCAGCAGCAATGGTCCCTTAGAGTTAAAGCCAAAGAGAATCTATTTGACCTGCTAATAGGCAAAGACCCTGTACTTCTCTCAGCTCTAAGACCCAGTAGTAACATGATGAATGCTATGGCTTTTCTACTTCAAAGCCACGCAAGAAAGAGATTTGGTTACTCGTTTGTCTGCAGCTTGGGAGTGCCTGAGCCTATAGAGCAACATGGGATCTCTGTCGAAAAAAGCATGGCCAACCTAAGTTAATCTGCTTAAATCTTTATCTGAATGCATAACCCATGGCCCCATTTAATAGCCCATGCATAGAACCTATTTCAAACTACATTTCCAGAGCTATGATTCTCAAAATATGATTCTTGAATCAGTAGTATCAGAATCATATGCAGTGCTATCAGAATCATATGCACATTACTAAACTGGCACAGCCACTATGGAAAATAGTATGGCATGTCCTCACATAACTAAAAATAGCGTTGCCATATGATCCAGCAAATACACTCCTGAGCATATATCTGGACAAAGCTACAATTTAAAAAAAAATGTACTGCTATATTCATAGCAGAACTATTTACAATAGCCAAGATATGGAAGCAATCTAAATGTCCATTCACAGATGAATGGAAAAAGAAGATGGAATATTACTCAGTCATAAAAAGAGAATGAAATAATGCCATTTGCAGCAACATGGATGGACCTGGCGATTATCATGCTAACTGAATTAAGTTAGAAAGACAAAGACAAATACCATATGATATCACTGATGTATGGAGATTAAAATATGACATAAACGAACTTATTCACAAAGAAGAAATGAACTCACAGACATAGAGAACAGACTTGAGGGAGGGATGATGAAGGAGTTTAGGATTAACAAATGCAAGCTATTACATACAGAATAAGTAAACAACAAGATCCTATCATATCACATAGGGAACTACATTCAATATCCTATAGTAAACCATTGTGAAAAATAATATATATGTGTGTGTGTGTATATATATATGTTTCCATATGCATACATACACACACACATAGCAGAAATTAACACAATGTAAATCAACTACATTTTATTAAAAGAATAAAGGTGAAGAAAATATGCATTCCTGAAATCCCAGATGGGCCTGTGAAGGCAGAGCCTCTGAGGGTGAGGCAGGGCCAACCAAGCGGCACTCCAGGTTGTGCCCTGCGCATCTTGCACAAAGGTATATAACGGCTTGGAATCTGCATTTCTAACAAATTGTTTGCGTGAATCATGGGTATCTCAGAACTGGAGAATCTCAAGTTGTTAGAATCTCTTGAAAAGAAGTCTGGGCCTCTGGATTTCCAAGGTACTTCCTAACCAGTTCTCCTACCAAAATATGAAGCCTTTTTTTCTAAACTAAAGATGCTATAGCTCTCTATAAGAAACCAGCTCTATGAGAGCTGAAGACAGTAGACACATTGAAGATAGGAAATTCTGGTATCATTGAGACAATCTATTCAGTAGTTATAAAAATTCACGTTTTAAAATATCCAATAACTTTTAAAATCCAATTTTCTATATTTCTATGATATCACAGTTACTTTCATTTTTACTGTGGTACTGTATCTCAGCATGTATGTTATTCCAACAACATCTTGAAACAGCACAAGTTTTCTGGTTTCATATGAATGCTAACTATTTATAGTCTGATTTAAGAAAAAAAAAAAAAGAAAGGTTTTCTTTATCTTATGCTAGATCCTTAGTTCCTTAAGGCAAAAAGACAAATTTAGTTCACTTTCAAATTAGCAAATTAACTCAGATTTTTAAAAACTATTCAAGTATCATGTTTCATATTTAACATAAAAAATAGCTCAATGTAAATGTCATGTCTGGCAATGATCCTATTCCTGGAATATTTTACTTGAAACAGAGTGGGAAGGAAGATTCTATGGCTGCCAAAATAGAATTAAACATGTGGAAACAAAGAAAAGAAACAAAAGCACAACTCACCCTTTCCAGACAACAGGGAAACACGCGAAGTAAGTCAGTGACTGTCCTTCAAGCTGAGTACTGAAGTAGGGACATGTAGGTTTATTTTATTTCATTTTGCTTCTTATTTTATATTGGGGTACAGCTGATTAAAAAACAATGCTGTGATAGTTTCAGGTGAACACTGAAGGGACTCAGCTTTACATATACATGTATCCGTTCTCCCCCAAACTCCCGTCCCATCCAGGCTGCCACATAACATTGAGCAGAGTTCCTTGTGCTCTACAGTAGGTCCTTGCTGGTTATCCACTTTAAATATAGCAGTGTGCACACGTCCATCCGAAACTATCCCTTACCCCCATCCTTACCCCCTTGACTCTGATAACCATAAGCTCATTCTCTGTGCCTGTGTCTGTTTTCTAAGTTCATTCGTTTCCTTCCTTTTTAGATTTCACATTTAAGGGATGTCATACAGTATTTCTCCTCTGACTTACTTCACTCAGTATGACACACTCTAGGTCCATCCATGTTGCTGCAAATGGCCTTATTTCATTATTCTTAATGGCTGAGTAATATTCCATTGTATACATGTACCACATTGAAGAAGGGACATGTAGTTGTAACAGCTGTAAGAGCACCTGGCTTAAATAAAGCAAAATAAAAACTATGCTATGCTGTGGCCCTATATGCCAAAACTCCAAGCCTGTCAGTCACTAAAGAAAAGAACAGAGGCCTAGCAACTGATTTTGATGAATTCAAAGACTGCGATTATCTTTGCGGACAGAACAGCATTTCATTATCTCCATCAGACAGAACAACTGTTGGACGGAATTTCTAGAATTGAGAGGGAGAGAAGAGCTGTGGCAATTCTAAGGTCAAATTAGTTTAGAAAACCACTGAATGATACAGAGTTAAACAAACTGTTTTACTCTGGGACTTCTCAGAGCCCTTCTGGGCCTTATATCTTTCCAAGTAGCAGATAAAGCATACAACATTCTAAATATTTTGACACTTTTTACATATGTTTCAGTTTCTTATTAGGCTAGCAATCCCTGGGACACAGGAGAAAATACTGATAACGATGTCAAGCAGTTACATCAAATGTTCAGGCATATACCTGAACTGTGGGAGAAGAATCTAGAAGCCACAGAAATGATGAACACATGCCCAGCAGCCAGACCCAGTACATCAAGTCCCTGAGCCTTTCTCCAACGGCTGCTTCAGCTCTGAAAGAAAGATGATGCTTATTAGTAAAGTGCCTTGGGATGATTGGGCAGGAAACACTAAATAAGAGCCAATTATTGCCCTCATTACAGAGTAGATGATCTAATAAACCATCCCTATTACTTACAAAGTTCAGAGCCCTATTTTTTTCTTTAATTGCACTTCAATTTGACCTAAGAGATCTACACTGAAAAGAACAAACGAAATACTCATAGGAAATACATCCAGAAACCATAATATAAGCTTTCTGATTGGACCCTTCTCTGCTTAAACATTTTCAATGGCTGCCAATTGCATGAAGATAAAATCCAAATTTCTTAGCCTGGTGTACAACCTCCCCAGGTTGTTTCCAACTGGCTTTTTTATACCAACAACTCCACCTTTTGGGAGCCATAGTGTTTATGATTAATTAAGATCACGGGCTTTGGCAATGGGCAAACATGGTTAAAAGTGAAGGTTCCATTCCACCACATCTTCAGATTATCTCACTTCTCTAAGCCCTTGATTCTCAAAGTATGGTCCACAGACCAGCAGCATCAGCATCATTTGGAGCTTATGAGGCAGAATCACAGGCCTCACTGCAGACCTTCTGAGTCAGAATCTGCATTTTAAGAATATCATCAGGCGATCCCTATACACACTACAGTTTGAGAGGCACTACCCTAATTCTTGGCTCCGCCAGTGGCTCTGTGGTAAAGAAAATGCTTGCAACACAGGAGACTCAGGTTTGATCCCTGGGTGGGGAAGAATCCCCTGGAGCAGGAAACGGCAACCCCTCTGGTATTCTTGCCTGGGAAATCCTACAGACAGAGGAGCCTGGCGGGCTACAGTTCATGGGGTTGCAAAGAGTCAGACACAACTGAGCGACTGAACAGTAACAATAACACCCTAACTCTCATCAGCTTATCTGAAAACTGGGGGTAATGATAGCAAATAATTGTAAAGTTGGAGAGTGCCGTCATTTTCCTCCCCTTTGAATCCAAAGGATTTTATCATCTAAAAACCAAGTATCCCACCTCTCTTTCCCTGCATTATCTTAGGCCAAATCATTCTCATTTCTGTCCCCTTCTATAGCCACGTCCCTTTACCTCATCACAACACATCCTCTCTTGGTTCTCTCTTATTTGTTTCCCTACTGCAAACGGAGAGATCTTCTAGGAAAATACAAATGAGATCAGAGCTTCCATGTGGTTTCAAAATAAAGGCCTGAAGCCTTTACCAGACCTGCCAACCTCAACATCTCATCTTGTCTCACGTTCCTCCCGGCTTCCTCTGCTCCAGAAGTACCATTTTCTAGTCACTGTTTTCAGTGCCTTAAACTCGCCGTCCTCCTTCCTAGCACAGGACATTTGCAAAAGCTAACCTCCCTCTCTGTAGTATCCTCCCTCCCATCTTTACCTGCTTAACTCCTCAGTCTTTAAATGTGAGCTCAAATATCATTAAGACTGAACTGACCCTGACTCTCCACTCTAGCAACCAACACACTGCCTGGTCCACTGCCTGCACCCTCTAGGTATGTCTTGAATAAGTAAATGTATGAATTGGGTCTTCCCTGGTGCTCCAGTGGCTAAGATTCCAAGCTCCCAAAGCAGGGGGCACAGGTTCGATCCCTGGTCAAAGAACTAAATACTACATGCCACAACTAAGATCTAGCACAGCCAAATAAATACTAAAAAAACAATAAATGTATGAATTGATGAGTGTTCAATCACATGGATATTGTGATGATCAAATGGATCGATACCTGTAAAACATTTAGCATAGTGCCTGGTAAACAGCAAGAGCACAGTGCTGGACCAGTTGCTATGTATTCTGAGTATGAACCTTGCTGAAAACTAGAGTCACGTTTGATGTGCCCAACAATTAGAATCACCTGGGAAACTTTTAAACCTCTCAGTGGCCAGGCTCTGTCCCTGGCCAATTAGATTAAAATCTCTGGGGGTGGGACTCAGGCACTGGAGGGTTTTAAAGCTTCCGGTGGATATTCCAGAGTGCTGCCATGGTGGAGAAAAACCACCTTACCCTTTTTCATATTGTGACCTCCCAGCTTTCCAGAGGAATGCATGCTGGGTGGCAAGAAGAGTCCTCATTTTTCATTGCATGAGTCCAAGGCCTCACTTCTCCCATGGAAAGGAACAGCAGTGAGAATCCATGTAACGTAACATCCAGCAATTCATTCCCCTTGAGCTCCTTGACAGCAGCCAGATGGTGGACATTCTCCATGTATCACCGAAGCCAAACTGAAAACTGTCTTAGGAAACCCAAGTTGCCTGAAACTACTGATGGGAGTGATAGGGTAACACATAAAGATGATTCTGGTCCTTAGGGTTAAGTGTTGATTTAACGAAACTCATCAGGATTCCATTAAAGATCCTGTCACAATTGTTTCGATGAAGCTATTGCTTTACAGGAGTAATTAATTTCAACTGCTAAAAAGTTAGACTTCCTTAGTGTTCATCCAGCTTATAAGAAATAGGTAGGCTGGGAACCACTGGAACTTACCTTCTGTCTCCTTCACTATTGAGACATTGGGAGAGCATCAGGAAACTGAACTGTACTTTCATCAGCCTCCTGTTCCTAATGACCAACCTTCTGTGTATGCAAATATAAATTTAAGCTCAGATATATTATGCTATTGTTCTCACTCATTTTGAACTTTTCAAAATGTGACATAAGCATTGAGGCGTATCTAAAGAAATTTTATGTCTTTTAAGACCTTAAACACACACACACACACAGTGAACCAAAATGCCTTACTCTACCAGACAAAGCAGAATGCAGGTCTCCAAAAATCTGAGCACCATTTAAAATTGAAACCTACGAAGGCAAAGCTTACACTAAGCCAACATAAAGGCTACAGAATTATTATAAAAGGTACAGGATTGCTCTCTGGAAATAATATCTCAGTGGGCTAAATTCCCTCTCTTCCTGCTTTTCCATGCTGGTAAATTGCAAAGAAAAAAAAAAAAGCATGATTCATGAATATAAATTTCTCTTGGCTTTTTAAATCATACACTGGCATATTCCTCCTCAAACTTCAGCCAAATGAGAATACATGGATAATGACAATTTTACAATAAGTGGTTCTAGGATGCAGGCTTTTCATGATTCTCATATGAAAGGCACTATAAAAAAAGAGTATTATTATTGTTATTATTTCAAGCACCCAGGAAAACCACAATCAATGATTAGCCATAACAATTAAACTAACAATAATACATCTGGAATAAGCTCCATGGTAATATGTACTTCATGCTTAATAGTTCAAATTAATTCAATCTGATGGCGTTAGACACAGGAGTTAGGAGCTGGAGAGCACCAAGATTCACATTAGCTTCCACTTTGAAAAATATTATGAAAAGCAAAGGAAGGAAATGAGGCTATAAACAGCAGTGGTAAATAGGAAGGACTCATAGATGATACAGTCAGGAATAACTCTCGGCTATTAGGAACTCAGCCTTGGAAACATGAAGGCTGGACGTTTCTGTTCTCACACAGTCCTTCACAGTCAGCAACTGGGAAGCCCAAGTAAAGAATGGATCTAAAACCCCCAAATCAAGGCCATTACAAAAAATTAAAAAGCTAAAATCTAGCATCAATCAATGACATTTCCAGTTCTGGTCGGGGGGCTGACAATAAAGGGTCGATCTCCCTTTCTAACACAACAAAGGGTTAGAAGTTGTATCACTCAAGATATCACTCAAGACTGATCTGATGGCTGAAAACATTTTGTCAACACTCCAAAAATTGCATTAGTGACTAGATGATGGATGAAGTACGTCAATTAGAACTAGATTAGAAATCCAGATATGAAGTCAATTATTTCCAATCTGAGAAAATGAATTTATTTACCAATGATACGTGATAAGCAGTATCAATTTTCAAAACCTGAAACCCTGTCTCTGTCCCTAGGACGAAATGCAAGTAAAAATACCTTTGAAAAGACTGAACTTGAACTTGGGAACATTTTCCTAGATGTCTGAAACTTTTGCTTTCAGTAACTTACTTTGTTCCCAGACTTGGATACCTGGTAGGGAGATTCCCGTTAGTTTTCAGTAGAGAAAATGCGGACAAAGAAGTGAGTCAACTGTTCCAAGTTCAAACAGCTTTACAGCAAAAAATCCTACTTTCCTCACTTGAAGTCTGATTCTCTTTCCCTATACCAGCTATATATAAATTTATTCAATTTATATAGAATAAATTCGATACCTTAATAATAAACATGATAATAGCTGACATTTACTGAGTCTTACATTACACAGCACTCTATCTAAGCACCTAAAAGATAGCGATTTATTTAATCTAAAATGTATGAGATCAGTACTATTATTATTCTCATTTTGTAAAGGAAGGAAAGGAGATGCTGGAAGCTTAGTCGACCTGCATGGAGTGAGACACTGAACCCTGCACATCTTTCCCCCTTAATGGTGTCTTGACATTGTCTCAGAATAGAAGTGACTAGGTATACAAGGGTTAAGCCTGGCAAGACCACCTCCAACTTGAGCCTTCTTTACACTAGGCAAACCATCTTCAATATACTTATAATAACTTTATATATGAAATTACATTTTGAAGTTTATTTCCTCCCAACACAGCAACATCTCTGCATCTCCCTTGGGATTTTCAGCACTGTCTGTTGCAGAGCCGGTCTGGGCTAAGCAAGTATTGCTTTACCATTCTTAAATAAAAACCATTATAGAGAATGCAGAAAACAATTTCCCTTTCAGTTTCGCCACTTCTATACACATTGAGAAAGATGGATCCCTAAAATGCTGAAGGAAAGCTCACAATATAATAAAACTTCAGTATCAGAAATGTTTCAGGTCCCTCTGCTCTCTCCCCATATTTAGGAAACTACAATTTAATATAAGGCTCAGCCCTCCAGAGAATCCAGTGTATCAAACTGCTAATACATTTTTATATATACTTAACTGAGATAAAAAAGAAAGAGATAGAGAAGCCAGGGCAGCTAAGTCAAATACATAATTATGATAAGACTAATCCAGCTAACAGCAAAAGAGGCAGATAGTGACTCTACTGCAATGCTGTCGCATAGTTTGTATGGCCAGAGAACTATATCAATATAAAATGTGAACGAGGCAGGAGCCCCATTATAGGAAAGCAAAGATAACTTACTATGAGACTCCACAAAATAAAGTTTATCCAGGACATCAAGGAGCATTTATCCTGTTACTAAATTATCATTCAAATATATTTTATCAATTGAAAACCTAAATCAAATCATTTTATTATTGAAACAGTATTAAAAAGGAGCACACTGTTGTCTATAACCAAATAGTCAGGGAAAACTTAATTTTGTTTTCCCTAACAGAACACAAAATTGTGGCAAATAGTTTCAATTCTGTAGATAACTTAAAAATTCTCTTTCCAGCTCAAAATTCATGGCTGTGCTATCAACCATGTCGTATTTCTCAGTCTTGACCACAAAAATACCTCAAGATACATATACATTGCTAAAATACACTATTTCTCAAACCTGACTTTATCTTCCACTCTAGTAATATGGTCAAAAAAGGAAGATTACTCTGGTCACTTCATTTTTGGCAAATCCATATTAACTCATTTCTTTAAATGCTCATTAACATTTCTATTAACGATACTTCTGACCCTCCATACCCACCCTTTCAGACAGGTCAAAATGAAATTGTTCAGTTTGCCATTTCATCTTAACCCTCAAGTCTTTGTAGAGATAAATTATCATACACCAGTGGTTTCTCTTCCAGCTTAAGATAGGAATTCCTTATTCTCTTCTAACTAAACTCTACGTTTTGCTAATCCCATGAGGAATGGAAACCCACATGCCTATTGCACTACAACCTAATGGCAATAAATGAGTAAAAGCAATCTAGTTATAAGAAAAATAGACACCAATACATTTGGTTGCATACTAAACACTATGACCCTGCCCCTTATATTTTGTCACAGAGACTTCCAATTTTTTTTTCATTTTCTAAACTTTGCTAGAGACAAAATAATAAAGAAATGATCTCAATAGCACAAGCAGAGACTAGATGGCAGTTGATCTTTGACCTCAAGCTTAGATATCAGGGAGAGGTGAAGACTGTGGCAAATTATCTGTCTGGATTGGCAGTTTCTGCTCACTTTCAGCCATTTTTTGCTGACTAGGAGTTTAGGCTCAATGTTGTAGGATCTTCCAGTTTCTTAATGCAAAGTAAGAAAACCTGCACTTTCTGTGACAGCTCCAGATTTTTCTCCTATTTGCTAATGTTGCATAAGACGTTCCATATTTCCAATATATTCTATTCCTATATTCTAATGGAGTAGACATCTGGTTTTCTCTTTGCTTTTTGCCAGTGAGCTGAGATACTGAGACCCCTGAGTTATAATGTCCTTCAGCCAGTAGTGTTTAACATTTTTCACTACTAACCGCTACTCCAGCCACCCATCCTTTTCACCAGTCTGTGCCCAGTTTACTTCATTCGCTCAGTCATGTCTAATTGGACTGCAGCATGCCAGGCCTCCCTGTGCTTCACCATCTCCCAGAGTTTGCTCAAACTCACGTCCATTGAGTCAGTGATGCCAGCCACCCATCTCATCCTCTGTTGTCCCCTTCGCCTCCTGACTTCAAAATTTCCCAGCGTCAGGGTCTTTTCCAGAGTCAGCTCTTTGCATCAGGTGGCCAAAGAATCGTAACATCAGCTTCAGCATCAGTTCTTCCAATGAAGATTCAGGGTTGATTTACTTCCTTTAATATTTTACTCCAGAAAATACTTCCAGGACTTCCCTGGCGGTCTAGTGCTTAAGAATCCATCTGCCAATGCAGGAAAGTTTCAATCCCTGCTCTGGGAAGATTCCACATGCCACGCGGCAACTAAGCTCGTGGGCCACAACTGCTGAGCCTGCACTCTAGAGCTTGTGCTCCACAACAAGAGAAGCCACCACAATGAGAAGTCTGCACACCGCAATAAAGAGTAGCCACTGCTGGCCACAACTAGAGAAAGCCCTTGAGCAGCAAGGAAGAGCCAGCAAAGCAAAAAGAAAGAAAAAAACGATACTTCCTCTACACACCTTCCCCTGAATCATTCTACTCTTCCTTCCTCGTGATCAAGCTGTTTAATTCCTTCAGCCTTTTTTATAATACACTTTGTGATCCATTTGTAAGCCTCCTAGTTCAGTTCAGTCGCTCAGTCGTGTCCAACTCTTCGCAACCTCATGAACTGCAGTAGGCCAGGCCTCCCTGTCCATCACCAACTCCTGGAGTTCACTCAGATTCATGTCCTCGAGTCAGTGATGCCATCCAGCCATCTCATTCTCTGTCGTCCCCTTCTCCTCCTGCCCCCAATCCCTCCCATCATCAGGGTCTTTTCCAATGAGTCAACTCTTCGCATGAGGTGGCCAAAGTATTGGAGTTTCAGCTTCAGCATCAGTCCTTCCAATGAACACCCAGGACTGATCTCCTTTAGGATGGACTGGTTGGATCTCCTTGCAATCCAAGGGACTCTCAAGAGTCTTCTCCAACACCACAGTTCAAAAGCATCAATTCTTCGGTGCTCACCTTTCTTTATAGTCCAACTCTCACATCCATACATGACCGCTGGAAAAACCATAGCCTTGACTAGACGGACCTTAGTCGGCAAAGTAATATCTCTGCTTTTCAATATGTTATCTAGGTTGGTCATAACTTTCCTTCCAAGGAGTAAGCATCTTTTAATTTCATGGCTGCAATCACCATCTGCAGTGATTTTGGAGCCCCCCAAAATAAAGTCTGACACCGTTACCACTGTTTCCCCATCTATTTCCCATGAAGTGATGGGACTGGATGCCATGATCTTCATTTTCTGAATGGTGAGCTTTAAGCCAACTTTTTCACTCTCCTCTTTCACTTTCATCAAGAGGCTTTTTAGTTCCTCTTCACTTTCTGCCATAAGGGTGGTGTCATCTGCATAGCTGAGGTTATTGATATTTCTCCTGGCAATCTTGATTCCAGCTTGTGCTTCTTCCAGCCCAGCGTTTCTCATGATGTACTCCATATAAGTTTAATAAGCAGGGTGACCATATATAGCCTTGACTCACTCCTTTTCCTATTTGGAACCAGTCTGTTGTTCCATGTCCAGTTCTAACTATTGCTTCCTGACCTGCATGTAGGTTTCTCAAGAGGCAGGTCAGGTGGTCTGGTATTCCCATCTCTTGAAGAATTTTCCACAGTTTATTGTGATCCACACAGTCAAAGGCTTTGGCATAGTCAATAAAGCAGAAATAGATATTTTTCTGGAACTCTCTTGCTTTTGCCATG
The DNA here is from genome assembly GCF_016772045.2 of Ovis aries. Taxonomy (NCBI): domain Eukaryota; kingdom Metazoa; phylum Chordata; class Mammalia; order Artiodactyla; family Bovidae; genus Ovis; species Ovis aries. The sequence goes on along the minus strand of NC_056072.1, from coordinate 40,748,855 downwards.
ATCCAGTGGATATTGGCAATTTGATCTCTGGTTCCTCTGCCTTTTCTAAAACCAGTTTGAACATCAGGAAGTTCACAGTTCACATACTGCTGAAGCCTGGCTTGCAGAATTTTGAGCATTACTTTACTAGTGTGTGAGATGAGTGCAATTGTGCAGTAGTTTGAGCACTCTTTGGCACTGGAATGAAAACTGACCTTTTCCAGTCCTGCGGCCACTGCCAAGTTTTCCAAATTTGCTGGCATATTGAGTGCAGCACCTTTACAGCATCATCTTCCAGGATTTGAAATTGCTCAACTGGAATTCCATCACCTCCACTAGCTTTGTTCATAGTGATGCTTTCTAAGGCCCACTTGACTTCACATTCCAGGATGTCTGGCTCTAGGTGAGTGATCACACCATTGTGATTATCTGGGTCATGAAGCTATTTTTTGTACAGTTAGTTCTTCTGTGTATTCTTGCCACCTCTTCTTAATATCTTCTGCTTCTGTTAGGTCCATACCATTTCTGTCCTTTATCAAGCCCATCTTTGCATGAAATGTTCCCTTGGTATCTCTAATTTTCTTGAAGAGATCTCTAGTCTTTCCCATTCTGTTGTTTTCCTCTATTTCTTTACATTGATCGCTGAGGAAGGTTTTCTTATCTCCTTTTGTTATTCTCTGCAACTCTGCATTCAGATGCTTATATCTTTCCTTTTCTCCTTTGTTTTTTGCTTCTCTTTTTTTCACAGCTATGTGTAAGGCCTCCCTAGACAGTCATTTTGCTTTTTTGCATTTCTTTTCCACGGGGATGGTCTTGATCCCTGTCTCCTGTACAATGACACAAACCTCTGTCCTTAGTTCATTAGGCACTCTGTTTATCAGATACAGTCCCCTAAATCTATTTCTCACTTCCACTGTATAACCATAAGGATTTGACTTAGGTCATACCTGAATGGTCTAGTGGTTTTCCCTACTTTCTTCAATTTCAGTCTGAATTTGGCAATAAGGAGTTCATGATCTGAGCCACAGTCAGCTTCCGGTCTTGTTTTTGCTGACTGTATAGAGCTTCTCCATCTTTGGCTGCAAAGAATATAATCAATCTGATTTCGGTGTTGACCATCTGGTGATGTCCATGTGTAGAGTCTTCTCTTGTGTTGTTGGAAGAGGGTGTTTGCTACGACCAGTGCATTCTCTTGGCAAAACTCTATTAGCCTTTGATCTGCTTTATTCAGTACTCCAAGGCCAAATTTGCCTGTTACTTCAGGTGTTTCTTGACTTCCTACTTTTGCATTCCAGTCCCCTATAATGAAAAGGACATTTTTTGGGGGGTGTTAAAAACCCAAGTAAGATGGTAGGTGTTGCGAGAGGGCATCAGAGGGCAGACACACTGAAACCGCAATCACAGAAAACTAGCCAATCTGATCACATGGACTACAGCCTTGTCTTACTCAATGAAACTAAGCCATGCCTTGTGGGGCCACCCAAGGTGGGCGGGTCATGGTGGAGAGGTCTGACAGAATGTTGTCCACTGGAGAAGGGAATGGCAAACCACATTAGCATTCTTGCCTTGAGAACCCCATGGACAGTATGAAAAGGCAAAATGATTGATAGGATATTGGAAGGGGAATTCCCCAAGTTGGTAGGTGCCCCATATGCTACTGGAGATCAGTGGAGAAATAACTCTAGAAAGAATGAAGGGATGGAGCCAAAGCAAAAACAATACACAGCTGTGGATGTGACTGGCGATAGAAGCAAGGTCCGATGCTGTAAAGAGCAATATTGCATAGGAACCTGGAATGTTAGGTCCATGAATCAAGGCAAATTGGAAGTGGTCAAACAGGAGATGGCAAGAGTGAACATTGACATTCTAGGAATCAGCGAACTAAAATGGACTGGAATGGGTGAATTTAACTCAGATGACCATTGTATCTACTACTGCGGGCAGGAATCCCTCAGAAGAAATGGAGTAGCCATCATGGTCAACAAAAGAGTCCGAAATGCAGTACTTGGATGCAATCTCAAAAATGACAGAATGATCTCTGTTCATTTCCAAGGCAAACCATTCAATATCACGGTAATCCAAGTCTATGCCCCAACCAGTAACACTGAAGAAGCTGAAGTTGAACTGTTCTATGAAGACCTACAAGACCTTTTAGAACTAACACCCCAAAAAGATGTTCTTTTCATTATAGGGGACTGGAATGCAAAAAAAGCCTTCTAACTCCTCTCTAATTACACCTAGACTACAAATCTCTAACCCTGAGGATCCTGTCTCATACCACCTTCACAATCCCTAAGGACTAAGCACAGCGTCATACACCCCTCAGGCATGACATGCAGACTCTAGGTGAATAAACAGTCTATTTGCCTACTCTTGCTGGGCTAGTAGTTCACATTCTCAGACCTAATGCACTTTTGAATCAAAACAGTACGTCTCAGTCAACTCTCCATAGTTAAGGCAATCTTAAGGATTCAAATACTAAGCTGTACATGCAAGGCAAAACAGTTTATCTGGGCAATGAGAGAAGAAGACATCTGCTGATCTGAATCAGCAAGGCAACTGTCCCAGTCCTGCAAATGTTCAGGGTTGGAACTTAGTTTAAAGATGTAAGCATGGAGGGAAAACAGATGATACAAGTGTCATCTCTCTCATGTCCTGGACTTGTGACAGACACCATTAATTTATCACAGCATTCTTTTCTACTGAGTCTAAATCCAACTTTAGAAACCTTTTTAATAGCATTCGAGATGGATCAGGCTTCTCTGGTGGTTGACAGTCAAGAATCTACCTCCAATGCAGGAGACCTGGGTTCGATCCCTGGGTTGGGAAGATCTCCTGGAGGAGAAAGTGGCAACCCACTGCAGTATTCTGGCCTGGAGAATCCCCACGGACAGAGGAGCCTGGCTCCTTCGACTGTAGCCTTGGGGTCATAAAGAGTCAGACATGACTGAGTGACTAAGCAGCAGCAATAAGGAAAACTAAGATACTAAGTTTTCTTTGGGCATGATCCAGCCCTGGTAGAGGGAACTGGGAGGCTCCTCTTGATAGTGTCACACAATGTGAACTCAACATGAAGGACAATGAAAACCATCATGACTCTTTAACAACAGACAAATATTTTCATTCTTACAGCAGTCTATGAAACAAGTGGTTAATAGCATGGGCTCCGAAGTCAAACTGCTGCGTCTGCTGCTAAGTCACTTCAGTCGTGTCCAACTCTGTCTGACCCCATAGATGGCAGCCCACCAGGCTTCCATCCCCGGGATTCTCCAGGCAAGAGTACTGGAGAGGGTTGCCATTTCCTTCGCCAGTGCATGAAAGTGAAAAGTGAAAGTGGAGTTGCTCAGTCGTGTCTGACTCTTCGCGACCCCATAGACTGTAGCCTACCAGGCTCCTCCATCCATGGGATTTCCCAGGCAAGAGTACTAGAGTGGGTTGCCATTGCCTTGTCTGGAAGTCAAACTATGAAGGTTCAAATCCTGGGTTTCGACCTAAGAGGGATGCTATGAAACTTTCTTATGCCTCATTTCCTGCATCCATAAACTGGTCAGGAAGATCCCCTGGAGGAGGGCATGGCAACCCACTCCGGTATTCTTGCTGGAGAATCCCCATGGACAGAGGAGCCTGGTGGACTACAGTCCACGGCATCGCAAAGAGTCAGATACAACTAAGCGACTAAGAACTAGGGATCTTGTCTAAAAATAGAGTTCGTATGAGAATGGGAAACACTGTCAAATGGATCAGATGCACATCAACTTTACACGTCAAAAAAAGAAAACATAGTATGTAACATCTGCTGCCTCTCCACTTCTCTATATTTCAGAAGCTGGATGACTTAGAATGGGGAAAGTTAGGAATCTAAAGTTGAAGAGTTAAGTAAGAACTAAAATAGAAAAAACATTCTACGTTAATAGCTATGCCAGATTTATCACAAATGTTAAGCTTTAATCCTGTATAAAAGATTTACTCTGTGATGAAGCTGCTTTTGTTATGCCTTATAAAACATACCGAAATATATACAAGGTAAATAATTTCACAGGGATTGCTAGTGTAAATAATAAATAGCTATGTTTATTTATATTTGTATTCAAGATGATATTTTGTTTCTCAAACATTGAACCAAAACCACATTGAACAACTTAGACACAAAATGACCACCATCAAGATTTAAGATAAGAGGACTTCCCTGGCAAAGACCTGGTGAAGCCAAATAAAGTGAATAAATACATAAATTTTTTTAAAAAAAACTAAGGGTAGTCATTTCTTTAAAAAAAAAAAAAAAAGAATTAGGATGAGGGACTTCCCTGGCTGTCCAGTGGTTAAGACTCTGTGCTTCCGTGGCAGAGGGCTCATTTCAGTCCCTGGCTGAGGATCTATGCCATGTGGCAACAAAAAGAAAAAAGAATTATCATGAAAAGTCAATTATCTTTAATATAAGCAAATTTATAAGTATTTATTGAAACAAATGATCCCTTAAAACCAGAAAAAATAAATGTGGATGGGTTGATTAAACCTACTAAGAGACCAAAAGTTACTTTTCAGAGGCTCTCTGCCTTTTAAGCCAAAATCAGAGACAATAAGAAACCAGTAAAAGATAAATTAAGGTGCAACCAAAAGACTGAGAAGCACAGTAGATGTCTACGAGTTCTGCTCGGCACAGCACGCATTCCTTGTCATGCCAGAGTCAGCATCCTGACTTCTCAGGGGAAACACTTCTTTCCAACTCTCTGGCCAGATGGTGTGGATGGAGCTAACTTCATGCCCTGCCATCAACAGTGCACAAGTGACCAATCAGTGTTTTCCATTTGATGGATGAATGATACAACGGCCATTCATTAATTCAAGTCAGTCCAATTCTCCTCAGTCCTGAAATCTGGCCTGGAACTATTAAGAAAGAGAACTTTAAATAAAAATCCTGCTGGCATGCTCAGCTGCTAAGGTATACTTTGAGTTTCTTATGGTCATCTAACCCCCACAGAAAGAGACCCTACCTCTGTGCCAATCTGATGGAAGCAGAGCTAAAAGATGAGAAGACTAGATCTCTGATGCTATCTTTGAGCAGCTAAATCCAGGCATTCCTGAAGGTGAAATAGCTCTTAACTTTTTAGACAAGTAAGGCAAAATCCCATTACTTTCATTAAGTCACAGGTAGAGCTGAGTTTCTGTGACTTGCAAATAAGAATCAGTAGTAAATGCAAACAGTTTAGAATTTATTTTATTATCAGTTGTTGAACCTCTAAGCTTTTGCATCACTGTATTTCAAAACTTATATTCCAATATTGATGGACTATTAAATTACCTCAAGCAGTGAACCTGGTAAATTCTCACTTCCTCCCAGTGCCTTTGTTTTCTCATTTGTAAATTAGAAATTTTAAAAATGGTAGTCCACAGAGAAGATATACAAAGGACCAATAAGCACATAAAAAGACGTTCAATAACAGTAGTCAATCAGTTCAGTTCAGTTCAGTTCAGTCGCTCAGTCACGTCCAACTCTTTGGACCCCATGGACTGCAGCATGCCAGGCCTCCCTGTCCATCACCAACTCCAGGAGTTTGCTCAAACTCACGTCCATCGAGTCAGGGATGCTATCCAACCGTCTCATCCTCTGCTGGCCCCTTCTTCTGCTTTCAATCTTTCCCAGCATCAGGGTCTTTTCAAATGAGTCAGATCTTCACATCAGGTGGCCAAAGTATTTGGGAGTTTCAGCTTCAACATCAGTCCTTCCAATGAACATTCAGGAGTGATTTCCTTTAGGATGGACTGGTTGGATCTCCTTGCAGGGACTCTCAAGAGTCTTCTCCAACACCACAGTTCAAAAGCATCAATTCTTTGGCACTCAGCTTTCTTTATAGTCCAATTCTCACATCTGTACGTGACTACTGGAAAAATCAGAGCCTTGACTAGATGGACCTTTGTTGGCAAAGTAATGTCTTTGTTTTTTAATATGCTGTCTAGGTTGGTCATAACTTTTCTTCCAAGCAGCAACCGTCTTTTTCTTTCATGGCTGCAGTCACCATCTGCAGTGATTTTGGAGCCGCCCAAAAAATAAAGTCTGACACTGTTTCCACTGTTTCCCGATCTATTTCCCATGAAGTGATGGGACCAGATGCCATGATATTTGCTTTCTGAATGTTGAGCTTTAAGCCAACTTTACCATTCTCCTCTTTTACTTTCATCAAGAGGCTCTTTAGTTGTTCTTCACTTTCTGCCATAACAGTGGTTTCATCTGCATATCTGAGGTTATTGATATTTCTCCCAGCAATCTTGATTCCAGCTTGTGCTTCATCCAGCCCAGCATTTCTCATGATGTACTCTGCATATAAGTTAAATAAGCAGGGTGACGATATACAGCCTTGATGTACTCCTTTTCCTATTTGGAACCAGTCTGCTGTTCCGTGTCCAGTTCTAAGGTCTAAAAGGTCTAAAATACCCTGGTGCTGGGAAAGATTGAAGGCGGGAAGAGAAGGGGATGACAGAGAATGAGATGGTTGGATGGCACTACCGACTCAATGGACATGAGTTTGAGTAAACTCCAGGAGGTGGTGATGGACAGGGAGGCCTGGCGTGCTACAGTCTATGGGGTCTCAAAGAGTCCATTTCCAGTCAATAGGGAAATGCAAATCTACTCTACAATGAGACGCTACTTCACACCTACTTGCATAGTTATAATCAAAAGGATAATAACAAGTGCTTCCTAAGATGTGGAGAACTTTGAAATCTCATATACTGTTGATGAGAAGGAAAATGGTGCTGGAAAACAGTCTGGTAATTCCTCAGAAATTAAACATAGAGTCATCATATGACCTAGCAATTCAACTCCAGAGGAAAAAATATGTATAAGTGCACACAAAAATTTGTATATAAATGTTCATAGCAGCATTATTCACAATAGCCAAAGCGCAAAAGCAAACTAAATGTCCATCTACTTATGAAAAGGTAGACAAAAAATAGTATAACCATGAAATGAGATATCATTCAGAAATAAAAGAAATGAAGTACTGATACATTCTACAACTTGGATGAACCTTGCAAACATTATGCTAAGTGAAAGACGTCCATCACAGAAGACCACATACTGTCTGACTGCATTTATATGAAATGTCCAGAAGAGGCAAATCCATAGAGAGAGAAGCCTTGAGAAGGGCTGAGGCAGCAGGAAGGTGGGCGGCAGACCCAGGGCCCTTGGTGCCTGCTCACGTTGCTGGGTCATGAACACCTGTCTTACCCACAGATATGTCATGTCCAGAACACTCTTGTACATAACTGTGTCCATCAGTAAAATTGATGTCCTCCTGCCCCACCAAAAAAAGAGAAAGAGAGAGAAAGAGCTATGCGGCAGCACAGGCAGTTTCCCACTGGGTCTGAGCTTCACCAATCCCCGCTCCAGGAGACCAATGAAGTAGGGCAACACCTGTTCTTCTGCGAATTTGTGCTACTGAAAGGGTGCAACCAAAAGTGTCGATAAACTGGGGAAGAGATACTTAGGGTGTTTGGGATGAACATGTACACTCTGCTATATTTAAAATGGATAACCAACAAGGACCTACTGTATGGCACAAGGAACTCTGCTCAATGTTACATGGCAGCCTGGATGGGAAAGGAGTTTAGGGGAGAATGGAGACATGTATATGTGTGGCTGAGTCCCTTTGCTGTCCACCTGAAACTATCAGAACATTGTCAATCAGCTCTATTCCAATACAAAATTAAAAGGTGCTGTTTTTTTTTTAATATCAATAAGTTGGAGGAAATGCAATAGACTTGGTGAAGAGTGCTACACGGGTGATGGAAAAATATAGAAAAGGACACTGCGGCGCATATTAAAAATGGGTTTGACAAGAAATATTCCTCACCTGACACTGTGTCCTGGGGAGGAAGTTCAGTAGTTACATGACACATAAAACCAAACACTTCATTCACTTCCACCTGAGCCAAGAGGCCATTATTCTGTTCAAATCTGTTAAAAGAATGGACTGTACCACACACCTGGTGATTCTTCTAAACACAAGAATTGAAGCCTAAACTCCAAACACTGAGCACTGAAACCTTCAGTGTTGCCTAAGGTGACAGCTAGATCTTTGACCTTCTTCTGCGTTGCTTTATACAGGGTATTCTCTGCACTAATTTTTTGTGGCTACAAAAAACACAATAAATTATGTTTGTATTTACTCTACATTCCACACCTTTCTGCCTCATGTGTTTTCTCTTCAAAATCCACTTCTTTCAATAATAAATCTGCTCGAGAAGTGGAAATAAAGGGAGGAGGGAGAATAGTTCAGTGGTTTCTAGGAGCTAGAAGGAGGGGAGAATGGGTGGTAACCAACAATGTGTACAGGGTTACTTTGTGGGGTGATGAAAATTTTCTGGAATTAGAAAGTGGTGATGGCTGCAAACAACTTGGTGAATATACTAAAAACAGTGAGCTGTATACTTTAAAAGAGTTAGTGCTATGGTACAGGAATTTTATCTACATTTTAAAAATTTAATGAAAAAAATGGTAGCCTTTTCTGACTTTCACCATGGTCAGTACAAGAAATCCATGATGATAATTATAAAAATGACCACTTGGGAAAAGCTGCAAAAAAAAATCCATATAAATGTAAAGATCTATTGTTTTTAAAGCTTCAGCAAGTGTTTAAAGAGTGGGCAAACAAAATTACGAAATAGATTTTCTCAGGTCACTTGGACTCCTTTGTATCAAGAAATGGTCAACAGATATCTAGCAGGCTCACATAAAAGCTGTTTGGAGACCTCTTGAGGTTAATAGTATGCAACATATTGCCACTGCTTCAGCCTGACCAGAAATATTATTTATGCCACCCTTTCACAGCTGTATTGGTCTCCCATTAAACATTCAGAGTTTTCTTGTTAATAAACTGCATTACGATCTGGATGCATTGTCTGGATCAACTGCATTGTCCAAAATGCTCCCCCATTATTACAGAAAATGCAGAACGTAATTAGCATTCCTCTTTGCATGAGCCACAGCTTCCAAAAATGGTGCCATATTATGAAGCCTTAATTAATAAACAAGAGTTGGGCCATGACCAGTTGCACTTTTCTGAATTTTATATTGTGAAGAAAGGCCACTGTTCAAATTCCATTTACAAATATCTAAATTCGGGCAGGCCTCCATGAAGACAATCCAACAGTAAGCTTGCGGATCCTATGCTGCTAACAGCATTGTGTTGGTACACCAACAATAGCAAACTATTAACTGCTGGGACAGAAACCATCCTGAGGAAGGCTCAGGGTGGGATGACGATAACATTGTATTTCAGCTGTACTGTACCGTGCAATTCTTCTATTTGTTCATACGCATTTCCCATTTAATGGATGAAGGAACCACGGCGGCTTTTCATATCACCGTGAAGCCCTAAATGTGACAAAAGGGGAAAAAAATGTGAGCTGGAAAAAAAAAAATTCTAAGTGTGAAGTGGTGCCATTAGGAGCAGGGTGCACCCTGATGGAGTGTAAGCACACAGTTTCTCTCTGCATCTGCAGCTGCTTGTTATTGATTTTCCCCTAACCTAACCCCAAAGGAGAGTCATTTATGTACGCCATGAGCATTGAACTAATATTTGGGACCGTAATACTGAGTAGTCCAGTTTATGAGCCTCAACTAAAGGAGTATTTGCATTAAACTGTACTCCCCTTATTAAAATCTATCAACTCTACCATCTGGAGAATTAGATGGCACCTGTTACGCTCAGCTGAAAGTTCTCTGCTAACCGAGACGACCACAGTCAGAGGGCAGCAATGAGCCAGACCCAGACCAGAGAGGAGAGGGAGGGGGAGAGCATGGAACGTGTGTCGAAAAGCAGATCGCATTAAAGACCGCCAGTGCTTAAATCTGGAGAGTCCTAAGCCTACTGCAAACACAGAGCTGTGTGAACATAATTCTTTCGACAAACTCCGTAACATGGCTTCCCCGGGCGCCGTGAAAACCAGGCGGTGAGACGGTGTTACAGTTCAGCGAAGAGAGGCTGGCCCGGTGACGGACTGTGGAGTCCACAGGGAGCCTGGAGATGGTCCCTGCCTCCGCAGAATCGGCTACTGCTCATGGGGCCCGAGCATGGGGGTTTTCACAGCCTGGACAAGCTGTCTTAGATCACTGCCCTTTCCATCAGCTCCAGGGCACCAGGCAATGGCTCAGAGTCCTATCAGTCTTGGCAGGACTTGTTCGCCATGACCACAAAGATGGCATTTATATCAGTAATAGGCTGAAAGAAGCCCCTTTCATGCATGTGAAGAACTCTCCCTGAGGCACTGGTTTAAGTCCTAGGTCTCTACCACCTAGCTATGTGATCCTGGAAAAACCGATTGGCTCATCTTTCAATTAGAGGGTGGAGTCAGATAATATATACCTGTGAAGTAAGTGAATAAGAGAATAAAACCAAAACTGAATTTTTCCACCTCAGTACCACTGATATTTAGGGTCAGATCATTGTTTGTTGTGGAGTCTGAGTAGGGGAAAAGAATATTCTCTTCTACTATTCTTGGTTCTGCAGCTGGTCTAAGAAATAAACTGACATAAAACACACTAATGGTAGAGGAAAAAAAAACTATTTTAATTACATATATACCTACAGGAGCCCCACAAAGGTGTAAGACTCAAAAGGCCAGGTGGAAGCCATAAACATGATGAAAAGACAGCCCTCAGAATAGGAGAAAATATTTGCAAATGAAGCAACTGACAAAGAATTAATCTCAAAAATATATAAATAGCTCATACAGCTCAAAATAAAAAAGATAAACAACCCAACTTAAAAATGGGCAAAAGGCTTAAGAAGACATACAAATGGCCAAGAGGCACATGAAAAGATACCCAACATTACTACTCTTTACAACCCCATGGACTGTAGCCCAACAGGGCAAGAGGGTTTCATTTTCTCCATACCATCTCCAGCATTTTTTGTTTGTAGATTTTTAAATTATGGTAATTCTGACCACTGTTGGTGGGAAGGTTAAATTGATACAGCTTCTATGGAGAACAGTATGGAAGTTCCAGAAAAAAACTAATGCTGGAACTACCATATGACCCAGCAATCCCACTCCTGGGCATATACCCAGAGAAAACCATAGTTCAAAAAGACACACACCCCAAAGTTCCCTGAAGCACTATTTAAATAGCCAGGACATGTAAGTATCATAAATATCCATTAATGGAGGAATGGATAAAGAAGATGTGTTAATATATATACAATGGAATATTATTCATCCAGAAAAAAGGAACAAAACTGGGTCATTTTTAGAGATGTGGATGAACCTGGAGACTGTTGTACAGAGTGAACTAAGTCAGAAAGAGAAAACAATATCGTATATGTAAGTGGAAATGTAAGTGGAAACTAGAAAAATGGTATAGATGATCTTATTGACAAAACAGAAATAGAGACAAAGGTGTAAAGAACAAATATGGATACCAAGGGGGAGAGGGGAGAGGGATGGGTTATACTGGGAGACTGGGATCGACATAAATACAATACTATGGGTGAAATAGATGACTGATGAGAACCTATTGTATAGCTCAGGGAACTCGACTCAGTGCTCTGCTGCTACTGCTGCTGCTGCTAAGTCGCTTCAGTCATGTTCGACTCTGTGTGACCCCATAGACGGCAGCCCACCAGGCTCCCCCGTCCCTGGGATTCTCCAGGCAAGAACACTAGAGTGGGTTGCCATTTCCTTCTCCAATGCTTGAAACTGAAAAGTGAAAGTGAAGCCACTGAGTCATGTCAGACTCTTAGCGACCCCATGGACTGCAGCCCATCAGGCTCCTCTGTCCACGGGATTTTCCAGGCAAGAGTACTGGAGTGGGGTGCCATTGCCTTGCCCACGACTCAATGCTCTATGGAGACCTAAATGGGAAGGAAATCCAAAAAGAGGAAATATATATAGACTTCCCCAGTGGTTCAGCAGTAAAGCATCTACCTGTAATGCAGGATACATGAGTCTGATCCCTGGGTCAAGAAGATCCCCTGGAGAAGAGAAATGGCAACCCATTCAAGTATTCTTGCCTGAAAAATTCCATAGAGGAGCCTGATGGGTTACAGTCCACAGGGTTACAAAAGAGTTGTATACAATTTCACAACTAAACAACAGTATAGCCGATTCACTTTGCTATGCAGAAGAAACTAACACAACATTGTATAGCAGCTACACGCCAATAAAAATTAAATTTTAAAGAAAAAGCCAGATGATCGAGGCTTATCTGATGGGGTTGGTTCCAGGACCCCTGCGTATGCCAACATCTGCAGATGCTCAAGTCCCTTATAGTTGGCCCTCCCTATTGGTGCAGACAGAACCCACGGATACACAGGGCCAGGGAGCTAAGGAGAGGAAAGGGGCCTGGGACTTTGAAGAAAAGAAAGCAATCATGAGAAAATGAGAGGAGGAGACGTTTGGTGAACAAAGGTGAGGGGTAGCGCTCAGTCATGTTCTGTCTGACTCTTTAGCCTGCCAGATTTCCCAGGCAAGAATACTGGAACGGGTTGCCATTTCCTACTCCAGGGGATTTTCCCCACCCAGGGTTCGAAACTAAATCTCTTGAATCTTTTTGCATTGGTAGGTAGATTCTTTACAACTGCTCCACCTGGGAAGCTGGAACAAAGGTACAGGCCCCTTTCTAATTCCCTTTACAAAAGCAAAACGTCCACTGTTTTTCAGAATTTCTCCTGTGTCTGCACTTTCTCAAAACAATTGGATAGAAATAATCCTTATTCATGAGCGGCACATTTGGCATAATTTGCTATTCTTCAGGTGTTTCCAGCATCCCTGCCTCTACAAACTAGATGGCAGTAACATATCCTCTCTCAGTCATGACAACAAAATAAGTCTCCAGACATTGCCAAATGTCTCTCAGGGACAAAACTGCTTCTGGTTGAGCATCACCTCTAACTAACAAATTTAGGTTCCAGAAAATAAATTCGTGCACCATGAAACTACAATAACCTCTGACTTGTAAGAAAACTTACACTGACATCTTCAACATCACTGGTAGTTCATAGTGATAAAATTTTTATTGAGCATTTATTATGCATCAAGTAGAAAGATGAATGGGAAGATACTGCCTCTGCCCCTGAGGAGGTCATAGACTAAGTGAAAGTGGCATTTTTACAGTGCTCCATCTCAGAGAAGGGCAATGCTCAGCTAGTCATCGTTCCAAGAAGCACGAGAATATCCTATGTGACTAGGAAAGAAGTCAGAGCATACCTCTTTGCTGTTAAAAGATTAGCCTGTATATCAGAGTTGCTGTCATTTGCTAAGGTGAATGTTTGGTCATTTAGACTTATTTTAGATGGTTGCTGCAGTTTGTTTTTTGGTAGGTGGGGGAGCCTCAGACTGAAAGGGCTATCTCAGGAGGTTGTTTAGCTAAGCATAAGCCAAGACAGAGAGCTAGGGGATGAGACTGCCACTTACTTGCTGTGTGACCCTTGGCAATGCATTAACCCCTCCAATCCTCAAGTCCTTTCCTATGAAAGGGAGATAATCACTATAAAGTGGTTAGCACAATACCTGCCACAAAGCAAAACTCGGGCAAACAAGAGCTGTTATCACTGCTGTGGGTATTGTGACTTCTTTATTTTATGATGGACAGATTGTCCTTCTTTTGTGTGCTAAAATACACATAACACAGAATTCGCCGTGCTAAGCCTTTGGAGTGCCGGGCAGCTGCAGTAAGTGCATTCACACCACGGCACAACCGTCACCACCATCCATCTCAGAATATTTTCCATCTTCCCAAACTGAAACTCAGCCTTCCTCTCTCCCCCCGAGAGTGTTTGCTTAAGTAAGATCTTATCCAGAAAAACACCTTTGAGGAAATGAAGTCCAGGTTTTTGTTTGACAAAGCCTCTCTCTTTCACTAACCTGTACTCAAGTTCCTCTAATCCCTCTAGGTCTTGACCTTGTCTGGGTCTGGTGGCTCCACTGTAGCAAGAATGTTGCTGATCAGTATAGCAAAAAACCAAAAAGACAAAAACAAAAGACCCACTCTATACCTAATCACCCTCAATATCTGATCAAATTCCCATCCCCCACGCTTGGTATTAGACCACTTTGGCTGGCCTTCAGCAAGAATTCATCCATCAGTTTCCCCTTAAAAAGTTCCCATTCACTAACCCCTATTCTGCCTCTTGACTCTAAATCATCATTTGTCCATGTTTCATTTGGAATTGAACCCAGTTCTATACTGAGATTTCTTTCCCATTACTGCAATAGCTCCAGAACAAAAACTGTTTTTACTTTTTTAGCTACTCTATCAGGGTCTAGTTGTAATACACATGGAATTAAAGGCAATTCCCACAGTACCCAGGAAACCAAATAGAAATGGCATTTATGCTGGTCATTGGGGGTTATGTTGATGAGCTTAGTATCTATCACCCATCTCCTATCAGTAACATGTAAGTGATTCATCTATCTTCAGGCAATAAACAGAGGGTTCAAAACTTGAGCACAAAGGCTCCTGTCCATCATATTTACTATCACAAAAGCACACACTGGGGGGAATGCTCTGAATCTATTCTACCCCGACCTTGAGTCACTGGAAGGGAGTGCAAACCTGAGGTTGTATTTCATTTCCCAAGTGCATTCCGACATTAGGCATAAACTTCAGAAAATGGAAATGGAACCACACACTACTACCTCTCACCTGTCGGGTGTTTAATAACTGAGATACAGAGCAGGAAAAGTCAGAGAATAAAAAGGCCTGGAGGCAAGCCCACCGATGGGCTGTTGTCCTCCAGTGTCACCTGGTCAGCATGAAGAGTCTGGGCTCATTAGCCCAGGGAGACTCTCAACTGTGTCTAGTTTCACTTATTCATAGAATACGGTGTGCACAGGTCTAGCATCCCGGCACTTGCAACCAGAGCTCCTCCTTGTGAAACTGCTGCATGAACAAGTCCACTTGGCAACTGTGTGCAAAGAGGCTGTACTCAACACCTCACTTGCAGATGGTGGCAGTGTGCTGTGTGCTGAGACTCTGAGTCTGGCAGGGGAATACTCCACTCCCTCCCCCCCACCACCACTGCCGGGGTCCCTGTGGGCCTGTGCTCTATGGTGGGAGCTCACATCTCTCCATTCTTTGATAAATGAATAAAGATTTTATTGCTTCTGAACAACAACAACGAAAAGCACTCACTGGACTCCCCGCTTCAGTTAAGACTGGAGCATCTACTCAATTATTGGGGCCCAGGATAAGTGTCCCCAAAATGTGACTCAATGGCATATCATTTTGAATATAAGAAACAGCTAATGTAAGAGGGACACTCTGACCTCCTGTGTGTCTCCCTGAAAATGGGAAGTAAATCTCCCCTGTGAACGGTGCATCCCCTGGATCTGGAGGGAGAAGGAAGGACAGACACCCTTATCTCCAGAGACAGGGAATTCAGGCCAAGAAGCCTGGATCACAAAACTTGTTACCCCTTTAACTGACTGCCCCGAAATCAAACTCGGTTCAGAGCTTCAATAATTCAGCACCCCAAACCCATGTTTCTTTGTCCTAGCAATACCTCAGGAATTTATTGTTTCTTTGTCTAAAAGGTATAAAAGCTATCTGGTCTGGCCATGTCTTAAGTCCCATAAGATCTCGATGTACATGAATTTAAAATGTGTTTCTTTTTCTCCTGATTATCCATCTTGTGACAATTTTATTGTTAATCTGGTCACAAGAACTCAAGAGTGGCAGATGGAGAAATTTTCCCCTCCTGGATACAATGTTATTCCAGAAGGCACTCCGTGAGCATATTTATTTGGTGGTCTGTAATTGGTGGGAAAAGACTACTCATTGGGTCTCAACTATGAAAGGCATTTACTTTTCCATAGAAAGTAAATGAACCTCCTTTGTCAAGAATCCACGTGCTTCTGTGGAGGATTGTAGAGGGGGAAGCTTCTGATGCGTAGCCAAGTTCACAAAATATCTGAAGAGTCCCTAATTTCACCTCAAACCTCTGCTTCAGCACCTACTGTGCTGCGTCAAGTTATTTTCTATCCACTGTCATTTCTGATCCTATCGCAATTGAATTTAAGGCATTTGTAGACAGGAACCCTATATGAGCTGTCAGCACCTTGCCTGATCATCTTCCAGCAAGTGGTCAGGCAGAAGCACACAGCTAAGGATGCCCTGAAGACTGTCTGTCGAGGAAACTGGCCAATGAGATGAGTGTCTGTGCTCCACGGTTGAAGCCAATTCCACTGCACTGCCAGTGGGATCTCCCAAGACATTCTCCCCTTGGACTCAGCTGATACAATAGATGGTACATCTCTCACCATCTGTCCAGGCATTCTGACCTTGTAACATCCCCCAGGCACTTCAGCCTGGCGGCAGCTCTGTGACTTCTGCCTATGGATTACTTTGTCTCCGTGTCCTTTCCTCTTTCCCTTCTTATCCATGCACTAGGACGTTGCCAAAATATTACTTCCAGTGAGATTACTATTCTATACCCCCCAGAAGTGGAGACGGCTGTTTAGAAACAGAAACAAAGAAACAACATTGAAATCTCCAAACTGAGTCTGTTTAGTCACTCAGTTGTGTCTGACTCTTTGTGTCCCCATGGACTGTAGTCCACCAAGCTCCTCTGTCCACGGGAGTTGTCCAGGTAAGAATACTGGAGTGGATAGCCATTTCCTCCTCCAGGTGATCTTTCTGATCCAGGGGTTGAATCCAGGTCTCCCACACTGCAGGCAGATTCTTTACCGTCTGAGCCATCAGGGAAGCCAAACCAAATCTGCCCTTTGATTTATCTCAAAAGATGTGGTATAATGTATGGTGTATGTATGGCAGCTTTTTCCAGGTCTTAACCATACATCACAGGATGTGATGGGGAATTGTTTCACATATGGATTCCCAGGCCCCACCCTGATTGAGACCTTAGGCCACAAGCTTGTGGCCAAAAAGGTGTTTTGTTCTAAAGCTTCCCAAGACATTCTGCTATTCAAAAGTACTAGAAACAATAGAAAGGCATGCTAGCTATGTAACTCCAGCAAGTCGCTTTGCTTCTCTGAGCCTGTTTTCTCATTTGTAAAATTGAGGATAAGAATGCCCATCTCACAAGGTTTGGCATCTCACAAGGATGGCGTAGCCAACTCAATGGACATGAGTTTGAGCAAGCTCCTGGAGTTGGTGATGGACAGGGAAGCCTCGCGTGCTGCAGTCCATGGGGTCTCAAAGAGTCGGACTTGACTGAGCAACTGAACTGACTGAACTGAACACAGCTGGAGTGCAAAATCCTTGACTGATGCCTCAGCAAGTGGAACTATGATGGTTACTATGTATGTGAAGTCACTCAGTCATGTCTGACTCTTTGCGACCCCATGGACTGCAGCTTACCAGGCTCCTCAGTCTGTGGAATTTTCCAGGCAAGAGTACTGGAGTGGGTTGCCTGTTCCTCCTCCAGATGGTTACTATGGATGTCCTTAAGAAGCTGCTCTCCACGTCTCAAAACTGACAGACCAGTTTGCCAAACCTTCCTCTAATAGAGAACAATTTACCAAAGAGTAAGAGGGATTCAAACCAGGATGACAGCTTGAAAAAAATCAAAAAGGACTTTGAGAAGAAGCCCATGTAGAAAGCAGGATATTAGCATGTAATTGGGTTTTTCTGAAGGCCCATATTCTTCATTTCCACTGCCATTTTTCCTGATTAAAAGGTTCCCACAGAAGCTGAAACCATTAACGGAAGTCCATCAAATGGTAGCTGTTGTGAAGAGCTACCCCACTCTGTTAAATTGGTCAGGCTTTTGTGTCGCTCATAGGCTAATGTTTTAAGGCTTCAATACCTATAATAAAGTATATGCACCACAAGAAAAATGTGTTTTGTGACCAGCAGGCTATAACACAGTATTCTGCTTATAGGAGCCATGGGTTTAATTGCATCCTAAGCTAATGATGAGTCACCTCTCTGGCTTTTAGTTAAGGAAGCCTAACAATGACTCTAAACCTCAGTTCAGAATGCCCCTGAGTCACAGAAAACATGCGTGAATAGCAACTATTTTGCGTCACTTGAGGCTGTCAAACAGTAGGACACCATGAGAGCCATGACTTATCAAAGTCCCCTGCTGAGTAATTCCCCTTAAAGAGGTGGTGGTAGTGAACTAGGAGCCCATTCCACAGCTCAGAGCTAGAGGGTAGAAAACGTGCTGCACAGAAGTAAAAGACGGTTGCACCTACCATATCCACCCTCTCAGATGTCCACCCTGGAGGCTAAACTGGGAGACAAATGAGACACCAGGCTTTGTGTCTCCTATTTAGAAGGGCTAACCCTCCAGGATAAAAAGGAAGAGGGAAGGGCACAAACTTTAAAAGAATGACATAGCCATCAGTTCAGTTCAGTTCAGTCGTTCAGTCACTTCCGACTCTTTGCAACCCCATGAATCGCAGCACGCCAGGCCTCCCTGTCCATCACCAACTCCCGGAGTTCACCCAAACTCATTTGCATCAAGTCGGTGATGCCATCCAGCCATCTCATCCTCTGTCGTCCCCTTCTCCTCCTGCCCCCAATCCCTCCCAGCATCAGGGTCTTTTCCAATGAGTCAATTCTTCTCCTGAGGTGGCCAAAGTATTGGAGTTTCAGCTTCAGCATCAGTCCTTCCAATGAACACCCAGGACTGGTCTCCTTTAGGATGGACTGGTTGGATCTCCTTGCAGTCCAAGGGACTCTCAAGAGTCTTCTCTAACAACACAGTTCAAAAGCATCAATTCTTGGGCACTCAGCTTTCTTCACAGTCCAAATCTCACATCCATACATGACTACTGGAAAAACCATAGCCTTGATTAGACGGACCTTTGTTGGAAAAGCAATATCTCTGCTTTTGAATATGCTATCTAGGTTGGTCATAACTTTCCTTCCAAGGAGTAAGCGTCTTTTAATTTCATGGCTGCAATCACCATCTGCAGTGATTTTGGAGCCCCCCAAAAATACAGTCTGACACTGTTTCCCCAATACCCAGTTGTGGATGTGACTGGTGATAGAAGCAAGGTCCAATGCTGTAAAGAGCAATATTGCATAGGAACCTGGAATGTTAGGTCCATGAATCAAGGCAAATTGGAAGTGGTCAAACAGGAGATAGCAAGAGTGAACATTGACATTCTAGGAATCAGCGAACTAAAATGGACTGGAATGGGTGAATTTAACTCAGATGACCATTATATCTACTACTGCAGGCAGGAATCCCTCAGAAGAAATTGAGTAGCCATCATGGTCAACAAAAGAGTCCGAAATGCAGTAGTTGGATGCAGTCTCAAAAATGACAGAATGATCTCTGTTCATTTCCAAGACAAACCACTCAATATCATGGTGATTCAAGCCTATGCCCCAACCAGTAACGCTGAAGAAGCTGAAGTTGAACGGTTCTATGAAGACCTACAAGACCTTTTAGAACTAACACCCAAAAAAGATGTCCTTTTCATTATAGGGGACTGGAATGCAAAAGTAGGAAGTCAAGAATTTGCCTGGAGTAACAGGAAAATTTGGCCTTGGGATACTGAATGAAGCAGGGCAAAGGCTAATAGAGTTTTGCCAAGAGAACACACTGGTCATAGCAAACACCCTCTCCCAACAACACAAG
Organism: Ovis aries; assembly: GCF_016772045.2. Classification (NCBI taxonomy): domain Eukaryota; kingdom Metazoa; phylum Chordata; class Mammalia; order Artiodactyla; family Bovidae; genus Ovis; species Ovis aries. Next base: position 40,729,320 of record NC_056072.1, on the reverse strand, counting down.
AGAAGACTCTACACATGGACATCACTAGATGGTCAACACCGAAATCAGACTGATTATATTCTTTGCAGCCAAAGATGGAGAAGCTCTATACAGTCAGCAAAACAAGACCGGGAGCTGACTGTGGCTCAGATCATGAACTCCTTATTGCCAAATTCAGACTGAAATTGAAGAAAGTAGGGAAAACCATTAGACCATTCGACACAGCCATAGGACATGACGAAAGCTAGTTAGAACCAACTAGTCCAAGATAGCAGAAGATTCAATTTCCACTAGACCTTGAATCTCATTATATATGCTCATTCTAATATATTAGCATACTAAGTGACACGCCCACCAGCACCATGCCAGTCTTGAGGCACTACCGTCAAAGATCAAAACGTTAGCAATGGCCCAATTCCTGGAAATCTCTGCCCTTTCCTGTAAATAGTTGGATTAATCCTCCCACTCATTAGCCTATGAAATTATCTAGTCAATAAAAACTAACCATGCCATATTTTGGGGCCTCTCACCTCTGAGATGTCCCACTCTGCTTTCTGCAGAGCATGTTTCTTTCTAAATAAATCCACATCCTATCTTTCATTTCACTGAATGCTTTCTGTGAGAAGACCTCAAGAACCTGAGCTTCATTAAGCCCCAAGGCCAGGTGTGTGATTTCAGTTAAAAGATTGTGGGTTTCAGTCCCAATCTGGGTTTAGCTTGAGTTCAAGTCCCAACCCATGGGTTCAAGTCCCTCTCTGAGTTGCACAGTTTTCACTCCAGCCAGAGCCAGCAGAACGGAAGTCAAGGCACTGGAGCCTTAGGATTACAAACACTGGCTTTGGAGGCCATGCATCCAGAATCAGAATCAGAATTCACTCATGTAGCTGAGTTACCAGCTCAGGTCACCTTTTTTTAGGTTCTGTGTTTCTGTCTCTATTTGAAAAGTGGGAATTAAAAAAAAAAAAACATGCAGCTTCTAAGGTCAGGGTGCAAACTGAATGGAAAGTACTTAACATGTACTCAATAAAAAACAGTTGCTACCATGATTATTATTATTATCAAGGGACTATCATTAAATCTAGGGCTCTATGCAAGTTAACCAAGAGACATAAAGCTTTTGTTATGTGGAAAGCATTGTGGGACACAGGAACAAACAGGACAGACACAATCTGCTGTTTTATGAAGCTTATGGAGTGTTTGTGTGTGTGTGTGCATTGGCCTGGACATTGTTTATAAACAAAACAAGACCAAACTGGTAGCAAACATTTAAAAAATGGGTGGCTTCATACAAAAGTCCAAATTTCTGGCTTCCTTTTGAAAACATCAGAAAATGTGACAGGAAGTGAGATCTCTCTCCACAGGGCAACCTGCTCCTCCAGATCCCTCACAAATCGCAAAACACAGTGCCAGCCTTCGCCTGAGATGGGCCCGCTGGCTTCTCTAATTAAGAGAAAACTCTCTAGGGCTACACGTGATGGAGGGCCCCAGGATATTTTGAGAGACGAGGAAGCTGAGGACACAGCCCCGAGGACCAGAACTGAAACGTGGGGAGAGAGAGGAGCCCTGGCACCCGCCTTCTGTCAACGGGTTTATTTGTCTCTCATCTCAGCTTGCTTTGTGTGGCTGGACACAGAAAACCCTGGAGGGGAATTCTGATTCCAGCTTGCTCTTTGCACAGCTAATTATGTGGGGTTCCCAGAAGGTTGCAGAGAACAATGACTCTCCCAGCAGTTACAGTTGGACTAGCTTAGTTCCTTTTCTTTGCCGCAGGGGTCAGAATCATGGAAGGGGAGCTATTTGTTTTGGTCTTAAACCAAATCTGCCCAAGACACAGACAGATGTTTTGACCTGAGACTAGGAAATCTGCCATTTCAACGCCTAGCAAAATTCTCCTATTTTGTCTTTCTAGTTGGCCTGCATATCCATAATATGCTTTTTCCTTGTTTAAACGGTTTACTTCTCTCCTGTGCAAATAGAAAGCAATGCTCAGAAATAAAAAATACTATATGCCAAGAATTGTATCCCTCCTCCCAAGTGAGATATTTCATGTTTTCCAGGAAGACAGGATAAAGACAAGCAGGGGGAGCTAACTTGGATGGAACAGTGAAACAACGAAAGCTCATTTGTACACAACCTTCTAATAATTATCTACAACTTCATTCTAATAGGAAATGAGTGACAAGTCCCTTAAAAACCAAGAAACAGGAAATGAAAATATACGCTCCACAGTTGTGAACACTATAAGAGAGTGGAACAATCTTCCAGCAACTCCAGAGAGACTGTTCCTACATCTTACCAAAGCTATTATCATCAATGGTGTCCCCTCATTTTAAACAAAATGAGGCAGATTCAGTTCGCTGCTAAAAGCTGTTTCTACCCTTTCTGCATCTAAAGACATTTTCACTCTTGGCTGTTCCAACAGAGATTCATTTGGATTTCCTGTCAACTATTGCTCAAAAACAAAGTAAGACCTATTCTTCTGATTAAACTTCTACTCAGTTTCATTTGCTTACGTAATACCTATTTATTGAGCACCTCCTAAGAGCCAGGCACTGTGTTAGGTGTTGGAGATATAAATGTGATTCAAAACAAAGACAGACCTTACTCTCAAGGAATTCAGGGGAAGGCAGATATTAACAGAAAGACCTCACCAATATAAAACTGACCCTCTGAAAGGTGTTTCAGAAGAGGTATCTTGTACCAGGAGGACTTGTAACAAAGGAATTCAGTTAAAGGAGGTGTAACAGAGGCAAAGAAAGTGTCTCAGAAGAAATAACACTTGAGCTGAAGTGTACAGGCTGTAGTTTCCAGATAAGCAGAGGCCTTGTAGTGAGACTGAGTGAATATAAGGACTGAATGAAGGCCAGCCTGATTGGAGTGGAGAATCCACAAGGGACAGAGTGATGAAGTTGAGTGTTAATGGTGATCATACAAGAATTTTGAGCAATTGGAAGCCATCCTGGGGCTTTTAAACAGGGTATAGGGAGTTCCCTGCTGGCAGAGTAGATAGAAATTGGCCTCCCAGTGCAGGGGACATGGGTTTGACCCTCGGTCCAGGAAGATTCCACATGTCTCTGAGAAACTAAGCGTGTATGCCACAACTATGAAGCCTGTGCTCTAGAGCCTGCATGCCACAATACTGAAGCCTGCCCACATACAGCTTTTGCATTGAGAAGCCCTTACACAGCAACGAAAAACAGCCCACACTTGTCACAACTAGAGAAAGTCCACGCAAAGCAATGAAGACCCCTTTATGCTAAGTCACCTTAGTCATATTTGACTCTTTGCAACCCCATGGACTGAAGCCCGCCAGGCTCCTCTACCATAGGATTCTCCAGGCAAGAATACTGGAGTGGGTAGCCATGCCCTGCTCCAGGGAATCTTCCCAACCCAAGGATCAAGCCCAAGTCTCCTGTGAATTGCAGGCAGGTTCTTTACCACTGAGTCACCTGCGAAGTCAAGGAAGAAACATAAATTAATAAATGAACAGGGTGCAGCGGTAGTAGCTAATAAGACTATGTTTTATACTTTGAAGAAAAATGGATTTGGGTAGAGGGGAGGCAGAAAGAGTTTGGGTAGGCCAGTTCATCTAGACCTCCTACAGAAGTCCCAGTGAGAGTAATTTGGACTTGTACGGTATGGCACTAGAGCTGATGGAGTAGGGGTGACGCACTCTAACAATACTTGGAGGGGGACCAACCAATGCGCCAGAGGATCTCAAAGGCCCAAGACAGGCACTAACTATACTTCCTGGTGCTGTGACGCTGAATGAAGACATTGGAAAGACCAAACCAAATAGGACTTGAGAACCCCTCAGCCCCAGCAGCACGGTACGACTCTGTGCTCTGAGTCATCACAGCTCTGTATCTGAATTTACAAATTCCGAGAAAGACTTCACAGGAAAACCAGTTAAATAAGCAGGGAAGAAAACACTCAGCATCGAGCACAAAAAAAAAAAAAATGGTAACAAGTAGGTTTCAGTAGAATTTGGTATAGTATTAAATTTCCATTCTAGTGTCATTAGCACTGATCCTGATTTAGAAAAAAAAAATATTTGGGTTAATCAAAACTATGGGTTAATCAACTGCTCCATAATGACAGCTCCTGTGGTCATAAATCTTTGCTATCGCCTGTAGCTGACAGGGTCTCAGTCCACGGGAGAATAAGCAGCAAAAGACTAATGTTTCTCTTCATTTCCCCCAAAGGGAGTTAGGCAATGAGTAATAAAAGGATATAAATTATTCACAATGCTTTCTTGAAGTTTATGATTCAAGGTTTGGGAGAAATAATGGATGGGGTGGTTGGGGTAGGTGACTCGGGGCGGGGGGTGCGGGAGGGGGGACAGAATCCTGAATGAAAAAGAGTCTATTGAAAATGGAAGGATGAGTTTGTGAAGTAGACTCAAGTCACTACATACAGGGCTTTGGGTTTCACTGGGGCAGCCTCTGATTCACCCACAGGATGGTTCACTCATTCCTCACATTTGTTTGGACAATCCTTATTAACCTGGAGTCACTGAGGAGGGCTGTTTCTGCCAATACAGTTTCTCTAGACTTTGGTGAAGACAGAGAGAGGGAGAGAGATGGACAGGAGGATAGGAGAGAGGTTAAGTGTGTCTGTGTGACAAAGTATGGGGGGAATGGAAGGACTAAAGTATATCATCTGGTGGAGGAGATATAAAAGATCTATATTTTATAAATAAAAGTGATAAAATACATTATGTATGTCTCATATATTAATATAAACCTCTCCTGCATTTTTAAATTTTATTTTTTAAATTTTTTGGCTATTCCCTGCAGTATGTGGGATCTCAGTTCCCTGACCAGCAATCAAACCTACACCCCCTGCATTGGAAGTGTGGAGTCTTAACCAGTGATCCCCAGGGAAGTCCCCAAGAGGACATCTTCTGTTTTGCTTTTACTTCCAAGAAAAAACAAAGATTGCTGTAGTAAAAGATATGGATGTAGATAGGAGTAGAAAGGTTGTGTGTTTGTTAGTTTTGATAAAGTTAATTTGATAAAGATAAATAATATCCAGACCCACAAAATGGAGGCCACCATAGCTGCCAGCCCATGTCATAAAGCTACACCTCAGTTCAGTTCAGTTCAGTTCTTCAGTTCAGTTCAGTTGCTCAGTCATGTCCGACTCTTTGTGGTCCCATGGATTGCAGCATGCCAGACTTCCCTGTCCATCACCAACTCCCAGAGCTTGCTCAAACTCATGTCCATTGAGTTGGTGATGCCATCCAACCATCTCATCCTGTCGTCCCCTTCTCCTGCCTTCAGTCTTTCCCAACATCAGGGTCTTTTCAAATGAATTAGTTCTTTGCATCAGGTGGCCAAAGTACTGGAGTTTTAGCTTCAGCATCAGTCCTTCCAATGAATATTCAGGACTGATTTCCTTTAGGATGGACTGGTTGGATCTCCTTGCGGTCCAAGGGACTCTCAAGAGTCTTCTCCAACACTATAGTTCTTCAAACATCAGTTCTTTGGTGCTCAGCTTTCTTTATGGTCCAACTCTCACATCCACACATGACTACTGGAAAAACCATAGCTTTGACTAGACGGACTTTTGTTGGCAAAGTAATCTACACCTAAGTCAGCCCAAACTTACAGGAAGCACTTGTCAAGGGAACCTAACACATACCCATCACAATCCTCCAGCTCAGCTTTACTCTAGAAAACAAGACCTGCTCTCCTCACAGGGAAACCCCTGACCTCTTAGCCACATATGCCATTTTTTTTTGCTGCTGTTTCTAATCATCTATATAACTCACTCTTGCCCTAAATCTCCAAGGAAGGACCTTCCACTGCCCTGCACTGAACTCTCCCATCCATGGAGTGTTTTCCCTGAATAAAGGACATTAAGTTCCTTACTAATTCATTTCAATTTTGTCATTTGACAGTCTGATTATGTGTAAATATGGCCTGGATTAGATACATAGCTCTCCTTCACAGTTTCTAAGAAATTCAAGTAAAGGATTTCAGCAATTTTGAAACTTTGCTCTCTTGCCAAACTGAGTTTCCTTGACAGAAAGTGCTGAGACTAAGTCATGTGGATCCACTCTTTATAAAGGCTAGAAACACATTTACTGAACCCATCATGTGCAGGCACTGTACTGGGTGCTATTAATAATACAAATAATTGAAAAATCATTCAGATTCCAGCCTTGACTTACCTTCCTAGTTTTATCTCTTGCCATTTCTCCTTCAAAACCAAGATCACAGCCACTTTACTGTGCAATTCAGAACACTTTGTTCTGCGTCCCACTGCTTATGTATAAACATGTGTCTTTCTGCACTGAATGCTCTCCCCAATTCATTCAGAAGCACTGCCCCTCCCCACCTGCACCTGGCTAAAGCCTACACCCCTCCTATCTCCCTTTAGATGTCACTTCCTCAGAAAGTTGTCCAGAATTCCAAGGTGAGTCAGGTGCCCTTACTCTGGGCTCTTGATGGGTTTATCTCAACTAAGTCTAGGTAGATTCAATGATAATCAGATGGTGTGTAAACTTTTTGGTAGTGGGGACTATGTCTTTGTCATTCTTCTATCCTCAGCCCCGAGCACACCAGGAGACACAAATAAAACACCCACTAAATCTCTGATGAATGACTAAAGATATGTAATACTTAATGCCATACTTAAACTTCAAGGAAATTTCAGTGCAATTAATAAACATACAACCTTTTGAAATACAATAGCACACAGCATATAAAACAAGTGCCTTGTATGTAACAAAGCAGGTGCTCAGAGGAAGCCAAAGATTAGTTCTGACTGAGGTGATGGTAGCAACAGCAGTTAGAACAAGCCTGTGTTTATGACACATGGGCTATGTTAGTTGTTTTCATAAATAGCCCTATAATATAGTAGTATTTTCCCCATTAACAAATGAGGAACCCAAGGTTCAGACAGGCTAAATGATTTTTCAAAGTTACATAGTTAGTAACCAGCAAAGCCAGGATTTGAATTCTGAATACAAGATTTCAAAACATTGAGACTGGGAATGTGGGCATGCCAGGCAGAAGAAAAACATAGATTACATAGCAAGGCACTTGGGGGTCATGCATACCCCAGCGACTAAAAAGAAAGATCAAGCTGATAGTATGTAGGAATACTGGGGACAGCAGTGCTAGCAAGTGAGGAACTAGATTGTCAGGGACCCTGCATGCCCAGCTACGGAACTTGCATCAGGTTATGGTCACCGAGAACCATAGGTAGCTTTAGAGTAGAGAAAACGTGATCAGATTTGAGTCTTTGAAAGGTTTATCAAGCAGTGGAATATAGGATGGACTAGGAGACGAAAGGAGAGTTTGCAGAGAAGGAAAAAACTCAGAGTATAATGCAGTTCTTTAACTGTAAAGGCACTGATCTCTGGGAATGGAGCAGAAAGGATGGATGCAGACCATCCTATGCAAGAATGAACAAACAGTCCTTGACAGCTGAGTTATTGTGGGTCTGAAAGAGAGAGATACTATTAATAAAAGTGGCTTAAGAGTATTAAGCCAAAATGACAGGGACCCCAATGAAGCAGTCAGCCAGAAGTACCATAGAAGGTACTTATTTGAGGAGAAACTTTTTAAACATGCTGAAAATAGACATTGTAGGGAAAATCTTTAGGAAACAGTTGGAAATGTGGGACCAGAGAACCAGAGAATGACTAGTACAAGAATTGCAACTGGGGAGGGGGGGGGAAGGCATTTGCGCCCTAAGATGCAAATGAAGCCAAAGAAAATGCGGATATGTCTTCAAGGGCTGAGGAGCAGAAAACGAGGGCTGGGAGGTGTGCAACAAATCTTAGTTAACACATTTAGATGGCAGGAACATGAAGAAGATTAACAAGTAAAAGATGCTAAAGAATTAAGATCTAAATGCCCAATATGAACAGGTGCTATGCCAGAAACTTTTTATACGTTATTCTAGGAGGTCAGTACTATCTTTACTTTATAAACACTGAAGCTGTGGAGACATGTTATCTTGCCCAGGGCCATACAACCGATTAATGACACAGGTGGTGAGCATCTCAATTCACGTCTTGCTGTTTCCCTGGAAAGGATCAAGGTATCGAGGCCACTGGAATGGGAGGACCTTCAGAGTGGACAGGATGAACTCGGGCAAGAGCAATGAGGACTGAGAAGAGGCCATCGAGGAACTCCCCTGGTGGTCCAGTGGCTAGGACACTGAGTTCCCAATGCAGGGGGCATGGGTTCAATCCCTGGTCAGGGAACTTGATCCCACATGCCTCAACTAAGAGTTTCCCTGACGCAACTAAAGATCCTACATGCCACATCTAAGACCTGGCACAGCCAAGAAAATAAATAGAATTAAATAAATATTTTAAGAAAGAATTTGAGGACTTACCTCTCAGCGAAAGCTGTGGCATAGGACCTAAAACGGAACCTCAATGTTATTCACTGTCTTGACATCTGGGGAAAATCGGGATGGCCTCCAATGGCTCAACCACAAGTTCTTGTTCTCATTTTGCTCCTGGGGAATAAGTCCCTCGGCCAAACAGCTCTCCTTATCATGGCGACCAGGCACAGTTCCTGTTTAACCCTGAGCAATGGGGTTCAGTTTCCTGTCAGCCTCTGGAATGATCCTAACAAGCCAATCAGACCTTTCTGCAGGAACCAAGGGCCACCCACCCCGCTGCCTCTCACAGTCCCTGATCTGTCGCTCTGTGCCCAAGTGCAGCCCTCTAGGGACTTCGTGTGGCATGCAGCACCCTCCTCCCCGAGGCTGTGAGTACACGCTACTAATAAGGTTCTACCAGCCTCAGTTGTCTAGTGCTAGAGGTCAGGGGTTTTGGCCATCTGCATATCTCTAGGGTGGAAATCTCTCCTTTACAAACTGGGTGGGCAGACAGTGATTAAGACAACAGAGGACTCTAAAGTGTTCACCGTGAAGTTACACAGGTAAAATACTTCATTTTAATAAGTATCTGGGACTTCCCTGGTGATCCAGTGACTAAGACCTGACACTCCCAATGCAGGGGGGCCTGGGGTTTGATCCGTAGTCGGGGAGCTAGACCCCGCATGCTGCAGCTGAGATTGCTGCAGCTAAAGACCTCACATGCTGCAACTAAGACTCCACACAGACAAATTAAAAAAAAAGGCACAAAAGTATTTGCTTTAGTACAAGTGAAGAAATGTGAGAAATGAATGACTTTTCTAGTTTTATACAAGAGGAAACTGAGGGACAGACAAGTTAGATGGCTACCTTGTATTACACAGTATTAAACTCTTCTTTCATTTTAATGAAATATTAAATATTTAATCTCCAATATTTTCTTGATAAGTTCTTGTCCAGATGCAGCATAAGAATCACATGTATCCAGAATTTACAAAAAGCTATTATAAGCAATAAGAGAAAGGCAAAAAGTCTCACAAAAAAACAGGAAGATATAAATAGGTAACTTCCCAAAGTAGAAAGAGACAATAATAGGGATATGTTCAATGTCATCATTAGTCAAAGAAATTCAAACAAAAATCACAATGAACCATTTATTTGTATATTTCAGGTTGACAAAGATTAAGATTTACACAACCCAGAGTTAAGGATGTTAAAAGGAATCAAAGACTCTCATATGCAGATGGAATGAGTAGAAATTAGTACTTTTTTGGAAGATAGAGCAGCAACTTGAATAAAATTTTTAATTATATTTTACAAAATTTAATTTCTAGGATTATATCTCAAGGAAGCAACTTGTCAAGTCCATAAAGATGTATGTATAAAGATGTTTGTTCTATTCTTCACAATATGGAAAATTCAGAAAAAAATCTTAATGTCTATCAACAGAGTATTGGCTAAGCAAATGCGCTTTATGTATAAAATGGGTTGCTATACAGTCTTTAAAAATGATGATATAGATGCATATTTATCAGCATAGAAAATTTATATTAGTTAAAAAAAACTAGTTTACAAGACTGCAAGTAGAATATTATAGATATTATATAAAATTTTATATATTTCTATATATATGCATAGTGGGACATTTGGAATGAAATTTACAAAATTTTAATGTCTCCAACTATTCAGTTTTCAGATAAGTCTTACTCTCTTTTTTAGCTTATCCCAAAGACACGTATCAATAATCGAGAGGGGAAGAAAAAAATTTTTTTTTAATTTTTGGGGAAAAAATACATTGAACAATGAATATTTCCCTTTGGAAAAAAAAAGGTACACTTCAGGAAGAAGTAATACAAATCCTACAGCATGCTTCAATTTTATACTTATATTTATTTTCCAATAGATAAATGTGAAGCCAGTAAAGAAAGGGACTCAGCCAATGAACTAGATTTCTCATAGGAAGTATATATTCTAAACTGAGGCTTGTGTGCCCTTAGCAGGAGACTGTGGATAAAAAGTGAAAACCACAAGGATCCTGGGTTCAGTAGGTGCTGGTCAGCCCCTCTGTGATTGAAAAGGACACCTTAGTAGTGACCAGTGAGAGTCCCACTCCAAACTGTCAACAGTGGCTAATTTTTTGCCTTTGACCTTACACACCATTCACACCTACAGCTCTGATAAGTCCCACTCTTGGAGCTTTCACCTCTTGACAGCAAATTCTGCAGTCTCAAAATCCCACTTGTGCCTGTTTCCTGTTAGAAAGTTTTGTGTAGGGCACATGTGACCTACAGAATTATGTTTTTCAAAAGTAAACTCTCTTAGAAATTGGTTACCAACTTATCTCCCAATTCTATCATCTAGAAGGGGACAAAGGGTGACCAAACAGAGCCCATAGAGAGTTTAATTCAGAAAGACAGACACTTAATTTAGTTATTCTAAAAAAACAGCAAACCCTACTATGTCACTTTAGAAATTCCTAAAATAGAGATCTCTCTGTTTCCCATTTGGCGTCTGTCATGCTCCCGATAATATTACTTGTGACAGCTCTAAGAGAAGCAATATACATTGGCCTCCCAGGTCTTTAAGAATGCACAACTTAATCCATCTGGAAACAGTTGTGTTGTTGACCCCAGGGTTCTTTATATTAGAACAAACTCAGACACAAACCCTGAGACGGCTCCAGAATATTATATGAGGGTGAATTACAGGCAGTCACACAACCTAGCATTGTCCTTTAAAGCATTTTTATGAGGCAGAGCCAAAGGCTGGCAAAACTCTCCTTCACCACAGAGGAAATCTAGGTTAAAAAGGGAAATAAGAAGTTTACGAACTATTAAAAAAAAATAAAGCTGCAGAGTTAGGGAGTTATGGATTAAGTTCCGATCCATTAATTCTTTTATTCCCTGACTTAGAACTGGCTGAAGGAGTGTGGTCCTCTGGTGGGTGACAGAAACAGTCCCTTGCATGGGAACCAGAGAGGACTGGCTGGCAGAGAAGGGGGTGGACCCACTCATTCAGATGATAATTTATACTGGAATCTGGAATTCAATAACCTCACATCCCTCAGGTAAGGGAAAGATCCGCTCCCCAATTTCATTTGGGAGTTCTATTACATTAAGCAATATTCTGTTTGGCCAGACATGCCATTCTTCTCTTGAAGGAAATTAATTTCTTGATTCTTCCAGCTAATATAATCCCAATTCAGTGCTTAAAGTTTTCTCAGGGTGCTACTAGATGAAATAAAGTTTAAAGCACCTCCTGTGGGAATTCACAAAGCACAGATGGAAACAACAGAGGAAGAACTAGTTGAAGAGGGGAAGGTGGGGGTGGCTGGAGGGGAGATGAGGTGTTAGCCTGCCCCGCACAAGCCAACACATGTGTTTGTTAACAGTGTTCTGTAGTCTGAACTCTTGGCTGAGTAGGGCTGTTCAATGATTTCCATAGGAAATTTATTTTAAAGCGTGTAAGGCCACTGAACAGGATAAATAAAATATTACAAGAAAAAAAAGAAAGAAAGAAACATAGTGATTTCTGGTTGTTTAAAAGGCAACTCAACAAGCCTTCACCTGCAAAAGGAAAAGGTCAGGATCAATGAAAGGGTCTTTCCTTTGGAAAGAGATCTGCTTTCAATTTAACACAAACAAATCCTTATGGTGGGCTTTCTGTAGACCAAGGAGACATCAAACTGTGTAAGGGATCTGGCCTTGCCAGGAAAATAAAACTCCTCTGTTGCAAATTCCCCAACAACATCAAAACAAAACAAAGCAGAACAAACCTAGCCCCCAACCCACCCCTTCCTCAGCCCTCTGTCTGGTAGCCAAAGGCTGATTACCCCGAAAATAAAAACAAGTCCTCAAATATAAATGTGTTACTCCTCATAGCTGCAATTTTATTCTAAAAGAAGATTTTTGGAGATATCATCTCAAGTGTGATGTTGCAGGGGGAACCCTATGGATTAGGAGAGTCTGACTTGAGAATACGACAGGATACTGAGCATCTTTGATGACAAAATATCCACTCCTATAGGTACCTTGGTCAAACACACTGTATCTCATTCTTCTAATAAGTCCGGCTGGCTTCGTAAAGTGTCAGCTCAACTACTGTGAAGAGGCATTTTTACTATCTTTTGGGGAGATAGACAATGAATGGCATTTTTTCTCAACCGTATTTTCTTTCACAAATGTGAATGCTTATTACAGTGGTACTGTTATTCTTAACAGCAATCCTTTCTACACACACATGTACACATCACATATACCATACACACGTACCCACACCATACATAGATACACCATACACACACACACACATGCACCAGACACCACAGACCAACACACACACAATTACTTTTTTCCTCTCACCATTTTATTGAAGATTGTGTTAAAGATTCCATCCAGGGCACTTAGGTAAGAAAAATAAATTAAAAGACAACCTAAGAAAAGAAATGTAAACATCCCAATTTGAAAAAAAAGAATGACTTACATATAGGAAATCATAAAGAAACCAATACAAGCTAATAGAATTAATGAGTCCAGTGAGATTTCAGTACATAGACTCAGTATACAAATATCACTTCTATTTCTCTGTACTAGCAATGAACATTCCAAAACAAAATCTAGAAAAAAAATTGCATCAAAAATATTCAAAGATCATGAAATTTTAGGTATAAATTTAACAAAAGAAGTGCAAGACTTGTATGCTGAAAATAGCAAAACACTGTTGAAAGAACCTGAAGATATAAATAAATGGAAGGACATCTTGTGTGTTCCTGCACTGGAAGACAATACTGTTAAATGAAAATACTCCCCCAATTTGATCTATAGATTCAACAAAATCCCTATCAACATCCAGCCACATTTTATTGTGACAGTAACCATTTTATTTTATCTTTTGTCATACCATGTGTCACGTGAAATCTTAGTTCCCTGACCAGGGCCCACACACACAATTTTAATTGATGAGCTCACAAATCTGACTGTCGACCATTGCTACGACCTGAGTTATGCCCAACTCTTAGCTTTTACTGCTATACGTTCCTCCCTTTTCCCTTTCTCTCAAGAAAGCATATCAGAATACAAGGAAACCAGAATCATAACCATAAATCTGCTCCTCAACTGTAAAAAAACACAGTAGAAAAACTACCGGAGGTGTAGCTCACAAACCATCACTACCCACTGGTGAAATTCAGCATCAAATTTAGCATCCTGCCTGGAACGATCTCCCCTCAGCCTCCCCAAAACAATTTTTTTCAGCCATACAAATCCTACCAGTATCTTCATGATCCATCTACTTGATGGATGAAAGTTCTTCAGACTCCCCCCTCTAGACTCTACCAGACTCTCAAACTCAAGTTTCCCAAGAGCCAGGAGTGGAGTTAATTTGTATTGCTGCTGTTCAGCCGCTAAGTTGTGTCCAGCTCTTTGCAACCCCATGGACTGCAGCACGCCAGGCTTCCCTGTCCTTCGCTGTCTGCTGGAGTTTGCTCGGATTCATGTCCACTGAGTCGATGGTGCCATCTAATTTGTATGCGTCAAGCCTATTCTCAGGCATACTCACTCAGTGCTGAGCAGTGGCGATGTGGCAACCAGAGAGCACTAGCCCTGACTGAAGGGGCAGCAGCCAGCAGCCCGCCACTGCTGCCATGTGCGAATGCAGGTCCGTGGCCACCAGATCTTCCACTGTTTTAAGAAAAGCCAAAAATCTGCTGCATTTTCTGTGAAATATCCCAACTGTAAATGTTGGCTCAGTTAAGAAAGTTAAGAAGACAAAAACTCTGTAAACTGTACTGGACCCACGGAACCACTAATTTGGAGTCTCTACTGAAGATATGAAGCTTAACAATGAATGAGGCTCATGTAAAGAGGTGTGGTGTATGTGTGTCTTAGATCACCAGTTAGATTAGTATGTCCCAGAGAGACAGGCAAATACATTCTCTGGTGGAGCAAATGGTAAAGAATCTCCCTGCAATGCAGGAGACCTGGGTTCAGTCCCTGGGTGGGGAAGATCCCCTGGAGAAGGGAATGGCTACCCAATCCAGTATTCTTGCCTAGAGAATTCCACGGGCAGAGGAGACTGGCATGTTATGGTCCACGGGGTCACAAGCTGTCGGACACAACTGAGTGACTTTCAGTTTCACTTTGTTTTTATGTGATGTGTAACTTGAAAATGAAGTAGGGCTTTATCTCGTTATCATAAATGTTAAATTAAGTTTCAAATAATATAAGGAGGGACTGAGATATTTATAGTTAGAAAAGAGGACACTAGTCAAAAAAGTTCAGGAACACTGAGCCTGATGATAAGGTGCTGGAAGGCAGGAATTATACCCTAATCTATCTTATTCAGCATGTATCAAGAGTGCTAATTAGGGACTTCTCTGGTGTTCCAGAAGCGACTTCCCTGGTGGCTCAGACAGTAAAGCGTCTGCCTACAGTGCAAGAGACCTGGGTCTGATCCCTGGGTCAGGAAGATTCTCTGGAGAAGGAAATGGCACCCCACTCCGTACCCTTGCCTGGAAAATCCCATGGACGGAGGAGCGTAGTAGGCTACAGTCCATGGGGTCGCAAAGAGTCGGACAAGACTGAGCGACTTCACTTCACTTCTTCTGGTGTTCCAGAGGTTAAAAATTTGCCTTCCAATGCAGGGGACATGGGTTTGATCCGTGGTCGGGGAACAAAGATCCCACACGCTATGGAGCAACTAGAGTGAAAGTACGCCAAAGCATTGGTCATTCAGTTGTGTCCGATTCTTTGCAACCCCATGGGCGACAGCCCACCAGGCTCCTCTGTCCACGGGATTTCCCAGACAAGAA
Source organism: Ovis aries (assembly GCF_016772045.2). Taxonomy (NCBI): domain Eukaryota; kingdom Metazoa; phylum Chordata; class Mammalia; order Artiodactyla; family Bovidae; genus Ovis; species Ovis aries. Next base: position 40,714,187 of record NC_056072.1, on the reverse strand, counting down.
TACTGGAGTGGGTTGTCATTTTCTCCTCCAGGGGATTTTCCTTACCAAGAGATTGACTCCACAGCTCCTCTCTCTCTGCATTGCAGGCAGATTCTTTGCCCACTGAGCCATCAGGGAAGCCTCAGGAAAAAAAAAAAAAAAAAACACCTCACTCCCACATTATATTGGGAGGGAATGGGATGATGAGGATGGGATGGGCAACTAAGTCCATGCTGCAACTACTGAGCTGGCATGCCAACTAGAGAAGCCTGCATGCCACAATAAAGACCTAGTACACACACACACACACACACACACACACACACACACACAGTGCCAAATATATAGGTTTGAACGGAGCTGATTTGAATATTTTAAGGAACTAGATTCTAGACAACCATTTCATGCCTTAGAAATTTAACTTTGCCTGACTGCCTATAGTTATCAATACATTTCCCAGCCATGAGCAAAGGATCTCATTCTAATCAGATCTTATCTGTGCCTAAATATTTTCACTTTATAATCTTAATAGTTCTAATTCATCTACCAGAGTAAAGAAAAACACCTGGAACAAAGAATACATTTGAAGCATATTAGTTAAACTCGAGTAGAAAAAAAAATAAACATAAGATGAAACTTCCATGCCTCTTGTCTCTCTGCAGAGTCGACAGAGCCCTGGAACTTGGACTTCTTTTATCAAAAGCATACCCATACCTTTTCGTCAGATAAACTTATTTGGTTTTCCTTGTGTAATGGGGTGAGTATTGTACAAGGTTTCAATGCCTTTTTTTTCCCCCCCACCAACTCAAATTGTCCCTTAGAGGCTCAAAGTACTAACAAAGTGCTTCGCTGCATGAAAGTGCTGTCTGCATTTGTCTGGCAAATATGATGCCAGCTAAAAAGCCTGATGGGTCTGTAATTTGTCACAGGTATAACTGAGCTCCAGGCTGCTTCAACCAGAAAGTGAATTCAACTTTATAAAGAAAAAGTATGGACAGGAAAGCCTTCTAGCAAGATTCCCAATAACCAGAATATGGACATGAGATCCTAAAACTAATAAAACATGGACTGGGGAGAGGGTATTGATGAAGCAGTAGCCTAAGGAAGGAAGAGGGAGGATTTGGGCCTATTTTTATACTGAAGGGAAAGTGATGGACACAGAGCAAGGCCACTATCACCTGCAATCCTACAACAACTGTAGGAATTAGACCACATTATCCTTGCAGCTACAGATGTGGATACAGGCTCAGAAAGGCTGGTAACTTGTCCACAGTGTTTCCCAGACAGTTGGTGGCCTACCTGGAGTTTGGCCAGGTCTTTCTGGCTCTAATGCTCTAGCCTAGTCACTATATAACACCAGCTTCCAACAGGTCACCAAGACAGTCAGTACCACTCAATTAGCTATGCTATGAAACTGCAGATTGCAGACAGAATATTGTTCATTTTTTAGCTTAATTTTGTTAAAGACATAATAGACCAGCCATAAAAACAATCTGCCAAGCTATAGGAAATCAGCCCTGTTGCTAGTAAATGTATTTTATTCAAACATACATCAAGTACTTATTATATGTAAGATTCCCCAGATACTAGAGAGACAAAATTCAAATACATTCAAGATAAGCTCTAGTAACCTTTTTTTTTTTTTTTCTTTTGTAATGGCATAAGTGGAAAAGTATTCTCATTGAATGGAATGTTTGCTTACTCAGTGGCCAAATACTCATTGAGAAACCAGCTGGGTCAAAAATTGTCCTAGATTCTGAGGATGATTGAGTGGCAGAGAAGACAGAAAAGGCCCATGGCTGAAAGAAATTTGCTTTGCTTCAGAATTAGAGTTGGTGCTGGTGGTAATGAACCCACCTGCCAATGCCAGGAGATGCAAGAGACACAGTTTCAATCCCTCAGTCGAGAAGATCCCCTGGAGTAGGAAATGGCAACCCGCTCCAGTATTCTTGCCTGGGAAATCCCATGGACAGAGGAGCCTGGTGGGCTACACTCAATGGGGTCAGACACAACTGAGCGACTTAGCACACACAAACAAAGCAAAGGAGAGCAAAATGAAGGAGCCATTTATGGTTTGTGATAAATGCTGTGAAGCACATACTGGGGTGCTGTGATACAGAATAAATGGAAGACATTGTGTTTTAGACCAGGAAGACAGGGAGGACCTCTCTGAGGTGATGATGTTCAAATGACAATCAACCATGTAACAGGTTGAAGGAAGTCAACTGTGTAACAGGTTGAGGGAAAAAATGGGTTTTCCCACCAGAGAGTTAGGGATAGATGAAGAACCAGTAAGGACAATGAGTTAGGTTGTTTCTGGGAAGCAAGAGCAGACCACCACAAGTGGGTGCAGCAAGCCAGGGTGGGCTGGGGACTATGAGAAGTGGGAGGCAGCCAGTCAGACCATCATGGGTATTGGACATCACTGGAATGAGTTTGGATTTTATTCTAAGCTCAATGGAAAGCTGTTGATTGACTTGGTCTTAAACCAGGGACTGCTGTGAAGAGATGAATGGTTTTATTTTACCTGGCATGTGAAGAGGGGTAAGAAGGGGACTCGTGTGGAAGTGGGAGATGAGGCTCTAGCTGGGAAGACAGCACTTGGATGCCCACCATTCACTCCCCAGATCTACCCTTCACCCTTCCCTATCCTGCTGTCTACCTCAGAGCCTGGCTTATAGAGACCCTTGCCTTCTGACTTCCAGCTGGGTTCGGCCAATGGGAAGTCCCAGCCAGAGCTTAGAGGAAGGCAGGAGAGAGAAGCTGGAGTATTTACTCCCTCAGCTCCTCACCAGCCCAGTCCCCAGGGTTTATCATGGGCTGCTTGTCTCCCTCAGCCTAGGCTGCTAGTCCCACTGGTCGGGTGGTCTCTGTCCCATGGCCTCTCCTATGCTCTCCTCCAGGGACCCAGTGCCCTTCCCTTCCCAAGCACTTTCCCTCTCATCACCTTCAGTCCTTGGGCGGAAGCAGAAAAGGCTGCTATTAGCCTCAAGGCACTGCACTTGGGGCCTTGTGGTTTGAAAATGATACCTTTATTAAACTCTAGTCAAATTATCCAATTTGTGTGTGCCATCTGTTTCCTGCTGGGTTCCTTACTGATATACGGAGAGAGGCAAGATTTGATTTAGAAAAGTTCAGTTACTGTGATCCTTGACTAATATCCTGTTCTGCTGATGCTTTGTTTTTGTGATATAAGGGTCACAAACCCAAAAAATGTTAGCAAGAAATCATACACCTCTTTATTTCCTTAGGAAATCCAATAACATAAATTGACCAAAGAGACAAAATGCCAAAATCACAGATGTGAGGATTCAGAAAACAAAAGAGAATTTATGGTCACTGATACCTGACTTCAGGCCAATTAGCATGAGCTCTTGCTTAAATACTTAGATTTATATTTCTCATTCAATTTTTCATTTATTTAATTAGTGTTTATTGGGTGCCTAGTCCTTGCAGGGCGCTAGTTTAGACACCAGGGAAAGAGCAAAGACTATACCTACGCTCACAGAGGAGAGTCAAGAAAGAAACAAGTCAACAATCTCTTGTACGCTCATAAAAGACAGCTAAGGAGGACAGAGTGGAAGATTTATATATGAGCAAGAATATTTCCTTTCTTAAAAGGTGCTATTTGAGCAGAGAACTAAAGGAAGGGATGAAGCAAGCAGAGATGATATCCAGAGGAAGCACGACCCAGGAGAAGAAGTACTAGAGGCTATACTTCAGCAACCCAAGTGGCAGGAACTGAGCAACTGTGAAAGGCCAGTGTGGCTGGAGCAGAAATAGCCTGTCTAGTCGGGGAGATAGGCAAGACGAGCCCACTTGCCCCACCTGGAATTTTTGGCTTTTATTTTGAGAAAAGAAGCCATTAGGGTTTTCAAAGAGTAATGACAAGATATGACTTAGGGGTTTTTTTGTTTTGCTTTATTTTTACTTTTTATTAATTCTTATTGGAGCACAGTTGCTATATAAGGTTGTGTCAGTTTCCACTGCACGGCAAAGTGAATAAGCTATGTGTATACATCTATCCCCTCTTTTTTGGATTTTCTTCCTATTTAGGTCACCACAGGGCAATCAGTAGAGTTCCCTGGGTTATACAGTAGGTTCTCATTAGTTATCTATTTTATACATAGTGTCAGTAGTGTATACATGTGTCTTACTTTTAAGAAAATTATTCTACCTGCTTTGTTGCAATAAGGTAGCAAGACAGAAAGCAGGGGTACACTAAGACAAAAGTATAGGGAAGAGATGCTGTTGTCTTGGAACAGGGTGGAAACATTTATGCTTACTTTATTTTGGGGAGCTCCAAAATCACTGCAGATGGTGACTGCAGCCATGAAATTAAGAGACGGTTACTCCTTGGAAGGAAAGTTATGACCAACCCTGATAGCATATTGAAAAGCAGAGACATTACTTTGCTGACTAAGGTCCATTTAGTCAAGGCTATGGTTTTTCCAGTAGTCATGTATGGATGTGAGAGTTGGACTGTGAATAAAGCTGAGCACCGAAGAATTGATGCTTTTGAACTGTGGTGTTGGAGAAGACTCTTGAGAGTCCCTTGGACTGCAAGGAGATCCAACCAGTCCATTCTAAAGGAGATCAGTCCTGGGTGTTCTTTGGAAGGAATGATGCTAAAGCTGAAACTCCAGTACTTTGGCCACCTCATGCGAAGAGTTGACTTATTGGAAGAGACCCTGATGCTGGGAAGGACTGAGGGCAGGAGGAGAAGGGGACAACAGAGGATGAGATGGCTGGATGGTATCACTGACTCAATGGACATGAATTTGAGTGAACTCCGGGAGTTGGTGATGGACAGCAAGGCCTGGCATGCTGCAATTCATGGGGTCGCAAAGAGTCAGACACAACTGAGTGATTGAATTGAACTGAAGCTTTTCAGAGAGCTTCCCTGGTGGCTTAGATGGTAAAGCATCTGCCTGCAATGCGGGAGACCCGGGTTTGATCCCTGGGTTGGGAAGGTCCCCTGGAGAAGGAAATGGTAACCCACTCCAGTACTCTTGCCTGGAAAATTCCATGGACAGAGGAGCCTGGTGGGCTACAGTCCATGGTGTCTCAAAGAGTCGGACATGACTGAGCTACTTCACTTTCACTTTCAAGCTTTTCAAATACCCAAGTGGGGATGAGTAAGGCACTGGGTGTACATACAAAGTCTGGAGTTGAGAGAAGGCGTCTGAGTTAATCTGGAGATAGGGAATTGGCCAGCACACAGCCATAAGCCTGAGTGAGACCATCCAGGGAATGAAGAGAGGGAGAAGAGACAAGTTCTCAGGATGGAGCATGAGACACTGGAGACGGACAAGTCAACAAAAAGAGGAGGAACCTGTCCAAGAAACTGAAAAGGACTGGTTAGCAGGATAGAGGGAAAAACCAGGAGAGGTGCTGTCCCCAAAGCCAATGAAAAAAAGTATTTTGAGAAGGAAGAAGCAGTCAAGCAGTCATGCGTTGTTCATGGATCAAGTGAAAATGGTGGAACAGGAAGTAAAGCAATGGATCTGGCAAAGAAACGGCTGACAGTGACTCAGAGTATGTTCTAAGAAGCAGTGGAGTTGAAAGTCTGATGGAGAGAACATGTGTAGACAACTCTTCTGATGTTCTTTACAATCAATGGGGAGCAGAGAAATTGTGGTAGATGGAAGGAGTTAAGCAGGTTTTCTTTTACTTTCTTTTTAATTTGAAGATATTACAGCATCTTCTAATCATGGCTGGGAATTATTTAGTAGAGAGAGGAACCAGGATGATGCAAGAGAGAGCAGATAATGGCAAGAACAAGTGGGGATGGGGTCCAGGGCACCATGGAGGCCATGGATGGGAACAGAAGAGTTTATCCTCTGTAATAGAACATGAGTCCGGTTGTAGATAGGCTGGTGAGAGCTGGGGAGGTTTCCTCCCGACTGAGCTTTCTCAGTATTACAGCAAGTGGGGAGGAGCCACTGGGAGTTTCAGGAGAGAAGAGACAGTGAAATAGTCATCCAGAGCAAAGGGGTGGAGTAGGGACCTGCAGTAGGATGGTATTGGCCAGTGTACTGGTCCCTAAACTGCTTCTGATGTGAATTTATAAATTCCATTAATATCAATGAAAAGCGGTAATATTTATCTCACGTAGAGGAAAAAAGTAAGATACTCCTGTGAGGAAAATGCAGAGGATATAGTCATCAGAAGCTTCAAGAAGGAGAATTCCAAATACTGCATTTGGTGGTATACTCCTAAAGTCACCAAGTGAGGTTCTCACTGGACCTGGGTAAGGAGCATATGTAGACCACTCACTGTGACCGAAAGTAAGATAAACTAAAGGGGTTCCCAATTTTCCCAACAGATGAGCAATAGAACATTCAAATATATGGAAACGATCTGTATTTTGGATTCTTTCTCATTTAGCCTTTTAGGTTATGAGAATTTGAAAAATAAATCTGAAACTCTACTTCTAAAAGCTTGCTTGTAAATTATTATCCCTGGTATATGAAAGCCCAGCTCTTAGATAGAACCAAAAAAAAAAGAAAAAAGATTAATGACCCCTGACATTAGAATTTAAAATGTCCTGCATGCAAATTCACTTTCTCTCCACCCTTTTGTAATGCAATAACGAGCGAGAATTAGAATTGCAAAAATGCCAAAAGAGCTACATGAAAATTATACAACAAAGTGGCTTCACAGTGATACTTAGAGAGGAATATGAAATGGATACAAGATAACACTGAGAGACATACAGTTATGTATGTGTGAGTGTGGGTATGTGCACATGCATGTCTGAAAGAGCAAGACAAAAAAAAATATTTATTTCTTTGCTTTGTTCTCCCTAACCAGTTAAAAATAAAAACACTGGTTGGGTCATATTTCAATAATGTGACACATGGTTCCTATTTTAGTTCTAAATGATTTTTCATTAAGTAGTCTTTGAAATATTTACTTATAAGTAAATATAAAGTCGATCTTTGGAATATCTGATTTAAAACAACAACAAATTCTAGCAATTATCAATACAAATTTTCCTGTACTCTGTGATACTATTTTCTTCCAGTGATTATTTCCTACATTCCTAGGCACCATAGAAGGCTAATAATATAAATGATTTTCTGTTGGCTTCAGCTAAACACTTCAACTGTGACAATGAAATGAGGTAAACCATTTCATGCTCTATAGCAGAAACATATTACATAATTCAAACAAGTTTTGAAAAATCACTTGGATCATATGATGTATCAGCCGCACAGGCATTACTGATGTCTGGCTCCTCCCCTCATTGTTATTTTCCTTTATGTGTCCCTCGCACTCACATAATGAAAGAAAGAGTACTTTATCTGCTTGGGTCATAAGGAGAGAGCAAAGAGAAACCAGTGTCTAACAAACGTCTCCTTACTTTCCTACTGGCTTCCATCAATCTAAGGTAATTTTGTTTAGATGCTGGCCTCAAGTATCCAAAGACAACTCAGTGATTAATTCAAAAGTCAGTGCAACCAAGGGCAGATACTTCCTGGCATGTATTGTGAGCAATTTGGTGTAGTACAAAGAGTAATGACATGGTATCAAAACACCACCACACTCCTGTAGCGTATCTATTCTCCCTTTTACTGTTACTAATAGAACCTTGATTTTTTTTTTTGAAGTGACATTCATAACAATACTAATATCCTCAAATTCCTTGCATCTAGGAATGATCCAAAATATATTAATTGACTAATAAGATCAATAAGAAGTTGGGAAGTGGGGCCTCCAGGAAAGTCTGCTGAAATGGTTTGTTTGTTTTTGCTTTTTGCCTACTGCCTTTCTCCTTCCTCCTGCCTCTGCTGGCCAAAGGTGGAGCAGCCAGTTTTTTAGCATGAGGCCACATGTCTCATGGCAAGACATAGCCAGGCAGAAAGACAGGAGGAGTTGATGACTCTGAATTTATTGAAGTATCCTGGGAAAAGTAAACCCCTCTTTAATTAAGCCATTTGTGATGGTTAAATTTAGGTGTCAACATAGTTTGGTCACGGTCCCCAGATATTTAATCAAACATACCTGGATGTTGCTGTGAAGGTATTTTTTAGACGAGATTAACCTTGAAATTGGTTTTCTCAAGTGGTGCTAGTGGTAAAGAACCTAGCTGCCAACAAGGGAGATGTAAGAGACATGGGTTTGATCCTTGGGTTGGGAAGATCCCCTGAAGAAGGGCATGGCCACCCACTCCAGTATTCTTACCTGGAGAATCCCATGAACAGAGGAGCCAGGCAAGCTACAGTCCATCGGGTTGCAAAGAGTCAGACGCAACTGAAGTGACTTGGCATGCATGCACACAACCTTAAAATCAGTAGACTGTGAATAAAACACACCACCCTCTGTAATGTGGATGGGTGTCTCCAACCAGCTGAAGACCTCAGGAAAAAACGGATCCACCCAAAGGAAGAGGAAATTCTGCCAGCAGGCAGCCTTCATACTTGAGCTCCAACATCAGCTCCTCCCTGGTTCTCCAGCCTGCCAGACTATCCTGCAGAGTCTGTCAGGCCTCTCACAGCTATATGAGCCAATCCTTAAAATAAATCAGTCTCTCCTGTCCTCTATCTTTATACACATACAGAGGAAATACATTTTATATATATGAGAGAGATCTTCCTTACTGGTTCTCTTTCTCTGGACAATCCAGACCACTGACCACTATACCACCATTTCTCTGGCACATTTGAGATCTATCACTTCATGAGCTGCATAACTATGTACATTTCTTTGTGACCCCCAGCCTCCAGATCTTCACAATGAGAATATGACTAGTACTGACTCCACAGGCTGGCTTTAAGGGATGCATGAGACAACATCTGTAAAAGTGCTGTGTAAGTTGTAAAGCCCAGTGGAAGTGTTAGGAAGCAATCATGACAGACTCACTGCAACAATTCCTGAACATAATTATTCTTCATTCATGGTTGCATTAATTTACAATAACCAGTACCTTTAAATTTGACCATTAAAAAGTCATTATATTATTTTTCAATTATATCTTAACCAAGCTGGGGGGGGAAAGTCATTATGAAACACTTGGAAGTTCAGAAAAGCACAAGGGAAAAAATATTCAACCATACCTCCCACAGCTACTGTTAGCTATTAATAACTATCATTTATTGAGTTCTTATTATGACCAGGAAGCATGTGAAGCACTTTAATGCATTATCCCTACTCTACAGAGGCAGGTGCTACTTTGCCCATTTTGTAAATAATAAAACTAAGGATTAAAGAGATAAACATGGCCCAAGGCATTCAGCTAGTAAGTAGCAAAACCAGGATTCAAACTGAGGTGTGAATAATGCCAAAGCCCATGCACTTAACCACCAAATTACATGGCAGGTGACAGGCTGTGTTCTTTGGTAACATATTTGCTAAAGCAGAATGGCAACAGGATCAGGCAACCATTACGGCTGATTTTACTGAGAGTATCAGCACCTTGCCCAGTACATAAACAAGTGAAGATTCTTGTCTTACAGGCTGACTAGGTCTGTTGCCCAGGCTTGCATTTTATTTTGAAATGGAGTGAAAGGCTACTGCACATTAGCTATTCCCTATAATAGTGCCTTTTACTTCAGATAAAGATGCCCCTCTGTAGGGCACCCTGAAGTTTATTTGCAGAAAACTGGGTTTACCACGCCTTTCAAACTTCCCAAACAGTCACAATCTCACTTTATTTGCCCTCTAGCCCTCTGAGCTAAGAAGGGCATGTATTACTATCTCTGCTTTCCAGGTGAGAGAACGGATTCCTGGAGAGGTTAAGTAAGTTGCCCAAGGTCACACAGCAAATTGTTGGTACAAGCAGGATTGGAAAGCCCATCTGCTGACATCTAGTCCGGCACATTTTCCATTCTGCTCTGCTCCCTCCACCTGTTACTCCCACCAATCCCCAAGGGGCTTAGAGTTGATGGGGCATATCATCAATTCCTCAGGGCAAGACTGTCTTATCTGGGTAGGAAAACAAGTGTGCACACACACACACACACACACACACACACACACACACACATACACACACCGCAAACACACATTAGATACACTGTAATTGTATCTGCCAAAATGGTTTTGCAACAATCCAGTCAAGGATGCAGAAAACTCCAAGGCTATCTTTCAGAAATAGAGCCAGAGGGTCAATTTCAAAATGAAACAGGATTTCTTCAGCTGTGAGTGGATGGGCGGGTGGGTAAATGGGTGGACTGCATTAACAATGGCACAGTGGACCGCAGGGTAAAAGTACTTGTGACTTCCATTGTTATTAAGCTGTGACAGTGCAAACCCAGACTGGGAAAGACATGTGCCTAAGAAAGAATATGAAAACATGGTTCACCTTAACTCTTCTATGACTTCCTATTTCTAAACTGTAATATATTAAAACAGTTCTTTGGGAAAAACAAATGAGTGCTTTGACTCATCCTATATGATATTTATAAAAAGTAAAGCACAAAGGAGCATTGACCAAGAACGAAAAAAACTGAGGATGAGACTAAGGTCATACTCAGTCATACTTGAAATCAAAGACAGTACAAATGGAAGGAAAGTACCACACTGTCAAGTTAGCATCAAAGTCAGGATTTTCAGATGCAAACATCTGCCTTTCATAAGCTAGGCAAGCAGTCAGATTTTTGCCTCAACTGCACTGGCCCTGGCAAAGCAGAAGTTAAGCTTCTTTCAGCTGGTTAGATGAGTGGATATCAGAAGGCAAACAGAGGAACTACAAGATTTAAAGCTCAAAGATAAAAGACTGGCACTGGGGATGGAAGCTCCTAGGAAACTGAAACAAAAAAGCTCTAAACACGCTGTCAAAACCAGTGCCAGTGATCTCCCATTAAGTGAGGAGTGGCGCTAAAAGCTGTGCCACCTAAAATGGTGCTATCTTACACATCATCAGAAAACCTCAAGCGGCCATTTTTTTCTGCTACATTAGCAAAAGGGAGTTTAGGAGGTTTAGACGCCAGGAGAGTGGTCACCTTCTCAAAAAGGAATTTGCCACAGACTCACAGGTATTCCAAATGTGGACCAAGTTTCCTTTCTAACAAGAATTAATATCGGTGCTTAAAACAGAATGATGTCATCCAACGATTTGAAGCCCAGTAATTTTGGCTAGGGAATGAGGATAGTGGGAAAAGTTGAGGGAAAAGCCAGGGGGGAAATAGAAAGAAAGAAAACTAGAAAATTAAATGTGATTCCACTAAAAGTCCTAGGATCCATGTGATCCAGTCACACTAACATGTCACAGAGAGAGAAATGCAATCCAGGATCCAGAAAGCTCTTCTCATTTTCACGCGGACACATGGCAAACTGTGAAAGGAAGGAGTTCATTTTTAATGCAGATAAAGCATATAAAACACTCTACAATGATTCTCTTGCATGGCTGCTTTTCCCAGGCTTCTTCATGAGGTTGGCAGCTGCCTCACAAATGCTCTTCCTCCTGGCTCTTGTTCAAATGCTCTCACCCAAGCTGGGCCTTGTGTCCTGCTCGCTCTCTTCATCTCTCAACTCTTTATTACATAGTTCATGGCAACCTCTCAATCTCTTTAGTTTTCTTCCACTTTGTCTAGTTTTGAGAGGACCTGGAAGTTTACCAAGAGAAAACAAATTCTTTCTGTGTGGAAGTTAGGGGAACTGTGAAGATCAGAAATACCCGTACATTAATAACTTTAACCTGTAACACATTATCACAGTGTGTCCCTTGGGATTCCATTGTCCCAAACTCAAAAGGTAACACTTAACAGAGGAATCTTTTCAAATGATACACCAGGAATTCAAGACTCCAAGGGATGCAAGAAATTGAAGTCTGACTCCAGAGATTATGGTCTTCCTGTAACATAAAAACAGCAGTGGGAAATAGGCTTAAATGTCACTATATGCCAGGCACTGATTTAAGCAGTACAAAGACAGAGATAAGCAAGTCACAATTCTTTTCCTCAAAGAGGTCACCGTCTAATGTGATGAGTCCTGCCTCAAGGCCACAGGTGTGAGGCCCTGTACCAAGACCACAGAAGAGGAGCCCAGAATCAAGGTCACTCTGAAGCTGACTGAGCCCCACTGAGCCCCCTTGTAACCTTACCTGAAGACCCCCTGATCATCACCCGCAGTCTTCCTGAGCCATATTAGGTAAAAAGGCCCACTCCAGTACTCATTCTTATAGCGCCCTAATCAATCATCTAACGCCAACCTTTCAGCAGGAATTTTGTCTTGAGGCTGTAAAAACTGGCTACTAACTCAGGGAATTGGTTGGCTCTCAACACTCTGTCAGGAGTTCGACCCACTGCACTCACAGCGCCTTGCTCTTAATAAACTCACTCCCTTCTGAAATGTTCCAAGTTTGAAATTCTTTTCCAATCCACGCTCGGATTGCCTCAACATAATGTTGTTTCTCAAACTGCATTCCTTAGAACATGTTCCCTTGTTAAAAAAAAAAAAAAAAAAGTTCTGTGACCCAAATACTTTTTTAGGAAATGTGGCATATTCAATATCCTTTTGGATGTTTTCCATATTCATCCTAATCCTAAATTAAAGAAACTTTGATTCTTTATTCCAACATTTCCCAAACTTAAATTTATCACTGAGCCATTTGCTTTGCAAAACATACGTCTTGAGATGAACTTACAAATGTTAGTTAGCACAGATTCTACCTTTAGTTTAAATAAATAAATATTTATCATTTATAAGATAGAATAATGATTATGGGGGCATTTTCACATGAAGTAAATTGTATTTCAACCAAAAGCGCAAGTTAATTTAAAGGTTGTCTCAGTCCACTCACTGAAATGAACAAGTGAGAAAGGGGAAGAAAAGAAATAACAACTGTAGGCTGGAAGCTATTTTGCTGGTGGAGGCAGTGGGAGAGGTGTCTTGCTTTCAGGGATCTTAGCGGAAATTGTGGTAAAATTAAATCCTGTGGTATCTACTGGGGTTACAATTGAGAAAACTTTCTGGCATTCAGTGAATGGACGGTGAAAATCCCCACATTAGTCAGTTCCATAGCATGGCTCTATAGTCAGCTGCTGTGTCAACAGACATTTTCTTACCAGGCCCATTCTGCAGTATAGTTTTGGGCACTAGTCCCAGAAGCTTAGCCTCAAGTCTGATTCTCTGGGATTCCCAATGATTCTTTGAAATGCTGTAGTGTCATTGTTCTTTAGTTGCTAAGTCGTGTCCAACTCTTTGTGACCCCATGGACTGTAGCCTACCAATCTCCTCTGTCTGTGGGATTTCCCAGGCAAGCATACTGGAGTGGGTTGCCATTTCCTTCTCCAGGGAATCCTCCCAATCCAGAGATTGAACATGCATCTCCTGCTTAGCAGGCAGATTCTTCACCACTGAGCCACGTGGGAATCTGAAATGTTGTATATCCTTTAATAAATTCATTTTCTATTGGCCAATGTAGACTCTGGTGTCTGCAACTAATATCCCTGACCATATTTTCCTTCTCCTATTTCCAAAAGCCAGGTGAATAACTTACAGCCATTCACAACCTAACATTTCCCTCTCAGGAAACTCTAATCTAGTAATATATTTCTGTGGACTCTCCATTGCCCTCTTTTACTTCTAAGCCCTAAGTAATGAATGGAACTGACTCTTATTTCTGGAATCCCACCTGCATTCCTTTTCCAACTCAATCTCCTTTCCTAGCCTAAGGCTAGCCTACTTACTGTATGAAATACACTTTCCTGTCAGTCAACACGGCAACATTTTTGGCGAGGTCAAAGCCTAGCTCTTAATTTATCTTTTGAGTTGTAAGAATATCCCTGGACACACCAGTGCTTTGAATCCAATTATTTATCTCTCTAACCCATTTTTCAAAAATCATTTAATCTCTAGAGCCCATGAGCCACAACTACTGAAGCCTGTACACCCTAGAGTTCGTGCTCTGCTACAAGGGAAGGCACTGTAATGAGAAGCCCATACACCACAACCAAAGAAAGCCCACACGAAGCAATGAAGACCCAGAGCAGCCAAACAAAAATAATTAATTAAATAAAGCAAAAACAGAATCTTTTCATCTGCTTTTTAGGGTTATAATCTGAATAGCTCTTCCAAAGTGTTAAGAAATCTGTCAGAGTAATTTCAAAATAGGAGCCGAGTGGTCTGGGTGTTAAAGCATCCGAAAATGCCAGGAGTGGCCCCACTCCCTAGAGTGGTGAGTGACTAAATAACTCAGGAAAAATGTAAGGGCCTCCATGGCACATCCCAGTAAGAGGAGGATCTCACTTCCTTCCCAGGCTTCCAGTTAAAGAGCACGTGGTCAAACTAGGTCACTGAACAAGGTTGTTTTTGTTTAAAAAGTGCTAAAGGAAAGTATTTGAATAGTCATGAGAGGGGAAAAGCATATTTCTTGATGCAGTAATTAAAAAGAGATTTAGATCCAGTGTGTGAATTCCCATAGAATCCTACTTAGCTCCCTTATCTATGTCAAAGCAAACTTTGTTTCACATCATCAGTGCTTCTCATTTATCTTAATGCTAAGGATTTATTTCTTATGCAAAATTGTTCATTTTTACCAGCTTGGAACTTAAAAAAAAAAAAATCACATTCTCTTCTTCAAGAATTTTCATTAAGCCAAGGTGTCATCAAACTGAAAATCTGTAGACACAATTTTGGCTCTTTTCCTTAGGCAAATCAGAGGAGTGCTCAATCCAGGCAACCAAGGATTAGTGCAGGCACTGATGACAGATTCTTAACAGTGTTGCAAGGAGAGAAAAACAAAGTTGGTATAGAACGATTTACAAAGATTTCTAACTCAAAGTTGTACCAGTAAGTTTGTCTAGACTGTCCTATGAGAAGCTGCCTTCTTCAGGGGAAAAAGCTACAGTTAAAACTCAGAATGATTTTGTCCCCATGATGTGTATACAGGACTTGGGTTAGTAATCTGGTACCCAGAAACATGCAGATTATCACTGAGATAAAAATTAAACAAACCAATGACAGACTATGTGTATTGTTCACATCTCTTATGTATTTATTTAGGTACCACAGATTCATAAAGTCACCAACTAGAGTAGGTAAAGTCATAATCAGAACAAAATTATCAGTTTCCTATGGCGTGTCATACAAAAGTAATGAGAGAATGTTCAGGGAAAACCATCAAACTTTAATCAAATATTTCAGGCAAAAAGATAGACATTAACAGTTATGATCTGCTCAGCGATAGTCAAATCAAAGAAATGTCACAGCAGTTAAAACTGAACAATTAACCCAAGATCAAAACCCAGAATATCTATTTATTAGCGCACTCTCTAACTCTGTGTTCAATTAAGCCTAAGCATCTCCTCAGACTTAATCCCCTAAGGGTGTCTAATACCTGTCAATGCAATTTCTTGATCCCTAATGCACCACTCCTTGTTTATTCCATTGGTCTCTATAAACACTATATTAAATCATTCTCCCCAGCATTTCCCCCAACTACCATTTGTGTGCCATTGCAGCATTCATGTTTTCCCTGAGTTTCAACCTTTAAATGTCAGTGGCCATTTGGTACTTCTTTTTTTCTCATAAATAAAACCCTTCCAACATCTTGCAAATGACCAGGCAACTGCTTTAAAACTCTTGCTGTAACTTGAGCTTCTAATTAAGCCATAATATCATTGCTCCTCTAGTTTACAAGATAATCATCTAATTCCCTTTTGTTAAACTATCCGGCCTTTGGCCTCACGGTTTATTTCACTTGGGAACTAGATTATAGCTTCCCAGATGGGTTACAGTGGAATTATTGTGACTCGTTACAAGTTTAATTAATGCCAAACAATGCCAGCCCAATTTCTGGCTTAATACCATCTCCTTTCATATAGTTGCATCCTCATTTTGCCTTCAATAACCTTCTTGATTGGTGTTTTCCCAAGTGTTTCTACACTCAGTCCTCTTGTTGAATTAAAACATTCCTAAACCACAATATGGCTGCTCAATTTTAAGACTTTAAAATTTTCAGTCTGGGTTTGTAGTGTCATGTTTGATGGATGAACTTAAGGAAAGTATGAAATCTTCATGATGACATCATAATAGAACAAAGTCAATTTTATAAAATTCTTTCATATACTTTATTTTATCCTAAGGAGGATATAGAGAGTCAGACAGAGTAGTATTATTATGTCCATTACTGATCACTGATTTCCAACCTATGTCAGTGTATACCAAGCCCATGACATTGTTTCAACCAGAATCTTCTTTTTTACAACAATCTAAGTAAGATCATCATTTCAACAAATAGTAACACTGGCTTTCAAATAAGGAAAGTTTTAAAACCTCTGTTATACAAGAAGAAACCAAAACTCAGCACAGAAGTGAGTTTACCAAAGTCAAACAGTGAATAATTGAAAAAGTAGGGAAAATATCCAGGTTTCCTGACACCAAGGACTGACATTTGTTTCCGATACACTTATACTCCCCAGGAGGAAGAATTCCAAAAGAATAGAGAAAGCATTTGTGAGCGCATTCACACCAGTTTAATAATTCTTTTTAAATAATCTTCAAACTCATAATATCAATAACCTCAGATATGCAGATGATATCACCCTTATGGCAGAAAGCTAAGAGGAACTGAAGAGCCTCTTGATGAAAGTGAAAGGGTAGAGTGAAAAAGCTGGCTTAAAACTCAACATTCAAAAACTCCAAAATCACTGCAGATGGTGACTTCAGCCATGAAATTAAAAGACGCTTGCTCCTTGGAAGAAAAGCTGTGACAAATCTAGACAGCATATTAAAAGGCAGAGACATTACTTTGCTGACAAAGGTCCATCTAGTCAAAGTTGTGGTTTTTCCACTAGTCATGTATGGATGTGAGATTTGGACCATAAAGTAAGCTGAGCGCCAACGAATTGATACTTTTTAAAACTGTGGTGTTGGAGAAGATTCTTGAGAGTCCCTTGGACTGCACAGAGATCAAACCAGACCTACACGAAGAAATTAAAGACCTAGGCAAAATCATTGAAAATGTAAAAAATGGCATACCAGATCCTAAGGTAAGAAAGATTAGTAAGGAGGTTAATACAAAAAGAGCAGAAAGAGTAAGAAAAGGAGAAGGGGTATGAGTCACAGGAAACAAGGCCATCACCTGCAGTACTTCACTACACTTCAAATTTAAAGAGATAAATTTACAGCCACTTGACTTCTCTAGGGCCCAATCTCCTCACGACAAAGTTCATATGGTTTTACTAGCTCTCTCAACTGCAAAGTCTACTATGAAAATGGAAGATAAAATAATTTGATGGCCTTTAGAAAAGCATAAGTTCTTCTACAAATAAAGTAACAGGAGAGGGTACAGCTTTCCTGAATTAAGAAAGATGGAAGTACAGTAATAAGCCACTTGTATAACTTATCCAAAAATTGTTTTATAGTATTTTAAAGGGATTATCATTTTAAAAAACAGAACACTTGATATAAAATTGCAAAAAAAGAAAGTTAATCCCAAAGTTGAAGAACTTGTCAAAGGAAAATATTAGGACCCCATGCAGAGGGCTTTCACCTCTGGTTCTCAGCCCTCAAACTAATTTTAGTATGTATCAGGATGAAGTCCATTAAACAGATGATGTCACAGAGAGTGACTTACAAGGGGTTGGGAAGAAAGATGATCCTTTAGCTCAGGTGATGAAGGAAGGCTTTACAGGAGAGGTAGCATAAGAGACTAGAATGATGCAAAAGAGCCTGGACAGAAAAATCCCAGACTAGAGCTGGTCCAAGGGAAACCCAAAGACTAAGGATGTGAGGTAGGGATCAGAGGCAAAATTGACAATGCTAGAGAAAGGCGGTATAAAGGAAACATAATCACAGTGAGAAAATTAACCCTATCTTGATAGAGAGAAGTTGTTTATAAGCATAATGCTAATCTGAGCAATCTCTCATTAGTGCCAAGTTCACTCGCTCTCTGCTTTGGTTAACTGAGTCAGGCTAGAAGGAGAAATTTGCAGCCAAACTGAAAAGGGGAGAATATGGGGATTGCTTGCATACTTTATCATTGTGGGCCCATAAACAGGTCACTAGAGGGTGAAGAAGCACCAACATGGCTTATTTAATTGAACATTTACAAATTAGTAAAGACGATATGATATGGTCTATAGTCCAAAGGGTCAGAGCAGTAAGGCTTCAGGGGTTGCAGATGTGTCCTGTCAATGCGGGGGTGGGAGCTTCATGAGAGATTGATGACCACAGGATTGGGTATAGCGACTGAGATCCTTGGTAACCGGGAAATGGTGCACATCTTACGGAATCTGTAGGCTGGTGGAAGTCCAGAGCCCATTTCGTACACTGCAGGCAGAGAGTGCACCATTAAACCCCCATGGAGGGAAGTGACTCCTTGACACATTCTGCCAACATTTACCGTACTTCTGATATAAGCCAGGGACTGGTGGGGAATTTATTCACGGCTGCTGCTTTGCTCTCAGCTGCATCTGAAAGCTGACTTTGGTGTCCTCTGGGTTTCATCCCAGACAAAAGCACAACAATTGAGCAGTTTCCCAGCCACAGGGGGAAGGAATTTGAGAATGATAGAAAAACAGGATTCCCTTCCTTCTTCTGGCCTCTGGGGTTGTGTTGTTGTATTCTGTATTTGCAAAAGGGGTGTATGATGGGCAGTGGGTATTTACTGAGAATTTACCATATGTTTAATAAGGGGGACAGGTGCTATGGGAGACAGAACTAAATGAAATTGTCCCTTTCCTCCAGGAGCAAACAGCTTCAGGCTAGAAACAAAACCAATGCACAGGTACCAAAGAGTGGGGGAAAAAACTCACAATGCGCATTTCATTAGTGACTGGAGGATAAGGACATGCCCTCACCTTCTCCTGCCAGAAAAGGAAAGATATACCCAATTGAATGCAGAGTTCCAAAGAATAGCAAGGAGAGATAAGAAAGCCTTCCTCAGTGATCAATGCAAAGAAATAGAGGGAAACAATAGAATGGGAAAGACTAGAGATCTCTTCAAGAAAATCAGAGATACCAAGGGAACTTTTCATGCAGAGATGGGCACAATAAAGGACAGAAATGGTATGGACCTAACAGAAGCAGAAGATATTAAGAAGAGGTGGCAAGAATATGCAGGACTATACAAAAAAGATCTTCACCACCCAGATAATCATAATGGTGTGATCACTCTCCTAGAGCCAGACATTCTGGAATGTGAAATCAAGTGGGCCTTAGAAAGCATCACTACGAACAAAGTTAGTGGAATTCAAGTTGAGCTATTTCAAATCCTAAAAGATGATGCTGTTCAAGTGCTGCACTCAATATGCCAGCAAATTTGGAAAACTCAGCAGTGGCCACAGGACTGGAAAAGGTCAGTTTTCATTCCAAACCCAAAGAAAGGCAATGCCAAAGAATGCTCAAAATACCCAACAATTGCACTCATCTTACATGTCAGCAAAGTAATGCTCAAACTTCTCCAAGTCAGGCTTCAACAGGACATGAACTGTGAACCAGATGTTCAAGCTGGACATAGAAAAGGCAGAGGAAGCAGATGTCAAATAGACAACATCCGTTGGATCATTGTAAAAGCAAAAGAGTTCCAGAAAAACATCTATTTCTGCTTCATTCACTAGACCAAAGCCGTTGACTATGTGGATCACAACAGACTGTAGAAAATTCTGAAAGAGATGGGAATACCAGACCACCTGATCTGCTTCCTGAGAAATCTGTATGCAGGTCAAGAAGCAACAGTTAGAACTAGACATGGAACAACAGCCTGGTTCCAAATCGGGAAAGGAGTATGTCAAGGCTGTATATTGTCACTCTGCTTATTTAACTTGTATGCAGAGTACATCATGAGAAATGCTGGGCTGGATGAAGCACAAGCTGGAATCAAGATTGCCAGGAGAAATATCAATAACCTCAGCTATGCAGATGACACCACCCTTATGGCAGAAAGCGAAGAAGAACTAAAGAGCCTCTTAATGAAAGTGAAAGAGGAGAGTGAAAATGTTACTTTAAAACTCAAAATTCAGAAAACAAAGATCATGGCATCTGGTCCCATCACTTCATAGCAAATTGGTGGGGAAACAGTGAGAGACTTCATTTTCTTGGGCTCCAAAATCACTGGAGATGGTGACTGTAGCCATGAAATTAAAAGATGCTTGCTTCTTGGAAGAAAAGTTATGACCAAGTTAGACAGTATATTAAAAAGCATAGACATTACTTTGCCAACAAAGGTCCATCTAGTCAAAGCTATGGTTTTTCCAGTAGTTATGTATGGATGTGAGAGTTGGACTATAAAGAAAGCTGAGCACCAAAGAATTGATGTTTTTGAACTGTGGTGTTGGTGAAGATTCTTGAGAGTCCCTTGGACTGCAAGGAGATCCAACCAGTCCATCCTAAGGGAAATCAGTCCTGAATATTCATTGGAAGGACTGATGCTGAAGCTGAAACTCCAATACTTTGGTCACCTGATGCAAAGAAATGACTCATTAGAAAAGACCCTGATGCTGGGAAAGATTGAAGGCAAGAGGAGAAGGGGATGACAGAGGATGAGATGGATGGATGGCATCACTGACTCTATGGACATTAGTTTGAGTAAGCTCCGGGAATTGGTGATGGACAGGGAAACCTGGCATGCTCCTGTCCATGGGGTCGCAAAGAGTCGGACACAACTGATCGACTGAAGTGAATTGATAGGAATATCTATGGGGATAGGGACAGAAGAAAAATTCACTGTCTTGTTTATTTTTGTTGTTATTCATTTGAATGTGTTTTGTAACATGTCTACATTCAGCATGAGTGAGTACTAAAATCAGAAAAAAATAGCAATATTTTTTAAAATATAGCTCCTTTTTAGAAGGAGAGCTTGATCGTTCAAAATAAGCAGCTCTGGGTGAATCCCAAGCATGTTCTTTCCAACAACTTGACCTTGGGCAAGTTACTTAACTACCAGGTTCCTAAATTTTCTCATCTACAAAATCCTGTCAATGGATGTCTTCTGGTAGGAAACCAAGAAACAAGACTATGACCCGTAAGCAACTTCCAGGAATTTAAAACACCGTTAAGTTTTATAAGTTTACTTTAGTAGACATCTTAAACTAATATTCCTTAAGTTACTAAATTACTCACAAGGATTTCAGGAGGAAATGTAAATATGCTTTAGAATGCAGATGGTTCAAACTCTAGCTGTGCTGCTACTGCTGCTGCTAAGTCGCTTCAGTCGTGTCCGACTCTGTGCGACCCCACAGACGGCAGCCTGCCAGGCTCCCCCGTCCCTGGGATTCTCCAGGCAAGAACACTGGAGTGGGTTGCCATTTCCTTCTCCAATGCATGAAAGTGAAAAGTGAAAGTGAAGTCGCTCAGTTGTGTCCGACTCTTAGTGACCCCATGGACTGTAGCCCACCAGGCTCCTCCATCCATGGGATTTTCCAGGCAAGAGTACTGGATTAGGGTGCCATTGCCTACTTGCCAATAACTGACCTCTAATAAGTTATTTTACCTAAGTCTCACTTCATCTATAAAACTGGAATAATAATAGAACCTACCTCATAGGGGCATGATGAAGATATGTATATCAAATGCTAAGAATGATGCCTGGCATGGAATATGTGCCTGATGTTTCCATACAATTGTAATTATCATGTGAAAAAGCTGGTATTGTTCTAGACAAATGTGAGAGAAGATAGACATGAAGACATACACATCTTTTATCGTTGTATCATTAGTGCCTTGCACTAGCCCTATAAAAAAGTAAAGATTTGATAAATACTATACGTCAAGGCTGTATATTGTCACCCTGCTTATTTAACTTATATGCAGAGTACATCATGAGAAACGCTGGACTGGAAGAAGCACAGGCTGGAATCAAGATTGCCAGGGGAAATATCAAAAACCTCAGATATGCAGATGACACCACCCTTATGGCAGAAAGTGAAGAGGAACTAAAAAGCCTCTTAATGAAAGTGAAAGAGGAGAGCGAAAAAGTTGGCTTAAAGCTCAACATTCAGAAAACGAAGATTATGGCATCTGGTCCCATCACTTCATGGGAAATAGATGGGGAAACAGTGGAAACAGTGGCAGACTTTATTTTTGAAGGCTCCAAAATCACTGCAGATGGTGATTGCAGCCATGAAATTAAAAGATGCTTACTCCTTGCAAGAAAAGTTATGACCAACCTAGATAGCATATTCAAAAGCAGAGACATTACTTTGCCAACAAAGGTCTGTCTAGTCAAGGCTATGGTTTTTCCAGTGGTCATGTATGGATGTGACAGTTGAACTGTGAAGAAAGCTGAGTGCTGAACAATTGATGCTTTTGAACTATGGTGTTGGAGAAGACTCTTGAGAGTCCCTTGGACTGCAAGGAGATCCAACCAGTCCATTCTGAAGGAGATCAGCCCTGAGTGTTCTTTGGAAGGACTGATGCTAAAGCTGAAACTCTAGTATTTGGACCCCTCATGCAAAGAGTTGACTCATTTGAAAAGACTCTGATGCTGGGAGGGATTGGGGGCAGGAGGAGAAGGGGACAACCGAGGATGAGATGGCTGGATGGCATCACTGACTCAATGGACGTGAGTCTGAGTGAACTCCGGGAGTTGGTGATGGACAAAGAGGCCTGGTGTGCTGCAATTCATGGGGTCGCAAAGAGTCGGACACGACTGAGCTACTGAACTGAACTGAACTGTGAATAAAGAATGAATGAATGAGTGTATGAATCCCATTCCATCAAGGGCTATGTCTATCTATTATTAAATTGATCTGGAAAAAATACATTTTTATGTGTTTAAATACAATTGAATGAGTTTAAAAATTAACTTCAGTACATTCTCTGAGTTTATTCACAAAGGGCTAGGAGAAGCCAGAGGCATTCTTACAGCTTAAAAATACTACCTGGTTATTCAAGTTCTAGTGAGAAGTTTAATCCATGGGGAAAAATCAGACGGTTTCTTTCATCTTTCAGAATCCTGGTAATCATCTTAAAAGGGAAAGTCAATTTAAAAAAAAAAAAAGCAGGAGGAAATGAAGGAGTAGGGAAGGAAACATAATAAAAGAAAAGAAAAAATCTAAAGAAAGGGAAGAAAAAGGGTCCTTCTATCCTATAGACATGTTTTACTACCTCTTACCGTATGATAAGCTATTTTGTCAGCATCTTCTACCTATGAAGGGATAAAGAGCAGGTGCTTCCATGTAATGACCCATGTGGGTGAAATCTTATCACAGGTGTAAAAGGAAATGCTTTCTTATATTGAAAAATTCATATATATATATATATACATATATATATATATATAGCACCAACTCTAAGAAGGATGAGCTAAGTATCAGGAAATGTGAATTAGCAGAAAATCCCTAGTACAGCTTATTATACATACTAATATTTTCTGGCATATTTATCCGTTCCTATAAGTACTGCCTTGGCTCAGACCATAAAGCATCTGCCTACAATCCAGGAGACTCAGGTTCAATCCCTGGGTTGGGAAGATCCCCTGGAGAAGGAAATGGCACCCCACTCCAATACTCTTGCCTGGAAAATCCCATGGATGGAGGAGCCTGGTGGGCTACAGTCCACGGGGTCACAAAGAGTCTGACATGACTCAGCAACTTCACTTTCTGTCTTTTCTGAGTACTGCTTAAATGTTACTTGCTCAGAGAAGCCCTCCTCCATTCCTCAGCTCAGGATGGATACTTTGTCACATGCTCTAACAGTATCTGGTACTCTTCCACTAGGTCCCAGGTGAGACAGTGGTAAAGAATCCACCTGCCAATGCAGGAGATGCTGGTTTGATACCTGGGTCCAGAAGATCCCTGGAGAAGGAAATAGCAACCCATTCCAGTATTCTTGCCTGGGAAATCCCATGGACAGAGGAGCCTGGTGGGTTACATTCCATGGGGCGGCAACAAGTCAGACATGACTGAGCAACTGACACACAGATATGCATACATATATGTGTGTATGATACATATATCATATATGGCAAGTTTTTGTTCCCAAGTAGCTCAAGGGTAGAGAATCTGCCTGCCAATGCAGGAGACGTGGGTTTGATCCCAAGGATGGGAAGGTCCCCTGGAGAAGGGAATGGCTACCCACTCTAGTATTCTTGCCTAGGAAATCCCATGGATAGAGGAGCCTGGTGAGCTACAGTCCAGGGAGTAGCAAAGAGTCGGACATAACTGAGTGATTAAGCATGCATGTGATACTTAATCACAGTGATTAAGTATAGCATGTTTTAACTTTACTTCCAATGTTTTACATTGGTTAAGATTTAAGTTATTTGCATTTTATCCATTAAAAATAAACACTAGGCAATTTTGAACTATATGCATCTCCAGAAGAAAGAGACAGAGGACCCTGGTGAGTTACAGTCCAGGGAGTAGCAAAGAGTCAGACATAACTGAGTGATTAAGCATGCATGGGATACTTAATCATAGTGATTAAGTATAGCATGTTTTAACTTTACTTCCAATGTTTTACATTGGTTAAGATTTAAGTTATTTGCATTTTATCCATTAAAAATAAACACTAGGCAATTTTGAACTATATGCATCTCCAGAAGAAAGAGAACTTGTTTTGAAGCACTGTCTTTAGACAATTTCCTAAAGTGAACTAAACACAGGTAGAAAATTGAGTTGAATAAATATATATCGCACCAAGAATATTGACGTTAACTTGTTCTGCTTGCTTTCCTAAGATTCTCTGGATTATTATGTATTTATGGCAGGCAGTAAGCCCAAAAGTGTTAATCACTCAGTCATTTCCAACTCTTTGCTACCCCATGGACTGTAGCCACCAAGATCCTCTGTCCATGGAATTCTACAGGTAAGAATACTGGAGTGGGTAGCTATTCCTTTCTCCAGGGGATCTTCCTGGTCCAGGGATCAAACCCAGGTCTCCTGCATTGTAGTCAGATTCTTTACTGTCTGAGCCACCAGGGAAGCCCAATATAAATTTAAGCGTTTCTCTGACATCCAGTCTTTGGAAGCAATACCTACTAAATATCTAACTCTGTCTTCTTTGAATGTGCTCAGACGTTCAGTTGTGCCCAGCCCTTTGGATCTTTGTGACCCAATGGACCATAGCCCACCAGGCTCCTCTGGTGAGCCCACCAGAATCCCTCATGGGATTCTCCAGGCAATAATATGGAGTAGGTAGCCGTTTTCTCCTTCAGGGGATCTTCCTGACCAGGGATCTAACCCGCATCTTCTGTGTCCCTGTATTGACAGGTGGATTCTTTACCACGAGTGCCATCTTGGAAGCCCTTCAATCTTTCCTAGTAAAGTTTCTAATTAGATTTGTCAGATGAAAATGAAAATAGAAAGAAAAAAATCCTCGTAAATGGTTCTGTGGAACTTCTGATAGTAACTAGAACAATCATACCTCTAATAATTCAATGTTGGCTGAAAACCATATAATCATGAGTGATTTACACAGAACAGACTTGGCATATGTTGTACCACAGGTGGATCCGGGGTCACCAAGAAACCACTTCACAGTTTTCCCAGAAGTGTAGAGTCAAAAAGGTCACTTGTGGTAAAAGATATTTTGGATTTGTCTTCTAAATCAATGCATGAATTAAAGACAATTTACATATAAATAGGATAATACACTGCCTTTGAAATTAAATGAATTTTTAAAAGATTTAAGTAACTGCAGAAAAGGTCAGTTAAGCATTAACTGTACATAATGTGATTTCTGAAAACTGCTTGTCTTGTTGGTTTATTAATATTTTGTATTCATTGTCAGTGTCATTCTAAAAATTCCGTGCATAGCAGTGCGCCAAAGTCAAAGACAGGCTCTCAAAGTAAGGAAAACGTTTTGTACAAATCAGTATTTGGAAGGACAGGTCTAGAATCTGGACATCAAAATAGTCAAAAGTAACCTCTGCCCACATATTAATACACATTAGATTCAAATATATCACAACATATTCTAACAATGCATGGCATTGTTAAGGTGAAATTTACCTCAACAATTAGTTTCACTGATAAATTACAGCTCTTCTGAAGCACAAAAGCAGCAGATGGTCTTCTGAGTTGACAGAAGAGGATCATGCTCATCATCAGTAATCCCAGTTTGCCTCTTTGACAATATAAACCTGGAGAATTTTCCAGTTGTGATGAAGGGACAGAGCAGAACTTTTACAGTATCAAGCCTGATCCTTGTCACCACAACCCTTGGGAATATTAGTGTACCTTAAAAAATGTTTGACCCCTTGCCCACAAAATGACTCAAAATGGATTCAAGACCTAAATATAAGACCACAAATCAAAAAACTTTTAGAGGAAAACAGAACACTCTCTGACAAAAATTGCACCAAGATCACTTTTGATCCACCTCCTAGAATAATGAAAACAAAAATAAACAAATGGGACCTAATTAAACTGAAAAACTTGCACAGTAAAGAAAACCATAAACAAGAGGAAAAGACAACACTCAGATTGGGAGAAAATATCTGTGAATGAAGCAACTGACAGGAGATTCATCTCTAAAATATACAAACAGTTCATGAAGTTCAATAGCAAAAAAAACAAAGAAGCCAATCAAAAAAAAAAAAAAGTACAGAAGACCCTAATAGACATTTCTCCAAAGAAGACACACTGAAGGACAAGAGGCACATGAAAAAACGTTAGACATCACTCATTATTCAGTTCAGTTCAGTCACTCAGTTCAGTTCAGTTCAGTCACTCAGTCGTGTCCGACTCTTTGCAACCCCATGAATTGCAGCACGCCAGGCCTCCCTGACCATCAACAACTCCTGGAGTTCACTCACACTCACTTCTATCGAGTCAGTGATGCCATCCAGCCATCTCATCCTCGGTCGTCCCCTTCTTCTCCTGCCCCCAATCCCTCCCAGCATCAGAGTCTTTTCCAATGAGTCAGCTCTTCGCATGAGGTGGCCAAACTACTGGAGTTTCAGCTTTAGCATCATTCCTTCCAAAGAAATCCCAGGACTGATCTCCTTCAGAATGGACTGGTTGGATCTCCTTGCAGTCCAAGGGACTCTCAAGAGTCTTCTCCAACACCACACTTCAAAAGCATCAATTCTTCGGCACTCAGCTTTCTTCACAGTCCACCTCTCACATCCATACATGACCACAGGAAAAACCATAGCCTTGACTAGACAGGCCTTAGTTGGCAAAGTAATGTCTCTGCTTTTGAATATGCTATCTAGGTTGGTCATAACTTTTCTTGCAAGGAGTAAGCATCTTTTCATTTTATGGCTGCAATCACCATCTGCAGTGATTTTGGAGCCCTCAAAAATAAAGTCTGACACTTTTTCCACTGTTTCCCCGTTTATTTCCCATGAAGTGATGGGACCGGATGCCATAATCTTCGTTTTCTGAATGTTGAGCTTTAAGCCAACTTTTTCACTCTCCTCTTTCACTTTCATCAAGAGGCTTTTTAGTTTCTCTTTACTTTCTGCCATAAGGGTGGTGTCATCTGCATATCTGAGGTTATTGATATTTCTCCCAGAAATCTTGATTCCAGCTTGTGTTTCTTCCAGTCCAGCATTTCTCATGATGTACTCTGCATATAAGTTAAATAAGCAGGGTGACAATATACAGCCTTGACATACTCCTTTTCCTATTTGGAACCAGTCTGGTTTTCCATGTCCAGTTCTAACTGTTGCTTCCTGACCTGCATACAGATTTCTCAAGAGGCAGGTCAGGTGGTCTGGTATTCCCATCTCTTGAAGAATTTTCCACAGTTTATTGTGATCCACACAGTCAAAGGCTTTGGCATAGTCAAGAAAGCAGAAATAGATGTTTTTCTGGAACTCTCTTGCTTTTTCCATGATCCAGCAGATGTTGGCAATTTGATCTCTGGTTCCTCTGCCTTTTCTAAAACCAGCTTTGAACATCAGGAAGTTCACGGTTCATGTATTGCTGAAGCCTGGCTTGGAAAATTTTGAGCATTACTTTACTAGCATGTGAGATGAGTGCAATTGTGTGGTAGTTTGAGCATTGTTTGGCATCGCCTTTCTTTGGGATTGGAATGAAAATGGACCTTTTCCAGTCCTGCGGCCACTGCTGAGTTTTCCAAATTTGCTGGCATATTGAGTGCAGCGCTTTCACAGCATCATCTTTCAGGATTTGAAATAGCTCTACTGGAATCCATCACCTCCACTAGCTTTGTTCAGTCACTCAGTCATGTCCAACTCTTTGTGACCCCATGAACCACAGCATGCCAGGCCTCCCTGTCCATCACCAACTCCCAGAGTTCACTCTGACTCATGTCCATCGAGTCAGTGATGCCATCCAGCCATATCATCCTCTGTCATCCCCTTCTCCTCCTGCCCCTAATCCCTCCCAGCATCAGAGTCTTTTCCAGTGAGTCAACTCTTCTCATGAGGTGGCCAAACTACTGGAGTTTCAGCTTTAGCATCAGTCCTTCCAAAGAACACCCAGGGCTGATCTCCTTTAGGATGGACTGGTTGGACCTCCTTGCAGTCCAAGGGACTCTCAAGAGTCTTCTCCAAAACCATAGTTCAAAAGCATCAATTTTTCGGCACTCAGCCTTCTTCACAGTCCAACTCTCACATCCGTACATGACCACTGGAAAACCATAGCCTTGACTAGACGGACCTTTGTTGGCAAAGCAATGTCTCTGCTTTTGAATATGCTGTCTAGGTTGGTCATAACTTTCCTTCCAAGTAGTAAACGTCTTTTAATTTCATGGCTGCAGTCACCCTCTGCAGTGATTTTGGAGCCCCCTAGAAATAAAGCAATATGCATATCAAAACTACAATGAGGTATCACCTCCCACTGGTTGGAATGGCCATCATCAAAAAATCTACAAACAATAAATGCTGTAGAGGGTGTGAAGGAAAGGAAATCCAGTTGTACTGTTGGTGAGAATGCAAATTGATAGAGTCACTATGGAGAACAGTATGAAGAAGACTAAAGCTAGAACTACCATATGACCCAGCAATCCCACTAATGGGCATATATCCTTAAAAAAAAAATCCATAATGCAAAAAGACACATGCACCCCAATGCTCACTGCAGCACTACTTACAATAGCCAAGAAATGGAAGTAACCTAAATGTCCACTGACAGATGAATGGATAAAGATGTGATACATACAATGGAATATTATTTTTAAAAAATGAAATTGGGTCATTAGTAGAGTTGTGGATGGACCTAGAGTCTGTCATACAGAGTGAAGTCAGAAAGAAAAACAAATATCGTATATTAACACTTATATGTGTAATCTAGAAAAATGGAACAAAACCTGTTTGCAGGGCAGGAGTAGAGATGCAGAGGCAGAGAATGGGCATGTGGACACTGGAGTGGAAGCGGAGGACTGGGTGACCTGGGAGATTAGCACTGACATATCTACACTACCATGTATAAAATAGATGACTCGTAGGAACCTACTATGTGGCATAGGGAGCTTAGCTCAGAACTCTGTGGCAACTTAGAGGAAGGCGATATGTGTACACATATGGCTGATCGGCTTTGTTGTACAACACTGTAAAACAGCTATAATCCCTCAAAAAAATATTGGACCCCAGGATAAACATGTGGAACACAAGGCGTTTTTAAGGCAGTGAAACTATTCTGCATGATACTATAATGGTAGATACAAAACATTATGCATTTTTCAAAACACACAGAACTGGAATAAATCACTATATATAAAACAGACAACCAGCAAGGTCTTACTGTATAGCACAGGGAACTATATTCAATATCCTGTAGCAAACCATAATGGAAAAGAATATGAAAAGGAATATATATATGTATATATATTTATATTTGTGTAAAACTGACTATATATAGCTGAATTGCTTTGCTATTTACCAAAAACTAAAATAACATTGTAAATCAACCATACTTTGACTTTTAAAAAGAAAGAAAGAAAAAAAAAAAACCTAACTGTATTGTATATCAGGGAAGAAGACATTTTCCTCTACACTTCTAGCTGGTCTAAGAATTAAGTTGACATGAAACAGATTAGCAGGAGAAAAATCAAACAATCGTTTAATAACATGCATACATCGGAGGGACCCAGGAAAACTAAGTAACTCGCTAAAAATGACTAAAACCCTCACCTTAAATAGCAGTTTCAGCTAAAAACAAATGAGGATGTTGAAGGCAATGGCTTGGGGCTTCAAAAGGGAGGAAGGCAATTAATTCACATGGACATAGAAAAACAAGTGCTTGATAAACAAATATTTACTGGGGTAGGCAGAGAAAGCACAAAGCAGACTCTGATCTCTAAACCCTGCTGAGTCACCACTACCACACTTAGCCCATAGTCTCTGCAGATATCTCTGAAGATAGCTTTATTCTGGGAATATGCCCTGTATTTAAATTCTTTTAGGCAGTTAAGGGGAAAGTCAAAAATGTCTTGCCAGGTGTTTTGATTGTTTTTGGCTCAATATAATCTGCATTCCAAACTGACATTTTGGGGTGGTGAATTTTGCTCTCTTATAAATACAAAGAGTAAATCCTAAAATGAAACAGACTTTAGTGTTGGGACCAAACAGGAGCAAAGACAGGCTCTAAGGGACAGGCTAGGCCTGAGTTTTTAGTCTCTAGGAAAGCTGAGGCACTAGGAACTCTCACAGGCAGTGTAGCTCGACCAATCAGAAGGAATCCCTGTAGCCCCGTCCTGAGCCAATCAGGAAAACCCCGCCCACGCCAATCCGGATAGGGATGCGAGGTTTAAAAGTCCCACACCGCGCTTACGGTTTAGCCAATCAGCTATGCTGTTACAGGAACAAAGAACCGTCTGTATAAAAGTAGATGTGATTCAGAGCTGGGGGCTCTTGTCAAGACTCCACTGCGCTGGATGAGACCTAAGCCCTAGCTCGAGCTAGCAAATAAAACCCCTTTGTGCGTTTGCATTGCTGTGGATGTCTTATTCTCTCAGTCTTGGGGATGTGGACTTTGGGCATAACATTAGTAAATAATAATGTATCAGTATCAGGTCCCCAATTATAGCAAATATACAACACCAATGCAAGATGTTAATGATAAGGAAACTGGAGGCAGGCTGGGTGGAGATACATAGAAACTGTAATTTCTGCTCAGCTTTTCTGTAAAGCTTAAGCTTCTCTAGAAAAATAAAGCCTGTGTGTGTGTTTTTTTTTAATGATGGGCTGAATGTAATAATACACTCAAAGACACTTTCTTTACAGCTTACAAGTCATAGCCTATCAGTCCCAGGAGATGGTTCACTGACCACTTGATTTGGGGATGTTCAGGGAAATAGAGCAGGAGAGAAGAGGGAGCAATGACAAGAGGCCACTGAGGCTGGGACCTCAACTTCCACTCATTTCAAACAGAGAAACTTCCTATTTGTCTCTTGTACATACTGTACACATTCTTCACACTGGAGTCCATTAAAGAAAGGATTCCTCAGTTAAAGAGGAAAAAAATAAAGCATGAAAATCAATGATACAAGTATAACAAAATACCTACCTAATCATCCCATACATTGATACTCCGAGCTGCTGAATAAATGAGGAAACATTTCACTCAAATTTCCCACTAAACCATCAACCTGTGATTGAGCTAAGCAGAGTTAAACACATACGCTGTGAGAAGTTCAACTGACAAGCATTCACTGAGCATCAACCATGAATCTAGTAGTCTGCTAAGCTATGCAACAATGTTTTGCAGATACAAGTGAAATACAAGGCATTGTTTCAGCCCTCAAGAAGCTTAGAATCTGACAGGAGACATAGAACTAATACTCATAACAAAATGTGAAAACAACAGAAAATGCCTGGGGCACCCAGTGATATGAATGAGACAATCCCCAATTAAGTATCACTTTCCTAAATCTTTGTCTCCCTTTACACAGGCAAAGTACCCAGTGCAGCCAAATAAGTAAATAAATAAAACTTCTTTTAAACATTCCTTAAAGGATAAATAAAAGCTAAGAAAATCAGATAATCAGCAGTAGACAACAGAAACAGAAGGTAAGCACTACTTCATTATTTTGTTATCTTCAATTGCAGATTTCATTGTCTTTTCAAAATTGGTGCCTCCCCATTGGTACTCAGGATCTTCCTGATGGCAGTGTGGTTCCCAACAAAGGCACAACGGGCCAGAAGATCTGGTCACCCTCTCCCAGGGGCTGTTGGGAAGACGTCCTGACAGCAGAACATACAGGCTCCAATCTTCATAGCTTCCTGCCCAAGACTTTCTCACCTTACTTCTGCCTAAAGAAACACCTTCAGTGGGGTTTTTCCCTATAATATTCAGCACTACATTATAAAGAAAACACTCAACTGTTAACGACAGGAGCTGGGAAAAATTTTAAAGTGTGTATGTGTGTTATGCTATAAATTATCCTGTTTGTGGGTGTGAGAATAAATATCCATGTATATGGATGTGTGTGCACACATACACATACGCAGATACAGACAAACAGAGTATGTTGCAGTTAAAACCATGCTGTCTAAAGCCACTCAAATCCAGAAAAATTTATGGTTCTAAATGCAGACACACATTCAGGATAAAGACAGGAAGATTACAAACACTGTACCAATTACCAGAACAGATAAAGTGCCTGAGGAGCATAAAACATTTGCAAAATCATAGCCTTGATAGTTCATACTGTCTAGCAGACCTGTCACAAATAGGTAACTGGGAGATATGTGCATGCTGTCACTCAGTTGTGTCTGACTTTGAGACCTCATGGACTGCAGCCCGCCAGGCTCCGCTGTCCATGGGATTCACCAGGCAAGAATACTGGAGTGGGTGCCATTTCCTTCTCTAGGGGATCTTCCTTCTCCAGGGT
Organism: Ovis aries; assembly: GCF_016772045.2. Taxonomy (NCBI): domain Eukaryota; kingdom Metazoa; phylum Chordata; class Mammalia; order Artiodactyla; family Bovidae; genus Ovis; species Ovis aries. The sequence continues at coordinate 40,681,568 of NC_056072.1, read as the reverse complement.
CTTTCCTTCTCCAGGGATCAAACTTGCAGCTCCTGCATTGGCAGATGAATTTTTTGTCATGGAGCCATCTGGGAAGCCCTAACTGGGAAATAAAAGATGATTTAAAATGCAAAGCTGCTGCACCCAAATGACAGGCTTTATTTGACAATGAACTGTGGACACACACACACCAGTACAATCTAAAGGAAAAGTGGTTCTTGGTAATTCATTTGCCCACTGAGGTTCACTCTACTGAAATGTAATACCAGATGGTCTTAAAGCAGGGAGAGTTAGCCATTACTAATTCCATCTTGATTTTATTCCTCAATAACAGAATTTCTTTTTCTTTTAACTGAGAATTGATAGTTTGTTTCACCAAGATGAGACAAAAAGTTGTCCATATACAAAAATAAACTCAAGATGGATTAAAGACCTAAATGTAAGACCAGATACTATAAAGCTGCTAGAATGAACACTTTTTGACCTAAACGGTCAATGTTTTTTGATCTATCTCTAAAGCAAAGGAAATAAAAGCAAAAAAAAAAAAAAAAAAAAGGAACCTAATTAGATTTAAAAGCTTTTGCAAAGTAAAACCATTGACAAAATTGAAAAAAAAAAAAAAAGGAAGAACAGAAGTTTGGAAGGGAGGATCATGCTGCAGCTGCAAGAACTATGCTTCCAAAATGGGGAATAAGAAAGAGATCAAGCCCTGAGCCTTTGGAGTGGAAGCACCGACTCCAAGATCCTCGATGACCAGAGAACTAACACTAGGGAGTATCAACAGTGAGAACTCACACAAAGGAAACCACTTGAATACAAGATCTTGCATCACCCAAGCACCAGTAGCACCCTGTGCAGGAGGCCTCATCTGAACAACAAACACAACAAAAATACAAACCTAATCATCAGGAGACAGGGTTACCACCTCACTCAGCCTTTCCTATCACAGGAAAAAGAAACAAACAAAAGCTCAGCACAAATCTCACCCAATACAAAGCTTACACAAACCACTGGACCAACCTTAGGAGGGCAGAAACCAAAAGGAACAAAGAATTCAACCTTCTTCAAAAAAGAATTCAATGTTCCTTAAAGCCAGGAAAAGGAGACCTCAAAAATATTAAATCAAAAAAAAAAAAAAAAAAAACATGAAAAGGCAGAGAAATACTACACAAATGAAGGAATAAACTAGAAACACAGAAGTCCAAATAAATTAAGAGGAAATAGGCAAACTACCTGAAAAAGAATTCAGAATAATGATAGTAAAGATGATCAAAATTCTTGAAAACAAAATGGAGAAAAGGCAAGAATCATTTAACAAAGACCTAGAAGAAGTAAAGAATAAATGTACAGTGACAACACAATTACTGAAATTAAAAATACTCTAGAAAGAATCAATAGCAGAATATCTGAAGCAGAAGAATGAATCAGTGAGCTGAAAGATAAAATGGTGAAAATAACTTCTGAGGAGCAGAATAAAGTAAAAAGATTGAAAATAACTGTGGACAGTCTCGGAGACCTCTGGGACAATATCAAATGCACCAACATTTGAATTATCTTGGTACCAGAAGAAGAAGAGAACAAGAAAGGTATGAGAAAATTTTTGAAGAAATCATAGTTGAAAATTTCCCCAACATGGAAAAGGAAATAATCACTCAAGTGCAAGAGTCACAAAGAGTCCCATACAGGATAAACCCAAGGAGAAACACGCCAAGACACATACTAATCAAACTAACAAAGACTAAATACAAAGAAAGAATATTAAAAGCAGCAAGGGAGAAACAACGAGTAAAACACAAGGGAAACCCCATACGCTTAACAGCTCATCTTTCAGCAGAAACTCTGCAGGCCAGAAGGGAATGGCAGGATATATTTAAAGTACTGAAAGGGAAAAATCTACAACCAAGATTACTGCACCCAGCAAGGATCTCATTCAAAACTGATGAAGAAATAAAAAGCTTTTCAGACAAGCAAAAGTTAAGAGAATTCAGTATCGCAAAAGTAGCTTTACAACAAATGTTAAAGGTACTTATATAGCCAAGAAGTACAAGAGAAGATAAATGATCCACAAAATCAACCACAAACAATTAAGAAAATGATAATAGGAACATATATATCAATAATTACTTTAAATAAAAATGGATTAAATGCTCCAACCAAAAGACACAGACTGGCTGAATGGATACAAAAATAAGACCCCTATATATGCTGTCTGCAAGAAACCCACTTCAGACCTAAAGACATGAATAGACTGAAAGTGAGAGGATGGAAACATATATTCCATGCAAATGGGAAGCAAAAGAAAGCTGGAGTAGCAATCCTCATATCAGACAAAATAGACCTTAAAATAAAGAAGGTTACAAGAGATAAGGAAGGACACTACATAATGATCAAGGGATCAATCCAAGAGGAAGACATAACAATTGTAAATATCTATGCATCCAACATAGGAGCACCTCAATACATAAGACAAATGATAACAGACATAAAAGGAGAAATTGATAGTAACACAATAATAGTAGGACATTTTAACACCTCACTGATACCACTGGACAGATCATCAAAACACAAAAAAATAAAGAAACAAGTCTTAAATGATATATTAGACAAGATGAATTTCAATGATATTGTCAGGACATTCCATCCAAATGCTGAAGAATACACCATCGTCTCAAGTGCACATGGAATATTCTCCAGGATAGACCACATCTTGGGTCACAAATCAAACCTCAGTAAATTCAAGAAAACTGAAATCATATCAAGCATCTTCTCTGACCACAATTCTATGAGACAAGATATCAATAACAAGAAAAAAATGTAACAAACACAAACACATGGAGATTAAACAACACACTTCTAAATAACCAACAGGTTACTGAAGAAATTTAAAAAATCAAAAATCCTCAACAAAATTTTGGCAAACAGAATTCAGCAACATGTCAAAAAGCTCATACACCATGATCAAGTAGGGTTTATTCCAGGAATGCAAGTAGTCTTCATTATACACAAATCAAGCAATCTGATACACCATATTAACAAACTGAAAAATAAAACATGTATGATAATCTCAATAGATGCAGAAAAAGCCTTTGAAAAAAATCAGCACCCGTTTATGATTAAAACTCTTCAAAAAATGGGCATAGAAGGAACCTACCATAATATAGTAAAGGCCATATATGATAAGCCTACAGCAAACATTATTCTCAATGGTTAAAAACTGAAAGCGTTCCACCCAAGATCAGGAACAAGACAAGGGTGTCCACTTTCATTATTCAACATACATCTGGAAGTCCTAGTTACAATAATCAGAGAAGAAAAAGAAATAAAAGGAATCCAGACTGGAAAAGAAGAAGTAAAGCTCTCACTGTTTGCAGATGACATGATGCTGTACATAGAAAATTCTAAACACAGTATCAGAAAATTACTAGAGCTAATCAGTGAGTTTAGCAAAGTTGCAGGATACAAAACCAATACACAGAAATCACTTGCATTTCTATATACTAACAATGAAAAATCAGAAAGATAAATTAAAGAATCAATCTCATTCACCATGGCAACAAAAAGAATTAAAGATCTAGGAATAAACTTACCTAACGAGACAAAAGAACTTTACACAGAAAATTATAAGACACTAATGAAAGAAATAAAAGATGACATACACAGATGGAGAGATATTCCATGTTCCTGGGTAGGAAGAATCAATACTGTGAAAATGACTATACTACCAAATGCAATCTGGAGATTCAATGGGACCTCTATCAAATTACCAATGGCATTTTTCACAGAACTAGAACAAAAAATCTCACAATTCATATAGAAACACAAAAGACCCCGAATAGCCAAAGCAGTCTTGAGAAAGAAGAATGGAGCTGGAGGAATCAACCTTCCTGACGTCAGATTATACTACAAAGTTATAGTCATCAAGACAGTATGGTACTGGCACAAAAACAGAAATATAGACCAATGGAACAAGATAGAAAGTCCAGAAATAAACCCATGCACCTATGGGTACCTTATTTTGACAAAGGAGGCAAGAATATACAATGGGGCAAAGACAGACTCTTCAATAAATGGTGCTGGGTAAACTGGATAGCTACATGTGAAAGAATGAAATTAGAACACTTCCTAACACCAAACACAAAGATAAACTCAAAATGGATTAAAGACCTAAATGTAAGACCAGAAACTATAAAACTCTTAGAGGAAAACATAGATGGAACACTCAATGACATAAATGAAAGCAAGATCCTCTACGACCCACCTCCTAGAGTAACAGAAATAAAAACAGAAGTAAACAACTTCTGTTGTTGATTAAACTTAACAGCTTTTGCACAGCAAAGGAAACTATAAGCAAGGTGAAAAGACAATCCACAGAATGGGAAAAAATAATAGCAAATGAAACAACTGAGAAAGGATTAACTTCCAAAATATACAAGCAGCTCATACAACTCAGTACCAGAAAAACAAACAACCCAATCAAAAAATGGGAAAAGATCTAAACAGACATTTCTCCAAAGAAGACAGATGGCTAACACATGAAAAGATGCTCAACATTGCTCATTATTAGAGAAATGCAAATCAAAACTACAATGAGATATCACCTCACACTGGTCATAATGGCCATCATCTAAAAGTCTACAAACAATAAATGCTGGAGAGGGTGTGGAGAAAAGGGAATGCTCTTGCACTGTTTGTGGGAACATAAATTGATACAGCCAACATGGAAGACAGTATGGAGATTCCTTAAAAAACTAGGAATAAAACCACCATATGACCCCACAATCCCATTCCTAGGCATATATCCTGAGGAAACCGAAATTGAAACAGACACATGTATCCCATTATTCACTGCAGCACTATTTACAATAGCTAGAACATGGAAGCAACCTAGATGTCCATCAACAGATGACTGGGTAGAGAAGTTGTGGTACATATACACAATGGAATATTACTCAGCCATAAAATCGAACACCTTTGAATCAGTTCTGATGAGGTGGATGAACCTAGAACCTATTATACAGAGTGAAGTAAGTCAGAAGTGAAAGTGAAGTCGCTCAGTAGTGTCCGATTCTTTGAGACCCCATGGACTGTAGCCTACCAGGCTCCTCCATCCATGGAATTTTCCAGGCAAGAATACTGAAGTGGGTTGCCATTTCAGTCAGAAAGAGAAAGATAAATATCATATTCTAATGCACATATATGGAATCTAGAAAATGGTACTGAAGAATTTATTTACAGGACAGCAATGGAGAAACAGACATAGAGAACAGACTTCTGGACATGGGGAGAGGGGAGGAGAGGGTGAGATGTTTAAAAAAAAAAAAGCAGAAGAAAGAAAGATAGAAAGACAGCCTACTCCAAGGAAGAAAATATTTGCTAATGATTGGACTGATAAGGGGTTAATATCCAAATAACATTTTTAAAATTTTGTCTTTATTATTTAGCTCTTTCTGCATTGCTTCTGTTTATTTTGTTGCTCTTTTCTTAAATCTGATGCTCAATTTCTTTGTCTTATGGAATGAACATGTTCCCCCTCAAATCTCTATGTTAAAACTTAACCCCCAATGTGATGATATTTGGAAGTGGGAATTTTGGGAGGTGACTAGGTCATAAGAGTGGAGCCTCATGAGTGGAATTACTGTCCTTATAAAAGAGACACCAGACAGTTCTCTATTCCTTTCCTCCATGTGAGCACACAACAAGAAAACTACCTCTGTGAACCAGGAAGTGGGCCCTCACCGCCACAATTGTGGGAAATAAGTGTTCACTGTTTTTGCCACCTAGGCTGTGGTATTTTGTCATAGCAGCCTGAACAGACTAAGACATTTCATCTTTTATTACTGCTTGTTACTTGGGTGTTAAGGCTCTAGATTTTCTTCTAAGCACAGGTTCAACTGTAGCCTGTAAGTTTATGTGTTACATTTTCATTATCAATGGTGTCCAGATATATTTCAAGTTGGGTTTTAATGCTTCTTTTAATTAAGAGTTGCTTATCAAAGCATTTTAAATGTCCAGATTGCAAAATTTTGACAACAAATTTAGGTGATGAGGACTTCATTATTTCAACCTTTTTGCAATTCTCTGTGATGTCTTTGTAACCTATAAAGTCCATGTACTACAACTTTTCCAAAAGCCCATGAAAAGAAGAATATTCTCTATTACCAGGGTCTAAGCTTAAATATAACTATCTATTTCATCATTATCAATTATTTTAATCAGATTATTTTTATCTACTTGATTTTCCATAGATTCAGAGTTTAAAATACTCCATTATTTGGTTTCTGTTTCTTTCCCCTTGCGTTTATATAGCTTGTACATTGTGTATTATATTACTCTATCATTTGATGTATCCTGAACCCCACACTTTAGAGGCACCTCCATAGCTCCACAAAAAATGACAAGAAAACACATCAGACCTCTGTTACACGGGATTTGATGCTTGGCTCTTGTACAGTAAAGCTAGTAATTTTTATTCTCATGTTTAACATGGTTTAATGCTCTGGGAAAGTGCTTCTTGACCTCTCTTGCTTAATGTCACTGAAGAAAAGGTGACTGAATCTAAATGTCGAGAAGAGTTGTGAGTTGTTGGGCAGGGCAACTGCCAGACTGCAGGCAACAGACAAGCATACTGCTAGGTGGTGTGGGTATGATTCAAGCAGTAATAGGCTTAAATGAGAGAAAGACAAATTAATTTGCTAGGTCCTTCCTCTCAGAAAGCATGAGTGCAATCGATTCTTGCATTAAAAAGAACTCAGTTTCCAATAGTGCTGCACATCTTTCTTCTTTTATCAGAATCTTCCAATGCCATTTCATAGTTTCAGAGGCCTCACAAATTTCAGCAGACATGGTGGTTTATGCACATTTTGCAATATTAAACAATGTAGACTTTTTGAAACTTGAATATATGAAGGTCACAACATGAGATGCATGAAATTTGATATCAGTTCTTTACATTGATATTAGATAACAGATTGCAACTAGATAGACACTGGCCATAAAACTGAAAATTATTGTTTTTGTAAAACTAGCAAGATTGAATAAAAATGTTAAAATATGGTGAAAAATTAAAATCTGGCATATTTAAAGTGACTTAAAATATTTATATTAATGTACTCTACATTTTGCCATTTAATTCTAACAAGTAATTCTGAATATTTTACAAGAAATGTAACTTCTTAAAAACATTCAAAAAGGAACCTTTCTCATTTGTTTATAATTAATTTAGATGCTTAATGAAAATAAATTCAAATTTTACACTCTGTGAGTACAGATGCAGTTTAGTTTTAATTCTTTAGCTCAGAAGTTGGTACATTTTTCTGCAAAGGACTGGACAGTAAACGTTTTGGACTGTGGCAATTGTTCCTTTCTGCATAGTCCCCATGTCAGAAGAATTCCAATGAAAGCACCTACTTTTTAAGTTCCTAGAGGTGCGGTTGTTCAGAATCCCCAAGGATAAAAATTAACTTTCTTATGGGACTGGGACCTTAATTAACCTCACTCAGTCACACAATGAAAGCTGGTACAGCGGAAATTGTGGAATTTTCTTAGGAACTAGAGCTTCCAAAAATACACATGTAGTTTAAGCTGGGAGAAAAGTCGATAAAAAGAATAAAATTTATTTTTTCTATTCATTAGTAAGTGCTGTTGTGCCTGAAGATCATCAATCACACAACAGGTTAGGTGTTTCTGTTTTGTTTTCCTTTTTGTCATTTATTGTATTATTCATATTTCAAAAAAAAGCTAAAAAATATCTTTTTTATTTTTATAGCACAAAAGGTGCTATAGATTACTGTAATAGCTTTTTAATTGCTCTCCCCACATGTATTCTTGCCCCTCACTCCAATCTATTTTCCACACAGTAGTCATATTTGAAAACCAGAAGTTGGAAACTATTACTCCTCTTCTTAAAACTCTTTAGTTGTTTTCCATTACACTCAGGATAAAAGAGCATACGATGCCCTCTAAAATCTTGCTCCTCCCCCAATTCCAGCTTCATGTTTCATAGTTTAATGACTCTCTTGCACTTCTCGGCTGCTAGCCGCACACAAGGTAACACGGCAGAAAATGGGGATACTGAATGCAGGTTAGGTAAGAAGCTTTGGGTGACAAACTGCCCTAAGCTGGCTTCCACAACAATGGCCTGAGTGAAAAGTGAGACAAAAGGATATGAGGTGGGCCTCAAGAAGTGTACAGTACATTAACTAGGTTCCTTAGATCTTTGGAGAATACGGCTAATCTGTCCTACTCTTGTGTAAATGCCCTACCAGGAATTTTCATGGAGCTATAGCTGTCCTTTGCACTGCTCCTCTTAGATATCTTGGACTGTCTGCCTGATAAGCATTTTCAGTCAGGTCATGTGGCCCTATAGATCAAGATTAGCTGAAAGAAAAAGGATAATTAAATTATCAATCTCATGGCAGTATCAAAATCTCTATATTTTTCTTAGTCACTGGCATTGATGATGCTATTTCATCCTTTGGTGATGAATAGATGTGGAATATTTCATTTAAAAATTCAGATACTGTCTATAATGAGACCAATGATGAACTAACTCTATTAGGCTCTCTATAGTGTTGATTATAATATGTGTGTATTGCAAAGCGGTCCCTGAACACCATTTTTAATGGCAATCAGTGACTCCTTCCCCCAACAAATTAACAAAAATGATAAGTTCCCACACAGAAGCAAATCTGCAAGATAGCACATTTCCTTCAATTCTCACAGTCATTAAGAAGTATTGTTCATGACAGAAACATATAATATTCAACCTTCCTGTTTAACAGAACCCAGCAAGGACTCAAGTGCACAGTTCATTATTGTCATTATGGAAGAATTTCTGCCAACAAGTTACAGTCAGGTTATTATCATTCAATCATGTTGTTAATAGGAATAATTTCATGGTAATTGGCATGTTCTAGACAGAGAAGAACATAAATAGCTGCTGGAATCATTAATGATTTGTGCTGATTTTCATGGTAAAAATGACAGTATATTAGTTTACCAGATGCTGGATCAAGCCATGGGCCATTAACAGGAGGGTGTTCTCGGAATGTTTTCAGAACAAATACCAGCTGGTTTATTTTCAGGTTGCAGACATAATCACATGCATCCCCTATCAGATCCACCACAATCCTGTCAGATACATCATAAATTAAAGGCTCAGGGGCTCATTATGGGCTCTTATCCTTAAAAGCAACACACTGTCCTGCCGAGTTGGAAAATATTAAATGAGCATTTAAAGAAACTGCAAAATGCAGTGCCTTGAAAATATAAGATACCCCTTAAAACTATTTACGGTACTCAAGTATTCAAAATGTCCTTCATTGTCAAATTTGCATCAATCTCTATAAACAAACAAACAAATTCCTGTCCTGTCAGGAAGGCTTTCAGGCTGAGTCTCTTAGGAATGGGGTATGGGTTTAATAGTAAACTTTATATGCTGCATTCAGAAGAACAGAGGCAGTGACATCAAAAAAAAAAAAAAACCTCACTCCAGGAAATTTAACATACACTACATTAGTAACCAGAACAACTCACATCTGCTGCACAAATACATTTATATTGAGGGAAAAAAAACACACACACACAAAAACCTCCCATCTTTCCTGAATCTTCAGAATGAATTTTAGTAAAGCTTATTTAAATTCCCTTTCTGTCTTGCCTTTGTACATGCCTCCTCTCCCAATACTGAGCAAACCTACTGGAAGACAAAGGGATGTTTGCAAAACAAATCCAAAATAGATAATTTTTTTTAAAAAAATGGAAGAGTTCCTGTTTTCAACTGTTGATTTTCAACTGACAATCACCGTTTCTCAGGATCAGATCATCCACCTGGAAAGTGTAAGAAAACAAATCTTCCAATTAGCACTTCTTGGGCAAAATGCTGAGTTTCAAAACCTTGATTGGTAGGATGGCTCCTCAGTGTGTAAAAGCGCCGTAGTAGGGCGAACTGGGGCCGCTGTTGCCCCGTATTCTATTACCACGAGTGTGCGACACGATTTCTGTAATTATCGCCTATATGTACAGTAGTTGTTAATTAGCCAGCCGCTGCCAAAGACAGGATGGCATTCTTACATCGTGATTAGGGGTTTTGTGTGCATTTTGGGGTGGGGGACACTTTCTCACTGAAGACTCTTCCGCCTCATTCACGCTCATTCAGCTCTTTCTCGGGGAAGTTAAAAGCTGCAGTGATAATCCCCTAAGTATGACTTGGAAGAGTATAAAAAGGAGCAGTGTATAAGCGATTGGATGAGGAAGCCTTTTATGTGGAAAGTCACTGAATGGGTGGCTGAGGACAGCACCAGTGGAGAAAAAGAGGGGCAGCGGACTCGCCTTCCTAAGGTGGTGAGAGAAGCGAGTATAACCAGAGCAGCTCCAATCCCTTTCATCATCAGATCAGGCTGTTCCTGCCCCTTGTTTCACCTTGTTTCTCAGGGCCAACCAACTCCTCACTGCCATTTTGCTCCCAGAGATGGAAGAGGGGAGCAAGGCGGATTTTTGGTAAGGACCCAGTTTATCGCTGAATGCCAACTCAGCCAGCTGGCACCGAACAGGCCATGCCTTCTTCAGAGGGGGTCAGCAAAACCCAAATTAGCATGCTCCATTTTAAAAACTTGCTTTTATTTAAAGACTAATTCATGACAAACAGTGGCTCCCCCACTGAGGTCTGGCGCCCCGGGAGCTGGCACCCAACCAAACACATGCAACTAATTGCCACCCTTGGATGACACGCAACTAACAAGCTCCATTTTGAGGCTGTAGATTCACTAAGAATGTGACCCCGGAAGGCAGCAGATGCAGAAAAGCTCCTTTCATAAAACCTGTCCTAGTCTAACCATGGCAGAAAAGCGCCTGAAAAACACTTTTGTTTCCCTGTACTGAGGATTTATCTCCACGAATGGCTGTAAACGTGGCCGACTTAGAGGAAGGGGACCAAGCATGCTGGCATCCCCATCATGTCATTTGGGGCAGGGGCTCAGCCCCTCTCTTTGCTCAAGGATATGGGAGAAGTTATCCACTGTCTCCAAGCTCTGTATTTTCTCCCATTTGTAAATGGAATGGATATCCAGTACTTCACCACCATCCCTCCCATACTTTCCTTTAGATCCTCAGAGCTCCTTTATATAAGCAAGAACTCTGCAGCCAGGATGTCTAGGTTCAAATCCCAGCTCCACCACTGCCTACTAACTGGCAAGTAATATAACCCACTCATGCCTCAGTTTCCCCATCTATAAATTGGGATAATACTAGAACCTCTGGAGAAGGGAATGGCAAATCACTCCAGTATTCTTGCCTGGAAAATCCCATGGACAGAGGAGCCTGTCAGACTACAGTCCATGGGGCCACACAGAGTTGGACACAACTGAGCAACTACCTAGAGCCTATTTTGTAGGTTTATTAGGAGTGTGGAGGAGTTAATGTAACCATAAGTAAAGGACAGTGTGTGGCATATCATCAGTCCTTTATGAAGGAAGCCCTCTGAGTCTGAGATAGCTCAGCCTTATGGAGGGAAATTTCCCTTTGCATAGTCTACATTTCAAAGCGCACGTCTCCTCCATAAAGTTCCCAGGATTACACCTCTAAGCCTTTGCTCACTACTCCTTCCTCTCTTCAGCTGTCCTTCCCACACTGGTCAACCCTACTTGACCAAATTCCATCCATCTTCCAAAGCCCTTCTTCAGTTTTCACCTCCACCAGGAGTCTTCCCTGCTGTTCAGTGGTGATGAATCCCTTCACTCTTGGCATACCTCCCATGGCATTTCCACAAATAAATGAGTATTTTATGTGCCTGTTATGTTTCCTCTTCCAGCCTGACAGCTCCTTCAGATCATAATCTATGAGTAATTGACACATACTAGGTAATCAGTGAACATTTGGTGAATGAATAAGTAGATGTCCGAGTAAAAAGTTAGCTCTGCATAAGTGAATAGCCTTACACCATGGTTATGCTTGGGCTTCCCTGACAGCTGAGCTGGTAAAGAATCCATCCACAATGCAGGAGACCCTGGTTCAATTCCTGGGTCAGGCAGATCTGCTGGAGAAAGTATAGGCTACCCACTCAGTATTCATGGGCTTCCCTTATGGCTCAGCTGGTAAAGAAGCTGCCTGCAACGCAGGAGAACTGGGTTTGATTCCTGGGTTAGGAAGATCCCCTGGAGAAGGGAAAGGCTACCCACTCCAGTATTCTGGCCTGGAGAATTCCATGGACTATATAATTCATGAGGTCGCAACGGACACAACTGACTTTCCCTTTCACTTTCACATGGTTATGCTGAAAGTTGTAAAAGTGAAAAAGGTGCTCAGTCATGTCCAACTCTTTGGGACCCCATGGCCTATGGCCTGCCAGGCTCCTCTGTCCATGGCATTTTCCAGCAAGAATACTGGAGTGGGTTGCCATTTCCTCCTCCAGAGGATCTTCCTGACTAGGGGATCAAACCTCACCTCTTGTGTCTCCTGAATTGCAGGCGAATTCTTTACCAGCTGAACGCTTGGGGAAGCTTCACTCCTTCGAGGATATAATTTATCCAAATCCTATCTTTCTGAATACAGACACAGAGTTCTATGTAGCCCTGGGAATCCCAACGTTACTTTCTTAGGCATTTTCTCATTTGAATGCTCTTACCAGCATAACACATAGAGTTTGACTTTCTCACATTGTTTCAAATCACTAATTCCCAATTAGGCAGATCCCTCATATCAAATCTGTAAGCGAATGACTCCCATGGCATTTGTTCATATCCCTGTCTTAAGACACTTAATACTTTTCACCTCATAGAATAATGATTTATAGACATATGTGTCTCTCTTGCCAGATATTTGAACTTCTTAAAGTTAGAACTGTGTAAAATCCATTGTTTCTTCCTAACCAGTGCCTAGCAGGATGTGTCACACAGCAGTCACAGTGGGAGTTGCCTACAGTTCACATAGACTTTTGGGGAGTGTAACAGCAGCTCTCAGCTAAGCAGCAGAGCAACACACCACAAAGTCATCTGACCCCATTAGAGGGGAAGTCAGCACCTTAGAGAGATCAGATCTCCCTCTGCATTTTTAATCCAAAGCTTCTAGTCAGTTGACCGCGAAACACCCCACACCTCCGCCTTGACTTACCAATTTGTCTAGAATAATCAAGAGGAAAATGAGAGGCTATTAGCTTCACTTCCATTCTCTAGCCAATCATCATTCTAAATTATTAATCAGTTGAAGTATTGCCAAGAAATTTTCAGGCCCCTTTCCAAAAGTACAGTCATTTTTCAAGTGAACAATTAGCCATTTCATTCATTTATAAGTCACAGAATTTATAGAAAAGCAGATTCTTTTCTTTCTTCTATTTATTTATTTATTTATTTTCCTTTTGGACCCTGGGGAAGGTAGGAGAGATATAGGTGAAACTTGAATACAGCTTCCTTTCATTCACTCATTTACTGACTTGGTATTATAGAATCTAAGTTTATAAGTGACATTCTAAAGTATTTCCTGACCATAAGTATTTGTAAGATTGTCTCAATACTATGACACTCCTGATTGATCATTGTTGGCAAGGACAAAGTGATTGATTGTCACCATCCTTTCTTTCCCATGATTGATTCGGTAAAATCATAAAAAGCCATAATTCCTGGTTTCTTTGAGTTTATATTCTGAAGGAGGAGACAGTCAAAAAGAAACATTAACCAAAATATAAATAAAGCAGTAGTGGCAACTTTTACAAAAGAAACATCTTATGAAATGATGTACATTCTTACGAGAAGATGTACCTTAAGTAAGATGTTAGTAGTGTGACTCATAATCCATGGATCAGAAGAATTCTGAAACTGGGGACTTAATATGTAATCTAATCCAAGGTATGAAAGTGGCTGGAGAATTTAAAATGACATTTAGCTCTAGGTATCAACTGACCTCAGAGACTCCAAATTTCTAGGACATCTACTTGTCTGTTATTTTAGTTATGTGTTGTTTTAATACTATTATCATAATTTCTTAGGGGTAATTTTCTGAGCAAGACCCATACTGTGCAATTTGCCTTGTCAATCTCATTTGATGCTCATTAACAATCCCAACTTTCCTGTAAGTGATGTTTAAAGGGAGTCCGATATATGTTTAAAGGGAGTCCGATATGTAGCTAAAACTGTTTTTTCTTCTTTTACCTTTTTTGGACATTTTTCCCCCTAGAGTGAAGGTGAGCAACAATGATTAGTTTCAACTGTATCTTCAGAAGGTTGCTTATGCATATTTTGATAGCCTTGTCAATGAGAATGGATTCCAGGACAATTAACTATCCTTTAATTTTTAAGTATATACTCTGGGGTACAAGACCTTCCTAGGTCCCAAGAACTTTTTCTTTAAGAGGCTCAACACCATGTTATATAGGATAGATTAAAATAAACAATTGTTGGGTATAAAATTTTTAAGAAGATTTTTATATTTTTGCATTTGAAATTATTTGGTTATGTATAATTTGTTTGTAAAATATTAAAATTGGCTAAAATTTCTCAACAACCATCATGCAATTCAGATATTCTTAAGTGAGAAAAGCTAACTCATAAAATGTCTCTAAACATAGACTGTTTAAAATTACTAAATTTAGTAATTAATAGCAATAGCATAATGTTCTATTTTGTTGACATTTCAATAAATATCGAATTGTTCTGACTCTACAATTTCTCTATACTTCAAAACTAAAATCATTTTATTTTCCTTTTAGTTCTCAATATTTTTCTAGGTCCTTGAAAAATGCATTGGCACTAATCATTAAACTCAGTATCTAAATGTTAAAGAAGCAATGAAGTGTCTGTGCATTCCTGGGTCTCACATGGTACTAGATAATGACGGTGATGGTGTGGGAGGTTACCCCTCCCACCACCAAAAAGGCTAATGCTATTATAACATGAACAATCCCAGTTAGCCTAAATGGGTGTACCAAAATTCCTGTTGTTTTTTTTTTAAAGCCTGCCCTGATTTTGGAGAAAGCAATGGCACCGCACTCCAGTACTCTTGCCTGGAAAGTCCAATGGACGGAGGAGCCTGGTGGGCTGCCGTCTATGGGGTCGCACAGAGTTGGACACGACTGAAGCGACTTAGCAGCAGCAGCCCTGATTTTACTGTGATTTATGCACTTTGCTCTGAAGTTCTACTCATCTTCACTTTCAAAGATCATCTTGCTTTTGGAAAATTCTCATACCTTAGTACATAAGAATCACCTAGGACCTCTGGTTAAAAATGGAGATTCCTAGGTCCTGACTCCAAAGAATCTCATTGCATAGATATAAGTGGAGCTCAGAAACCACAGTTTTTAACCCTCTAAAACCTTGCAGGGTTTTTTGGTTGCTAAGTCACTGGTTGGAGAAGGCAATGGCAACCCACTCCAGTACTCTTGCCTGCAAAATCCCATGGACAGAGGAGCCTAGTTTGCTGCAGTCCATGGGGTCACGAAGTCGGACATGAGTGAGCACCTTCACTTTCACTTTTCACTTTCATGCATTGGAGAAGGAAATGGCAACCCACTCCAGTGTTCTTGCCTGGAGAATCCCAGGGACGGCGGAGCCTGGTGGGCTGCTGTCTATGGGGTCACACAGAGTCGGACACAACTGAAGCGACTTGGCAGCAGCAGCAGCAGCAGCAAGTCACTGGTTGATGCCTTGTGGTTGATGATAAGAGCTGCTGAATCAGACGAATAGAAATGCTGGACAAGTCGAGTCAATTTAGGCCTGTCTCTCTAAGCTCTGGCTCCTATTAGAATAACCTGTAAGCGTGTCAGTCACTCAGTCATGTCTGCCTCTGTGACCCCATGGACTGTAGCCCACCAGCTCCTCTTAGAATTCTCCAGGCAAGAATACTGGAGTGGGTTACCATTGCCTTCTCTAGGGGACCTTCCAGACCCAGGATTGAACCTGGGTCTTCAGCACTGCAGGCAGATTCTTTACCAACTGAGCCGCTAGGGAAGCTTGGGGAGCTTCTAAAAACAGTTAGCCACCCCCTCCCCAACAAGGATTCTGATTTATTTGATCTGGGGCAGAGCCTGTTGTTGTTTAGTCACTAAGTCAAGTCCGACTCTTTGAGACCCCATGGACTGCACCGCACCAGGTTTCCCTGTCCTTCACTATCTCCCCGAATTTGCTCAAACTCATGTCCATTGAGTCAGTGATGCCATCCAACCATCTCATCCTCTGCCACCATTTTCTCCTCTTGCCCTCAATCTTTCCCAGTAGCAGGGTCTTTTCCAGTGAATCAGCTCTTCACACCAGGTGGCTGAAATATTGGTACTTCAGTTTCAACATCAGTCTTTTCAATGAATATTCAGGGTTGAGCTTGGGCACTGGTATTTTTAGAGCTACCATACAAACAAATCAAACAGCCTAATTATCATAGGCTATGAGAGCCTAAGGGTGTCAGCTCTCAAAAGGGATTAACTCACCCACTGAGGTGATGATAAGGCCTAAATCTCCTAAAATGAAAACACCACAGCAGAGATTTAGCAAAGCTAAAACCCATCTTCCATTCCCGGTTTGTTTCAGCCCCAACACACCCAAGTTGGCCTTACAGCTGCAGCACAAAAAACTGAGCCCTTTACTTGGGTTTTCATCTGCTGGCAGAATGATTTAGTAGCTCTATTATAAAAGCAACTCCATTATAATTACAGTGTTTGAATTATAAACAAAACCAAAAAAGATGCAGAAGGAACAATCCTTTAATCAAAACTGTAAAACAGAACAATTTCTGGCTGCACTTAAAAGCAAACTCTGAAATATTAAGAGTAAGCTCTCCATTTTTTTGATTCCTGCCTCTTTACTGTAAGAGCAACACTACACATTTTTTTTCAATTAACCAGTTTGCCAACCTGAAGAAACTCACAGTGCGTGATTTAATGAGCATATACTGTGTGCATGGTAATTGGCAGGCTGATAGTTGGTTCACTTTAAATTGACAAGAGAGCACCACACATTAGTAAAAAGGTTTTGGGGGTCTCTTTTCATTAAATAAGCTTTATAGTTAAAAAAACATTCCAACTGTTTTGGCAAAGCTGTCATTATCGGTCCCAGGGTGACCTTACTCTCTGTCACTCTCCAAGTCCTCAAATCTTGAAGAAATTATTTTTTAAAATGCAAAATATAGATATTTAGATGCTGGCAGGGGTATGTGGAGCCTTCTGAGTCATGACTCCATTGGTGATTTCATATCACATGAATTCTAACGCACTATGTGCCAGTTCTTCACGACTGCTTTATAAATTGGAATATTTCTTGGAAATAATACCAGTAGTGTTAAACTTATTCAATATTTTAGAAGCAGTATGTGCATGCTGTCACGATTCAATCATGTCCAACTCTTTGTGACCCTACAAACTATAGCCTGCTGGGCTCCTCTGTCCATGGGATTCTACAGGCAAGAATACTGGAGTGGGTTGCACACCCTCCTCCAGGGGATGTTCCCGACCCAGGGATCAAACCCGCATCTCCTGCGTCTCCTGCATTGGCAGACAGGTTCTTTACCACTAGCACCACATGGGAAGACCTAGAAGCAGTATAATGCAGTAGAAATAAAACAGGCTTTGGTGATGTAGAGAAAGGGGTTCAGATTTTGACTTAAAATATTTATACAGTGCCTTGGTCAAGTGACATCACTTCCCTGGGGCTGTTTCCTAATTTACTAAATTATAACACCTACTTTGTAGGTAGAAGCCTGTAACATACTTCTCATGGTTATTGACAACATAGGGACACACATAAATAGTAACTAGATAAGCCACAGAAGTTCAGACTCTGGAGTTTTAAGTTAACTACAGTCAGATTCCTTAGATTTCTACCATGCATGTTTATTGGAGTTATATAAAGACAACAGTGAAATAATACTTATATACCAGTGTGGTCTCAGTCATTCCTACTAAGATTATGAAAGGTAGATATTATTACCCAATTTTATAAAATCTCAAATACAGGAAGGGATCTTTAAGATCACATGAGAAATTT
The DNA here is from genome assembly GCF_016772045.2 of Ovis aries. NCBI lineage: Eukaryota > Metazoa > Chordata > Mammalia > Artiodactyla > Bovidae > Ovis > Ovis aries. Next base: position 40,663,632 of record NC_056072.1, on the reverse strand, counting down.
CTGAAATGTTTTAACTTTTCTGATCATACGAATGTGAAATTTCCTGTGTTTCCCTCTTTGCTCTCCCTGCCAGAAAACCCAGGTGTGCATGTGTGTGCTTAGTGTATACTTACAATCCTCTTAGCAACAGTCACTGGTGGAAATCTTTCCTGATTTTATATTAATATACAATAATTATATATATATATAATTAATCTTACTTTTAAATTGTCTATAAACCATCACAAATAAGGTAGCTATTTCTTAGCTAGCTAATAATGGAGCTAGTAATAACTTGGATGTGTGTCACTTGATTCCAGTCTAGGGACCCTCTCATATATGTATAAACATACAGATATCTACACTCTCCAGCTATGCTTTTGCTATCACTTGTGTTGAGCTTTGATGCCACAATTTTATGAAATGGTCGCTACCCTAAAGTGATGAGCAACCTGTGTCTCGTAACTTACAACTGGATTATCCTCAAAAAATTCTAGACTCAAAAATACTCAAAGTAACCTCACTGGAACTTTATCAGGTATAAACACTCATGTATAATTGTTATCTTAATGTAAAGACCTATTTATTATTATCAAACACATCTTAACTCTGGTAATACTTTTTCCATTAAAGTTTAATTTTTCTGATACTAATATAGACTTCTTCTGCTTTTACTATGGTGTATTTTTTCCATCAATTTACATTCAATTTAACTGTATCTTTGTATTTAAAATTTATCTCAACAAAAAATAGTTGTTCTTGTTTTTTAATCCATCCTGATAAACTCTGATTTTTAATTATTTAGTCCATTATCATTTTTTCTTTATTTTATTTTTTATTGAAGAATAATTGCTTTACAGAATTTTTGTTGTTTCTTGTCAAACCTCAACATGAATCAGCCATCAGTTCAGTTCAGTTCAGTTCAGTCGCTCAGTCGTGTCCGACTCTTTGCGACCCCATGAATCGCAGCATGCCAGGTCTCCCTGTCCATCACCAACTCCCAGAGTTCACTCAGACTCACGCCCATCGAGTCAGTGATGCCATCCAGCTATCTCATCCTCGGTCGTCCCCTTCTCCTCCTGCCCTCAATCCCTCCCAGCATGAGTCTTTTCCAATAAGTAAACTCTTCACATGAGGTGGCCAAAGTACTGGATTTTCAGCTTTAGCATCATTCCTCCCAAAGAAATCCCAGGGCTGATCTCCTTCAGAATGGACTGGTTGGATCTCCTTGCAGTCCAAGGGACTCTCAAGAGTCTTCTCCAACACCACAGTTCAAAACCATCAATACTTTGGCGCTCAGCCTTCTTCACAGCCCAACTCTCACATCCATACATGACCACTGGAAAAACCATAGCCTTGACTAGACGGACCTTAGTCGGCAAAGTAATGTCTCTGCTTTTGAGTATGCTATCTAGGTTGGTTATAACTTTTCTTCCAAGGAGTAAGCGTCTTTTAATTTCATGGCTGCAGTCACCATCTGCAGTGATTTTGGAGCCCCCAAAAATAAAGTCTGCCACTATTTCCACTGTTTCCCCATGTATTTCCCATGAAGTGATGGGACCGGATGCCATGATCTTCGTTTTCTGAATGTTGAGCTTTAAGCCAATCTTTTCACTCTCCTCTTTCACTTTCATCAAGAGGCTTTTTAGTTCCTCTTCACTTTCTGCCATAAGGGTGGTGTCATCTGCATATCTGACGTTATTGATATTTCTCCCGGCACTCTTGATTCCAGCTTGTGTTTCTTCCAGCCCAGCATTTCTCATGATGTACTCTGCTGCTGCTGCTGCTAAGTCACTTCAGTCGTGTCCAACTCTGTGTGACCCCACAGACGGCAGCCCACCAGGCTCCCCCGTCTCTGGGATTCTCCAGGCAAGAACACTGGAGTGGGTTGCCATTTCCTTCTCCAATGCATGAAAGTGAAAAGTGAAAGTGAAGTCGCTCAGTCGTGCCCGACTCTTAGCGACCCCATGGACTGCAGCCTACCAGGCTCCTCCGTCCATGGGATTTTCCAGGCAACATTACTGGAGTGGGGTGCCACTGCTGCATATAAGTTAAATAAGCAGGGTGACAATATACAGCCTTGACATACTCCTTTTCCTATTTGGAACCAGTCTGTTGTTCCATGTCCAGTTCTAACTGTTGCTTCCTGACCTGCATATAGATTTCTCAAGAGGTAGGTCAGGTGGTCTTGTATTCCCATCTCTCAGAATTTTCCATAGTTTATTGTGATCCACACAGTCAAAGGCTTTGGCATAGTCAAGAAAGCAGAAATAGATGTTTTTCTGGAACTCTCTTGCTTTTTCCATGATCCAGCGGATGTTGGCAATTTGATCTCTGGTTCCTCTGCCTTTTCTAAAACCAGCTTGAATATCAGGAAGTTCACGGTTCACGTATTGCTGAAGCCTGGCTTGAATCAGCCATAGGTACACATATATCCACTCCCTTTTGACTCTCCCTCCCATCTCCCATCCCATCCCACTCCTCAGATTAATATAGAGCCTCTATTTGAGCTTCCTGAGCCACACATCAAATTCCCATTGGCTATCTATTTTACAGATGGTAATGTAAGATTCCATGTTACTCTTTCCATACATGATGGCCATTCTGACGGGTGTGAGGTGATATCTCGTAGTTTTGATTTGCATTTCTCTAATAATGAGCAATGTTGAGCATATTTTCATGTGTTTGTTAGCCATCTATATACCTTCTTTGGAGAAATGTCTGTTTAGGTATTTTCCCCACTTTTTGATTGGGTTGTTTGTTTTTCTGGCACTGAGTTGTATGAGCTGCTTGTATATTTTGGAAGTTAATCCTTTCTCAGTTATTTCATTCACTACTATTTTCTCTCATTGTGCACGTTGTCTTTTCACCTTGCTTATAGTTTCCTTTGCTGTGCAAAAGCTGTTAAGTTTAATCAGGTGCCACTTGTTTATTTTTGTTTTTATTTCCGCTACTCTAGAAGGTGGGTCATAGAGAATCTTGTTTTGATTTATGTCATCGAGTATTCTGCCTATGTTTTCCTCCAAGAGTTTTATAGTTTTTGGTCTTACATTTAGGTCTTTAATCCATTTTGAGTTTATCTTTGTGTTTGGTATTAGAAAGTGTTCTAATTTCATTCTTTCACATGTAGCTATCCAGTTTACCCAGAACCATTTATTGAAGAGTCTGTCTTTGCCCCATTGTATATTCTTGCCTCCTTTGTCAAAAATAAGGTACCCATAGGTGCATGGGTTTACTTCTGGGCTTTCTATCTTGTTCCATTGGTCTATATTTCTGTTTTTGTGCCAGTACCATACTGTCTTGATGACTGTAGCTTTGTAGTACAATCTGAAGTCAGGAAGGTTGATTCCTCCAGCTCTATTCTTCTTTCTCAAGACTGCTTTGGCTATTCAGGGTCTTTTGTGTTTCTATATGAATTGTGAAATTTTTTGTTCTAGTTCTATAAAAAAAAAAATGCTATTGGTAATTTGATAGGGGTCACATTGAATCTGTAGACTGCGTTTGGTAGTACAGTCATTTTCACAGTATTGATTCTTCCTACCCAGGAACATGGAATACCTCTCCATCTGTGTATGTCATCTTTGATTTCTTTCATTAGTGTCTTATAATTTTCTGTGTAAAGTTCTTTTGTCTCCTTAGGTAAGTTTATTCTTAGGTATTTAATTCTTTTTCTTGCAATGGTGAATGGGATTGATTCCTTAATTTCTCTTTCTGATTTTTCATTGTTGGTATATAGAAATGCAAGTGATTTCGGGGTATTGATTCTGTATCCTGCAACTTTACTAACTTCACTGATTAGCTCTAGTAATTTTCTTATACTATCTTTAGGCTTTTCTATTTACAGTATCATGTCATCTGCAAACAGTGAGAGCTTTCTTCTTTTCTAGTCTGGATTCCTTTTATTTATTTACTTTTTGTCTTCTCTGATTGCTGTAGCTAGGCTGGATGGCATCACTGACTCAATGGACGTGAGTCTGAGTGAACTCCGGGAGTTGGTGATGGACAGGGAAGCCTGGCGTGCTGCAATTCATGGGGTGGCAAAGAGTCAGACACGACTGAGAGACTGAACTGAACTGAGGACTTTCAGAACTATGCTGAATAACAGTGGTGAAAGTAGACACCCTTGTCTTGCTCCTGATCCTAGGAGGAATGCTTTCAGCTTTTCACCATTGAGTATAATGCTTGCTGTAGGCTTATCATGTATGGCCTTTACTATGTTGAGGTAGGTTCCTTAGGTGCCCTTTTTTTTTTTAAGTTTTAATCATAAACAGGTGCTGAATTTTGTCACAGGCTTTTTCTGTATCTATTTAGATTATCATACAGTTTTTATCTTTCAATTTGTTAATATGGTGTATCACATTGATTGATTTGTGTATATTGAAGAATCCTTGCATTCCTGGAATAAACCCAGCTTGATCATGGTGTATGAGCTTTTTGATGTGTTGCTGAATTCTGTTTGCTAAAATTTTGTTGTGGATTTCCGCATCTATATTCATCAGTGATGTTGGCCTGTAGTTTCTTTTTTGTGTGTTGTCTTTGTCTGGTTTTGGTATCAGGGTGATGGTGGCCTTGTAGAATGAGTTTGGAAGTGTTCCTTCCTCTGCAATTTTTTGAAAGAGGTTTAGAAGGATAGGCATTGGCTCTTTATGAAATGTTTGATAAAATTCTCCTGTGAAGCCATCTGGTCCTGGGCTTTTGTTTTTTGAGAGACTTTTGATCAAAGCTTCAATTTCAGTGCTTGTAACTGGGTTGTTCATAATTTCTATTTCTTCTTAGTTCAGTCTTGGAAGATTGAACTTTTCTAAGAATCTGTCCATTTCTTCCAGGTTATCCATTTTATTGCCGTCTGGTTGCTCATTATCTCATAATCCTTTGTATTTCTGCATTGTCTGTTGTAACCTCTCCTTTTTCATTTCTAATTTTGTTGATTTAATTCTTCTCACTTTTTTCTTGATGAATTTGGCTAAAGGCTTGTCAACTTTGTCTTTTCAAAGAACCAGCTTTTAGTTTTATTAATCTTTACTACTGTTTCTTTCATTTCTTTTTCATTTATTTTTGCTGGGATCTTTATGATTTCTTTCCTTTTACTAATCTGGGGGGGTTTTTTCTTCTTCTTTTCCCAATTGTTTTAGGTATAAAGTTAGGTTGTCTAGTGGATGTTTTTCTTCTTTCTTGAGGTAGGATTGTATGGCTACAAACTTCCCTCTTAGAACTGTTTTTGCTGAATCCCATAAGTTTTGAGTTGTCATGTTTTCATTGTCATTTGTTTCTAGAAATTTTTTTATTTCCCTTTTGATTTCTTCAATAACCTGTTAGTTATTTGGAAATGTGTTGTTTAATCTCCATGTGTTTGTGTTACTTACAGTTTTTTTTTTTTTCCTATAATTGAAATCTAGTTTCATAGCATTGTGGTCAGAGAAGATGCTTGATATGATTTCAATTTTATTAAATTTACTGAGATTTGATTTGTGACCCAAGATGTGGTCTATCCTGGAGAATGTTCCATGTGTACTTGAGAAGAAGGTGTATTCTTCTGCATTTGGATGGAATGTCCTCATGATATCAATGAGATCCATCTCATCTAATGTATCATTTAAGACTTGTGTTTCCTTATCATTTTTCTGTTTTGATGATCTGTCCATTGGTGTGAGTGGGGTGTTAAAGTCTCCTACTATCATTGTGTTACGGTCGATTTCTCCTTTTATGTCTGTTATCATTTGTCTTATGTATTGAGGTGCTCCTAGGTTGGATGCATAGATATTTATAATTGTTCCGTCTTCTTCTTGGATTGATCCCTTGATCATTATGTAGTGTCCTTCCTTATCTCTTGTATCTTCTTTATTTTAAGGTCTATTTTGTCTGATGTGAGGATTGCTACTCAAGCTTTCTTTTGCTTCCCATTTGCATGGAATATATTTTTCCATCCTCTCACTTTCAGTCTACATGTGTCTTTAGGTCTGAAGTGGGTTTCCTGCAGACAGCATATATATGGGTCTTATTTTTGTATCCATTCAGCCAGTCTGTGTCTTTTGGTTGGAGCATTCAATCCATTTTCATTTAAAGTAAGTATTGATATATATGTTCCTATTACCATTCTCTTAATTGTGGATCTTTTTTCTTCTCAAGTATTTCTTGACTGAATAAGTACCTTTACCATGTGTTGTAAAGCTGCTTTGGCGATACTGAATTCTCTTAACTTTTGCTTGTCTGAAAAGATTTTTATTTCTCTATCAGTTTTGAATGAGATCCTTGCTGGGTGCAGTAATCTTGGTTGTAGATTTTTCCCTTTCAGTACTTTAAATATATCCTGCTATTCCCTTCTGGCCTGCAGAGTTTCTGCTGAAAGATGAGCTGTTAAGCATATGGGGTTTCCCTTGTGTTTTACTCGTTGTTTCTCCCTTGCTGCTTTTAATATTCTTTCTTTGTATTTAGTCATTTGATTAGTATGTGTCTTGGCGTGTTTCTCCTTGGGTTTATCCTGTATGGGACTCTTTGTGACTCTTGGACTTGAGTGATTATTTCCTTTAGCATGTTGGGGAAATTTTCAACTATGATTTCTTCAAAAATTTTCTCATACCTTTCTTTTTTTCTTCTTCTTCTGGGACCCAGATAATTCGAATGTTGGTGCGTTTGATATTGTCCCAGAGGTCTCCAAGACTGTCCTCAGTTCTTTTCATTCTTTTTACTTTATTCTGCTCTTCAGATGTTATTTTCACCATTTTATCTTTCAGCTCACTGATTTATTCTTCTCCTTCAGTATTCTGCTATTGATTCCTTATAGAGTATTTTTAATTTCAGTAGTTGTATTGTTTGATTCTGTATGTTTATTCTTCAGTTCTTCTAGGTCTTTGTTAATTGATTATTGCATTTTCTCCATTTTGTTTTCAAGAATTTTGATCATCTTTACTATCATTATTCTGAATTCTTTTTCAGGTAGTTTGCCTGTCTCCTCTTCATTTTTTTGGACTTCTATGTTTCTAGTTTGTTCCTTCATTTATGTAGTATTTATCTGCCTTTTCATTATTTTTTTTAACTTACTGTGTTTGAGGTCTCCTTTTCCCAGGCTTCAAGGTTGAATTCTTTCTTCCTTTTCGTTTCTGCCCTCCAATGATGCTAAAGCTGAAACTCCAGTACTTTGGCCACCTCATGCAAAGAGTTGACTCATTGGAAAAGACTCTGATGCTGGGAGGGATTGGGGGCAGGAGGAGAAGGGGACGACAGAGGATGACATGGCTGGATGGCATCACTGACTTGATGGACATGAGTCTGAGTGAACTCCGGGAGTTGGTGATGGACAGGGAGGCCTGGCATGCTGCGATTCATGGGGTTGCAAAGAGTCAGACACGACTGAGCAACTGAACTGAACTGAACTGAACTGAAGGTTGGTCCAGTGGTTTGTGTAAGCTTCCTATAGGGTGAGATTTGTGTTGTGTTTTTCTTTGTTTGTTTTTCCTCTGATGGGCAAGGCTGAGAGAGGTGGTAATCCTGTCTGCTGATGATTGGGTTTATATTTTTGTTTTGTTTGTTGTTTAAATGAGGTTGTCATGCACAGGGTGCTGCTTGTGGTTGGGTGACGCCAGGTCTTGTATTCAAGTGGTTTCCTTTGTGTGAGTTCTCACTATTTGATATTCCCTAGGTTTAGTTCTCCTTGTCTAGGGTCTTGGAGTCAGTGCTCCCACATCAAAGGCTCACGGCTTGATCTCTCTCCAAAGACCAGCGTAGGTCCAATCTACCAAGAATAGTTTCACCCAACATGAAAGGGTCTTTATTTGAGTTCTAAAAGCCCACAACATTAACATTTAATATGAAGCCTGGCATGCTGCAGTCAATGGTGTCACAAAGAGTCTGACACAACTGAGCAATGGAACAATAACATCATTCAATATAAATAAATATGATTAACATGATATGGTTGCACTTAGAGCTACAATTTCATTGCTTGGTTTCCTTTTGCCTCTTCTGTTTTTTGTTCTCTGTTCAATCTTTCCTGCATTCTTTTGGGATCATTTTTAAAGCGCTTAGGATTCTACTTTATCTATTGTATTTTCAGTTATTGTTCTAAGCATTAAAATATACATTTTTGACCTTTCACAGTCTACTTAAGAGTTCATTTCATTACCTCCCCATACAAATTTGAAAACTATACAATTATATAAGTCCATTTGCTATGCACCCCCCTCATTATTTATGCTATAATTGTCTTACAAATGATATCTACACATAGCACATTATAAGTATCACAAGGCAGTGTTATGATTTGGGTTTTAAATTTTCTGTGTATTTTAAAGATACTGAGATGAAAATACTCTTTCATATTTACAATTTCTGACATTCTTGATTCATTCTTGAAGATTTAAGATTCCATCTGGTGTTATCTCACTTCAGCTTGAATAACTTCCTTTAGCATTTCTTGTGTTGTAGGTCTGCTGGCAATGAATTCTCTTAGCTTACTTTTATCTGAAAATGTCTTTAATTTGCCTTCATTCTCAAAGGATATTTTCACTATACATAGATTTCTGGGTTAACAGGATTTTTCTTTTTCCTTCTCTGTACTTTAAAAATATCATTTTACTTTTCCTAGACTCTATAGTTACTGATAAGAAGGCAGTGCTGATTTAAAGTACAGTGTCTTGGAAGGTAACCTGTCATTTTCTGTGACCACTATCAAAATTTTCTCTTTACTGTTGGTGTCCAACAGTTAGAATATGATGTGCATAGGTACAGTTTTCTTTAAATTAATCCTGTTTGAAGTTCCCTGAGTTTCTGGATCTGTAAATGTATGCATTTCATCAAATTTAAAAAAAAATTGGCCATTATTTCTTCAAATATTTTCCTTTCCCTGTCATTCTCTTTCTTGTCTTCTTCTGAGACTCCAATTACATATACATTAGACATTTTTACTTATGTTACATAGATCTCTGAGGCTCTATTCGTTATTGTTTAGTTTTTTAAATTTTTCTTCTTGGACTTACCCAATGGTCCAGTGGTTAAAACTCCACCTTCTAGCGCAGGGGGATGTGGGTTTTATCCCTAGTCAGGGAACTAAGTTCCCACATACAGTGGAGTATGGCCGACAGTTAAAAAATTAAAAAACGCTTTTTTTTCTGTTCTTAAGAATGAAATTGGCTTCTGTTCTATCTTTAGGTTCACTGACACCTTCTATTATTTCCAATGGATGTAAACTCAGTGAATTTTTATTTCAAATACTATATTTTCAGTTCTGGAATCTCAATTTGTTTCTTTTTTTGTAGTTTCCATTTACTACATTTTTTACTCATTGTGAGTGTATCTTTCTAGCCTCCTTGAGTACGGTTATAAAAGCTGTTTTAAAATCTTTGCTAATTCCCACCTTTGGGTCATCCTGGAATTAGACTTTTCTCTTCAGAAGGGGTCACATTTTCTTGGTTCTTCATATCTTATGTAATTTGGGATTGTATTATGTAAATGTATGATGCAAATATTTTGAAGCAAAGACTCTAAAATCTGTTAGAATTCTGTGAAGAGTACTGATTTATTTGTTTTAGCAAGCAATTAACTTGATTATACACAAGGTGAAAACTATCTCTTGGGTGGCAGCTCAAACTTCAGTTCAGTTCTTTCATCTTCAGTGGTGCCAGCTTGTATCTGCTCCACACATCCATGATTCAGGAGTCAGTCAGAACTTTGGGTTGTATTTATCCACTGAATCGGGAGCTTCCCCATCCGCCTTTCTGCTTTCCAGAATTCTAGCTTAAGGGCTTCCCTGGTGGCTCAGTGGGAAAGAATCCACCTGCCAATACAGGAGACACAGGTTCGATCTCTGGTTCAGGAAGATCCCACATGCCACAGAGGAACTAAGCACACGACCCTCAACTACTGAGCGTGCTCTAGAGCCTGGGAGCTGAAATGCTGGGCTCATGTGTTGAAGCTACTGAAGCTCATGTGTCCTAGAGCCTGTGCTCTACAACAAGAGCAGCCACCTCCATGGGAAGCTCCTACACTGCAACAAAGAGTGGCCCCCGCTTGATGCAACTGAGAAAGTCTGCAACAACAAAGACCCAGCACAGCCAAAAACAAATAAAATTACCAATTTAAAAACAGTATTCTAGCTTCATTTTGCAGGGGCTGTTGTTGCACTGAACCCTGTTCCTAGGGTCTTCAAACCAAAAAGACTGTGATTTTTCTACTGGAGTTAGTCACCCGAAGTGACATTAACCTCACCATGCATACCCTCAGTCGAAAAAGCCATAAAATGGGGAAATCACTCTGCACTGAGCCTAAGTTTTGAATCTGAAGTCCCTTTCAGTCCCTACTTATTTTCACTCTCTAGGGTTGTCAGGTAATTCTTCTCCCGTACTTTACAGTTTCTATATGTGAAAATACCAGGTTCAACAGCACATACTTAGCTATACTAGAAGTGGAAACAAGTGAAAAACATTTAGGAAATACTCTTTTGCATCTCCCAGTTCCTCTTCTCAAAATATTTAACCTTCATTCATTACCTCGCCTAGTGATGTTTGGTTTTGGTTTTAGGTAGAAACATAAGTCAGAGCTTCCTTGATCATCCTGCCAAGTACATGAGAAGATGTGGAATGAAAGTACAGCACAAAGTTAAATGATAAAATGATAAAACATCAATCAGATCTGGCTGTAACACTGGCAGCATTTAATCTCAAAGCAATGAGGCTTATACGGGTTCATGACTACCGGAGATAATCTACATGGTACTTTGCCACGTTATTTATTTTACCTTAGTTTTTTGATCTCAGATATCTATATCTTGCCTCATTGAAAACTGCAATAGGTAATATCCTATGAGAAACAGAATATTAAAATAATATCCTTAAACAGTGTTACAGAATCAGTAAGTGCACATTTCCTTCTTATATTCGTCGTTACCATCTCTTAAGAGCTTCTGTATGCCAAGCATCTTGCTTATCACTTTACAATAATTGCCATTTAATCCTTTATAAGCAGTCTGTGAGGTAGTTCCTATAATTAGCCCCATATTGTGGAGGAAGATACCAGAGTTCAGAGAGGTTAAATGAGTTAACCGAGATCACACAGCAAATGGCAGAAACCTGTCAGTCTCTTTAAAGAAAAGAAACAGTGAAGTATAGGTCTTCAGAATCATGAAGCACGTGCCTTTTACTATGAAGAGAGAAAAGGGAAGTCTTTCCAAGCAAAGAGAACTAGGTGGAGATGCTAAAAGTCAAAGTTATAGTCTGCAATTCCTCCTTCTGCTAATAATTAATATTAAAATACTCCTCTTTTAGATCTATATATTTCATATTGACAGCTTTCATGTTAAAAAGAGCTTTGCTTCAGGGCTCAAAAACACTAACCAGAACCATAACACAAGGATCAAACAATTCTGCGCAAAACTCCCACCAGGGTTCCATTTCAGCTCATTTCATTTACCATCTTTAAGCCTTCTACATCTTCCAGAAAAACCCTCTAGACAGGAAGGTGATTCACCAGAAAGAAGTCAGGGCCATCAAGAAGAGAGGATGCCTGACTCATCCTTCCATAATCTGCATTTGGTGAGTATTTCTAGAAAACACAGCAATGTGTCACAGCCCTACACATTCGAGGGACAGTCTTGCTCGATTCTGTAAACTTTGCATAAATCTATGAGTTTTAAACAACTGTGGAATACGAGAGAATAGAAGGCAGACAATGTAAAATGGAAACAGGAGACTGGGTCGTGGCTGAAAGCATAATAAATGTTTGTGTTCTGACACATGGGGCTGTTCAATATTTATATTTATTACACATGCTAAATTGTTAGCTGAGACTCTGGAATGGGGAGACACTGTGAGTGGAATAAAGATGAGAAGGAGTGAGAGAAGAGGAGAGGGGTATGCACATGTGAGTTCCAGGAACGGTTTAAATGAACACTGTCCACTGATATCACGCCGGGGAAGTATTGCCCATATTCACATATTTCCAGTCCTTTATTGCTATTTTTAAAATGCATATTAAATGTATCCAGTAAAATCATTCAAATACATACAAAGATGAGTAATTACTTTGTCCTATCCTCAAGTCTTTTTTATAAGATATATTCTTCACTGTCCCAGCAAATGCCACTAGAACTTCCTCTGACCAAGAACAATCCCTTGCCATTTTAGGAGGTACATTTCACGTCAGATGTGACCTCCTGCCACTACTAATGCCATCTCATCTCCAGGATCATTCTCAAAACCATGCAAAGCCTAACAACTCGACTATGTAACTGTTTAACCTTACTTTTTAGACATAAAAATTATTAAATATGTGTAACTGTCTGGTGGGGGGAGAATAATATAATAGATGTCAATCAGGTAACAGTTATACTACATTTCATAAAAGGGAAGGTAATGCTTTCTTTAAAAAGTAAAGTCATCATTCCTTATTTAACTGACATAATATTTATACCCTGAGTTTTAAATGGCAGCTACAAATAGAAGTCAGGAGAGGGTAAATTCTCTAAGGAAATCGAGCCCTGAAATTCTACCATTTTAAGAGTTCTATTTTATGTGTACACAGGAATCTTACTGCTATGATACAGATGTCCATAGTAAGTCAGGTATGCCTAATTCTATGAAAAAAAATCTGAAATTAAGTAAACACTACCTGTCTGAAGACTGTTACTTCCTCAGAGTGCTCAACAGAAGGGTGCGCAGAGTTTTTGCAGAGGCTGTCGACAGGTTGGCAGTCCTGGAATACCTACATCAGAAAAGAGAAATTCAGATGATCATTTCTGCAGTGATCCAGATGACTTATAGGTACAGCTTCATTAGGGACATTCAGCATGAATACTGAGCAAACAGGACTGCACTGGTACTGTTGGAAGGGTAGAATACGGGCACACATGTAATGTCTAAGTATTGTCATTGGTCTGCACTGACCCCTACAAGATCACATAAAGGAAGAGGCAGAATGGTGCTCTGAACTTCCATCTTCCACGTCTAGTCAGTCCTGGGCTGTTCTAGCTGCATTGTTATTTGACCCTCTTCATAGTCAGCCAGTACTGCCACTGGGGTTTTCCATTTTTCAGAAAGATGAAGCCAACCTGCCAACCTGTCAGCAAGAGTACCTCTCAGGTTTTGTGGTGGTCTATGCCAAATCATCTGGCCAGTCTGAAGGGTACTTTGCAGATCAGTTTACCTACTTTCTTTTGAAACCCTAGTGTCCATGAGAATCAAAAGGAATCTGACAACAGAAAGAACAAGGGTTTGTGGTCCTTCTAGCCTAAGTTTGAATTCTAGTAATGCATTTCACTATCTCTGTGTCTTATATAGCTGCTGAACTCCATTGAGCCTCACTTTTCACTTCTGTCAAATGGGCATAATAATATATATATGAAGGGTATATTTATAAAGAGAATATATTTTTATAATTTGGATAAAACACCAAGCACAATTTCCTGGCACATGTTAGGGACCTGTATGCAGGTCAAGAAGCAACACTTAGAACTGTTCTTGGAACATGGAACAGCAGACTGGTTCAAAATTGGAAAAGGAGTATATGAAGGCTGTATATTGTCACCTTGCTTATTTAACTTATATGCAGAGTACATCATGAGAAACACTGGGCTGGATGAAGCACAAGCTGGAATCAAGACTGCCAGGAGAAATATCAACAACCTCAGATATGCAGATGATACCATTTTAATGGCAGAAAGTGAAGAGGAACTAAAGAGCCTCTTGATGAAGGTGAAAGAGAAGAGTGAAAAGGCCAGCTTAAAATTCAGCGTTCAAATAACAAAGATCGTGGCATCCAGTCCCATCACTTCATGGCAAATAGATGGGAAAAAGTGGAAACTGTGACAGACTTTATTTTCCTGGGCTCCAAAATCACTGCGGACAGTGACTACAGCAACGAAATTAAAAGATGCTTGCTCCTTGGAAGAAAAGTAAAGACCAACCTAGACAGAGTATTAAAAAGCAGAGACATCATTTTGCTGACAAAGGTCCGTATAGTCAAAGCTATAGTTTTTCTAGTAGTTGTGTACAGATTTGAGAGTGGGACCATAAAGAAGAGTGAGTGCCAAGAACTGGTGCTTTCATAATGTGATGCTAGAGAAGACTCCTGAGAGTCCCTTGGACAGCAAGGAAATCAAATCAGTTAACCCTAAAGGGAATCAACTCTGAATATTCATTGGAAGGACTGATGCTGAAGTTAAAGATCCAATATTTGGCCACCTGATGCAAAGAGTCAACTCACTGGAAAAGACCCTGAACCTGGGAAAGATTGAGGGCAGGAGGAGAAGAGGGCCACAGAGGATTAGGTGCTTGGATGGTATCACTGACTCAATGGACATGAGTTTGGGCAAATTCTGGGAGACAGTGAAGGACAGGAAAGCCTGGCGTGCTACAGTTCACAGGGTTGCAAAGAGTAGCACACGACTTAGCAACTGAACAACAAAGAACATGAAACAGACAGAGAATAAGTAACCAAAACATATAAGGAACTACTAAACTGAAGAAAAAAGATGAACAGACATATAGGAAAAAATGGTTGTCCAAAGAAGAAATCTCAATGAACAATGAACATTAACAAAAAGCTCAGAATCACTAGAGTAAAATGCATATTATATTAACGGAATTCCATTTTAATTTTGTTAGAATAGTAAACAGGGAAAAGGTAGACAAAAGTCAGCGTTGTAAGATGTAGGGAAAAATTAGCATAATACTCTAGTTTACCTCTGGCCAAATCATGAATTGGTATATCTTTCTGGTGAGCAATTTCATTATATTTATCAAAAGTAATAGTACAATATCCTATGGTATACTGATTCTTCCTACAGGGTATACTGGACTCAAGCAACAGGGACACAAGAAGACACATACTAAAATAATACCGAAGTGTTTTTGTTTTTGTACAGCAAACTTTGGAAATGATCTAAGTTGCACTGGAAATGGAATAGGTCAATAAAATGCACTATATGTATAGGATGGAATATTATGGAGCTGTTAAAATTGATTAATTGATTTTTACGGCATCAATGCAGCTTAGTTTTGTAAATACTGTGATGTTAAAAAATCAACAAGGAAAGATTTAAACATTAAATATTCAAACAAAATAGTGTATATTGGTTGTTGGTATATGTGTGCGTGCATAAAAAATATAAACAATATACTAGTTAAAAACATCCTAAATTTATGGTCGGGAACTTTTGGTAGACAGCTGAGAGAGTAAAGAGTGGAAGGAAAGCCAGATGTGGTACTTAACAGGGAATTTGGTTTCATCAATGATTGCTTTGAAAAGAAACAAACACACAAACTGGAAGTAAATCTGACTAAACATAAACAGATGCTCCTTTTTAGATAGTAGAAATACAGATGCTTATTACACTACCTTTTGGGCTTGCCTGTGTCTTTACATTTTTCTCAAAATAAAGGAAGTAAAGGGAAAGGGAGGGAGGAAGAAAGGGAGGGAGGAAGAAAGGAGGGAGGGGAGAAGGAGACAGGAAGGAAGAAGTCCATCACCAGCTCCTGCGTGCACTTAAACTGGCCTCGGGTGGGTGGTTTCTTTAAGGATGAAACTCAAAACTGGTTTCGTTATCAGTGAGAAGGATGGTGATTCCTCCCTGGTTGGCTCAGCTCAGAGGACTGAATTTAAGTTCAGCCAGTAGAGGGAACCATCTGTCATTTGGAAAGACACTCAGCCCTTAGCCAGGAGACCCCCTTCAGCACACACCAGCGCCTCTGGGAAGAGGGAACACGCATTTACAGACCAAGTAAACTGAGGGCACACCATGGACATCTTTTCAACCTTTCTAAAAGGTTCGCTGTAATTTTATAGAATCAAGGGAACAATATGCTTGATTAGTTCTTCAGTCGACTGAGCAATTTTGCTTTTTATATTTCTCTCCTTGAAGTGAGTTTGCCATTAACCTTATATGTTCTAGGGTTTGAAATTAAATTCTCCCCCCTCCAAAACGGGATTTTTGCTTTAAAATAAAAGTTAGCTTTAAGATAATTCATTTCTACCAGTAATACCGAAAGACCCTCTTTGAGGTGAGGAGGTCATCCTTTAAAGAGGTTAGAATTGCAAAGAACGTTCCTTCTTTTCCTGGAGGGAGAATCTGTGGAGGAAAAAAAAAAAAAGCTTGCAGGAAAGTTCAGTAATCATGAAGTGAAAGCCCCAGAAGATCCAGTGCTTCCTCCTGGGCCGATACTGTGTTGAAAAATGCTTTCTATGTACACTTCCTTGAGAGACCTTAAGTTCTTCAAGAATCAGTTAGCTAAACTCTTAAAGGAAAATTTGGCAATCCCTGTATCTACATAATGCACCCATGAGGGCAGAGGGCACCAAGTCAATGCTGGACATGCCTCAACTGCTTCACCCCATCACAGCCCTAATATTTAAATATTGCCATCCTTTTGTGTGTGTCATCCTGGAAGAAGGGATTTGGGTTGGTTTCTAACAACAAAACAAACACATAATGTAGAAAGGGAATGTTATAAAAGAGTTACCAGTGTAAATGTGCTATTTTGTCCCTTTGAAATTGGGTGATGATAAACATGATTCCACACATGGAAATCAGACTTTGCAGAGCTACTACATGGAATCATTTAATTTGTCTAAGCAAGTACTTACAATAAGGTGGCCGCTCTGCACTGCAATAAACATTGGATTTTCAAATGAACAAATGAAATATGTGATAACTCCTTATTAACAGAACTGCAGCAATGGACATTAACCAAGGGGGTGGTGCACCAAAGAAGACTGGCGGGGAAAAAATAAAAATCCTGCTCCAATGCTCTGAAAATGAAAATAAAGAATCTTATGGCCCCTGATTCTACATTATTTTTTTTTGTTTTTGTTTTTTGTTTTCTGTGCTCCTGGCTAAAAACATTGTGAGGGTGGAGGCCTCACAATGAAGTGATAGAGAACTGTTGCTATTTTGGGTTGTCACAAGGTAACTTATCGCAGGGCTCAGGACACATGAGGACACTATCAATTTGTTCCTCCAGATCATAAACCAGAGGATGCTTTAATAAAACAGCTTAGGGAGAACAATTTTGCCTGGTGGTTAAGAATGTTCATTCGAATCCTGGGCTCCACCAGCCAATTAAGTGTATGACTTTATCGGAGTCATCAATCTCCTTTAATGCTCATTTTCCTCGTTGGTAAAATGCAGTGAATAATTTTGCCTTCCTCATTGAGTTATAAGGGGTACATTTTATGTGAAGGGCCTGGAACATAGTTAGAATTTAACAGAAGTAGCTACTATCACCTTTTTTTTTTTTTTTTTTAAGCATCAGCATCATTATTATTCTGTTTAACAGTATCCTCGGTATTATATTTAACAGTATCCTCGTTTTCATCCATTATCCTCATTTTCATTGAAAGTTCATTAAAAGCACAACCCACCATGCTGTTTGGTAATTAGTGACTTTCATTCACTTAACAAACTATTTAATGAGTATCTAGTAAGTGCCAGACTCTATGATACAGGCTGGGGTATGAAGGTGATCAAAATCAAATGTGATCTAGGCCTTTTGGAGCCTACTAGAGGAGACAAACAGTAGTCAAACAGTCCCACAGGGAGTGAGTATTTTCCACCTGCGGGAAGAGCTCCAGAGGAAAGAAGCAGATCCTTTTCAGAGATACTAAAACAAACGAAGTTGGATTTAACGTGAGAACTGAAGTATGGCTTTCTAGGGAGAGAGAATACAACACTCAGGGTCAGAGTAGTATCTTCATTGTTACTGAAAGTCAATGCAAAATTGTCCATTGAATGGCCCATTTTAATTGAAGAAAAATACCTCCACTACCTGGGGCTTCCCAGGTGACTCAGGGGTAAGGAGTCCGCCTGCTAATGCAGGAGACACAGGTTCAGTCCCTGGGTTGGAAAGATGCTCTGGAGGAGGAAATGGTTACCCACTCCAGTATTCTTGCCTGGGAAATCCCATGGATAGAGGAGCCTGGAGAGCTACAGTCCAGGCTTGCTAAGAGTTGGACATGACTTAATGACTAAAATAACAACAGTCTCCAATAACTACTTGGCACTGGGCACCTGTGCTGAGCCCTGGGCCATAACAGTAAGCAAGATAGATATGAACTCATGCCCTAAATCTTTCCTCCCCATAGATATTCCTCAGTTTGAAAACTGCAGTAAAGTCAATGTTCACTTTGTAAACCAGTAAATTCCACCTTCAGTTTTGATCCCAAATATACTCTACCAGAGTGAAAAACTATGATGCTTTCTCCGGTCAGACAAAGAAGGCTACGTAAATTAGTAATTCCCTTTCTGCCTTAGAGACCAGGAAACTTACAACCAAATTTAGTTCTTCCATCCCATGGGTTCATACTAGTAAAGATGATCACAATTCTGTCTTATGGTTATTTTATTATTTGCACATTACCTTTAATTTAGCGAACAGCTTCAAATTCTTTGGGAAGTTGGCTAAAAGAGAGGAGGGAAGGGAAACTAAAGGAGGAAAATAAGGGGAGGTTTTTGAGGTCTGGAATTGTTCAAGGTGCTGTTTGCAGTTTTCATAGCATCTCACACAGATGTTGAATGGAAAGCACTTAATAACTTTGGACTGATGCATGGATCAACGTTGAATACACAGCTTTCCTGGCTCAACATGGGTTCCATTATAGGGGATGGGAGGGACTGAAACTTGCCTAGTGAAGTGAAAGTTGCTCAATTGTGTCCGACTCTTTTCAACCCCATGGACTGTATAGTCCATGGAATTCTCCAGGCCAGAATACTGGGGTGGGTAGCTGTTCCGTTCTCCGGATCTTCGCAACCCAGGGATCGAACACAGGTCTCCTGCATTGCAGGCAGATTCTTTACCAGCTGAGCCGCCAGGGAAGCCCTGAAACTTGCCTACTTCACTCTAATTTTCAGTTTGAGAGGGAGAGCTCAAAAAAGTAGGTGAAAAATTTAGCATGGTTGTCACTTGTCAAACATTTCAATAACCAAAGAGAAGAACCATGGAGACCACAAAAAGAGCATCATAAGAGAATGTTCAAGTATCCTGAGAGATTTATTTCAGGCAATAAGGTCCCTGTAATAGAACATTTCTCTCTCTTACTTCAGTGCTAGTCAAAACAAGAGAAATGTCATAGTTTAAACTGATGTCTAAGTAACAGGGAAAATGTTAAGTTTCTTTATGACAAAATGGAAATATATTTGTAATTCTATTTCCTGGTGTTCTCTCACTTATGTTGGGGGTGGGGGGGAAACCTGTTAGTCCTTTTGATTTAAAACTCCCCATTGGGATAACTAAACTATAATCTGTCTGGTTAACTACCAGGAAGAGGAGGAATACATTTAAAAGAAATTTAGAAGACACCCACTTTATCAATATCAGAGCATTGTGGCATTCAGTCTTATTTATAGCTAAATCCACCCCATTCTCTTACACACACATATACATACACACAAATGCTGCATTCAAGAGGTATTAAAACATCTCATCCCTGTTCTTAGCTCGACATACTAACGAGAGTTTCTGAATTAATCTCTGATCATGAACTGTCTGTTGATGTGATAGAACAGCACCAAAGAGTGTACAGCTTGCTTCAAGTAGCTGGCTAAGGCCAGTTTCATAATGTTTCAGTTCTTTGACAGGTAGAAAATTAAATCATTCCTGTATTCACCCAAGATTAAATCATTTCCGTATTCTCCTAAGATTGGATCATTTCTACAGTCCTCAGAAACTCTGCAGTACTCAAAAGTATATCACTTTTCCAACCAGTTGATAAGCTGAAAAGAAAATAATATTAAGGGATTGTACTTGAGGAAATAGTTAAAAGGGGAAACTCAGAAAACAAGCTGGTGGAGATATATAATGAGGAGATTCTCAAAACGTCAAGGTGAGGGAAGGAAGGAATTATAGCTGAATAACATTTTTTTTAAGGTAAGTTATTCCTTAAAGCAATTACCAAAATGTGAGAGTTCCTCTCATGGTTCTCAACCTTACACTCTGAAAAGGAACTTCTTATAACTCAAGACTAAGAGAGCCAATTACTTCAGCACCAAGCTACATCCTAAATCTCTGGACTTGGCAGTTCAAAAAAAAAAAAAACACCTCTTGGAAAGTGTTCTTATAAAATCTTCACTAACAGCTCTGACTTTATAAATGTAGATTTTAAAAGGATGAATGAAAACTAACCAATTAGATAGCAAAGTAGGGAAGAGAAAGCACTGAATAAGAGACCCACTAGAGTTTCAGTTACATGTCCACAAATAACTAGCTCTGAGACTTAGATTACATTTATAATGAAAATCATATCGTGAAAAATTAATAATCACACAACATATAGCATGCCAAAGACCTACCATACATTAGCTAATATAGCCCTTATTACAGCCTGAGAAGTTCTCATGGAGCTGAGTATCTTGTCCAAGTGGACCCCACAGTCCTGAGTGGTGGAATGAGGATTTGAACACAAGACTCCCTGACCCCAAAGCCCAGCCTTTAATGACCCATTCTGCAGAAAGTTCAGCAACTTCTTAAGATGATCTAAAAGGTTTCTATCAGCAATGAGGTGCTAAAATTCATGAGGCAAGATATGATCAAAGAAAAAGCTCAGGTTCTGAAGTAACTTTGTGGCCCAGGAGAGCAGCTTCTTCCCTAAGCCATGGATCCTTAGGTAACACTGCTTACTGGAGTAGGTAGCCATTCCCTTCTCCAGGGTATCTTCCCAACCCAAGAATCAAACCACTTGGATGTCTGTATGGATTGCTCTATTCTCCTGAATTTGTCTTGAACTCTGGGTAGGATTAACGTATATTTGGGGAAATAGCAGAGGTCCTTGGTGTATCAATATGTGTCCTATATGCAATACATCTGATTTCTTGAGGGAGTCAGTCTGTCTGGATTGGAATCCCAGATCTGCAGTTTAGTTACTATGATTTAAGTCAGGTAACTGTTTTTGCCTCTGTTTCCACATCTGCAAAACAGGAATAAAAATAATGATATTCTTTAGGTCACTGTGATTGCATGATTTAATGTGTGAAAAAAGCTCAGTCCCAGACACATAATAAGCCTTGTGTTAATTTTAGCTGTCATTATTATTGGACTTCCCTGGTGGCTCAGATAGTAAAGAATCTGCCTGCAATGCAAGAGACCTGGATTTGATCTGTGGCTTGGGAAGATCCCCTGGAGAAGGGAATGGCTACCTGCTCCAGTATTCTTGCCTGGAGAATCTCATGGACAGAGGAGCCTGGCGGGCTACAGTCCATGTAGCTCTGGTACTGTCTCTAAGCTTTAGGACAGCCTGTAAAGTAAGCAGTGTTATCTGAGGATCCATGGCTTAGAGAAGCAGCAGCTCTCCTGGGCCACAAAGTCACTTCAGAACCTGAGTTTTTCCCATTATCATATCTTGCCTCCGTTATCGTATCTGACTGCCTTCTGGCAGTCAGAAATTAGAAAAAAAAAAAATCTGACATCAATAGGAACTAGCTAGAGAGTGATACATCACATATACAACATATACGCATGCACATATACGGCTAAGATTTGTTTCGTTCTCTATATCCTGTCTGATTGCTCCCTTCATATTGATATCTTATTACTTTCATTTTACTTATAAAATCACCATAGCTCCATAAAAGTTGCTTTTCTGCTTTCAGTCTGGGAGAAATTCAGTCTCTTATAAAAATTTATTTTACTAATATATTTTATTTAACCCCACATATAAAAATATTTCAACGTGAAATAAAAACTAATAAGACATTTTACATTTACACATAAGTGAAGAAGGGCTTTCCAGGTGGCAGTAGTGGTAAAGAACGCACTTGACAATGCAGGAGACATAAGAGACTTGGATTATATTCATGGGTCGGGAAGATCCCCTGGAGGAAGGCATGGCAACCCACTGCAATATTCTTGCTTGGAAAATGCCATGGACAGAGAAGACTGGTGGGCTACAGTCCATAGGGTCACAAAGAGTCAGACACAACTGAAGCGACTCAGTATGCATGTATGCATAAACGAAGTATTCAAAATTCTTAATATGTTGTGCATTTACAACCCATCTCAAGTTAGACGAACCATGTTTCAATGTTCAGCAGCCACATGCTGCCAGTGGCTGCCACAGCGGACAATGCAGGACTAGAGTGACTGGCTTCCTGGTTGGTATTTTAGTTCTTTTCTTGGGCTGGTCAAAGTCCCCAGAAAAGTGTTTTCTAGTCTCCTGCCTGAGTGCCACTGTTCTGGGATCCACATGTGGGAAAGAGCAGTAGCCCCACTATACAGACTTTCACTTGATCCCCATTTTTATCTTCATAGCTCTGTCCTTACCTAGGCACACTGACCCCCAGCACAGACCCTGCGCTTCACCTTCTCCAGCATGAAAGGAGGGGAAGAGGGACAGTTCCCAGGCTATTCAGGTTAGTCAACGACTCTGGGGATCTAATGATTATTTATTGTTTTCTCAACATTCCTTTTACATTCCTTCACTCCTACTTTCATAGATTTATAATGCCACTAATTCGTGACCCCTTCTGGAATCTGTACAAATTTCACCTTTTTATCCCTTCTAAATCAGTCTTTGAACTTTTAAGGCAGCTTCTACAATTACATTGTTATCTTCTCCTCAATTCCTTTTGTTCACATATTCCCCCCTTTTATTTTTTTAACTTTTATTTTTTGATTTTGCATATTTTTCCATTGAAACACATTCTTTGTTATATTTAAGCAGTCTCTTTTTTGTCATAGTATATTACACTTTTCTTCCCACAATTCACCTTCTCTTTTGTGTGTGTCACTTTTTCCTGCTATAAAGAAATTCAAAGTGGTTTTTTTTGTTTGTTTGTTTGTTTCTGCCAGTTTTAATACTTATGAGCTTCCCTGGTAGCTCAGATGGTACAGAATCCACTTGCAATGCGGGAGACCCAGGTTCAGTTCCCTGGGTCAGGAAGGTTCCCTTTATGTCTTGACTTCTTTCGATTTGTTCTTAGAGTACCATTTGATTTTATTTGAAATGCTACTGTCATCATACTGGGGTCTTTTTCTGAGTCCTCTTTTTAATTAAACTTCTCATTTTGATGTATTTGTAGATTTGCATGTAAGTTGTTAGAAAAAACTACAGAGAGATTTGAAGTGTGCTTTACCCAATTTCTCCCAATGGTAACATCTTGCAAATCTACAGTACAGTAGCAGAATACTGACTTGAATACAGTCAAGATACAAAATATTTTCATCACCACAGCCATCCTTATACTGCCCTTTTATAGCCACATGCATTCTTCCCACCTCACACTTCCTTAAGCCTTGACAACCACAAATCTGTTCTTCATTTATATAGTTTTCTTATTTGAAGAATGCAATATAAATGGAATCATACAATATATAATCTTTGGGGATTGGCTTTTTCCCCTATAGTCTAAATACCTGAGGATTGCACCAAGTAGTTAGTTTCATGTATCAGTAACTCATCGCTGAGTAAAGCCTCCATGGTGTGGATATACTACCGTTTTTTTATCCATTCACCCAATATAGGTCATCTGTGTTGTTTCCAGTTTTGGGCTATTACAAATAAATCTACTATGAACATTCATGCACAAGTTTTATGTGAACATACATTTTCATTTCCTCAGGATAAATAAGTGAATACTTAGTTTGATAAGAAACTGCGAAACTATTTCCCAGAGTCCTGTTACCATGTCACATTCTCAGCAGCAATATATCCAGTTTGACTGTATCCTCATTAGCATTTGGTGTGGTCAACATTTTTTTAAAGCCAGTAAAGTAGGTATATAGTGATGTATCACTGTGGTTTTAATTTACATTTCCCTGATGGCTAATAATGTTGAACATGGTTTGATGTGCTTACTTGCCTTCTATAAAACCTCTTTAGTGAAATATCTCTTCATGATTTCTAACTGGATTGCTTTTTTTTTTTTTTTTACTGCTGAGTTTGAGAGGTCTTTATATAATTTAGATACTAGTCCTTTGTCAGATATGTGCTTTGTATGTCTTTTGATTCTCTTATCAGAGTCTTTTCCCCTTCCTGGATCATAACTTTGTTGTAACTCAATGAAGCTATGAGCCACTCCATGCAGAGCCGCCCAAGATGGATGAGTCACGGTGAAGAGTTTTGACAAAATGTGGTCCACTGGAGCAGGAGATGGCAACCCGCTCCAGTCTTCTTGCTTCCAGAACCCCATGAACACTGTGAAAAAGCAAAAAGATACGACACCGAAAGATGAACCCCTCCAGGTCGGAAGGTGTCAGTAAATCCTAAAGAAAATCATCCCTGAATGTTCACCAGAAGGACAGATTTTGAGACTGAATACTTTGGCCACCTATTGTGAAGAGTTGACTCATTGGAAAAGATCCTGATGCTGAGAAAGACTGAAGGCAAAAGGAGAATGGGGAGGCAGAGGATGAGATGGTTAGGTAGTGTCACTGACTCAATGGACATGAATGTGAGCAAACTCTGGCAGACAGTGGACAGAGGAGCCAGGCCTACTGCATCCATGGAGCCACAAAGAGTTGGAAATGGCTCAGTGACTGAACAGCAGC
Source organism: Ovis aries (assembly GCF_016772045.2). Taxonomy (NCBI): domain Eukaryota; kingdom Metazoa; phylum Chordata; class Mammalia; order Artiodactyla; family Bovidae; genus Ovis; species Ovis aries. Next base: position 40,639,192 of record NC_056072.1, on the reverse strand, counting down.
AACAACAATCACGGTCTTTTAGAGAGCCCAAGTTCTAATTCTGATGATATCTAATACATCATATTGTTTTCCTCCTATGAATTGTACCCTAATGTCAAACCTAAGAACTCTTTGCCTACTACTGGATCCCAAGGATTTTCTCTTGTGTTTTCTTCTAAAAGTTTTATAGCTTCATGTTTTATATTTAAGTCCATTATACATTTTGAGGTAATTTTCACAGAACGTATAAGACTTAGTTTTCCCGCGAGAAGGGTAATGCTCAAAATCACTCAAGCCAGGCTCCAACAGCATGTGAACTGTGAACTTCCAGATATTCAAGCAGGATTTAGAAAAGGCAGAGGAACCAGAGATCCAATTGCTAACATATGTTGCATCATAGAAAAAGCAAGAGAGTTTCAGAAAAACATCTGTTTTATTGACTATGCCAAAGCCTATGACTATGTGGATCACAACAAACTGCGGAAAATTCTTCAAGAGATGGGAATACCAGACCACGTTACCTGCCTCCTGAGAAATCTGTATATAACAAACTGGTTCCAAATCAGGAAAGCAGTATATCAAGGTGGTATACATTCACCCTGCTTATTTAACTTATATGCAGAGTACATTATGAGAAATGCTGGGCTGGATGAAGCACAAGCTGGAATCAAGATTGCCAGGAGAAATATCAATATCCTCAGATACACAAATGACCACACTTATGGCAGAAAGCGAAGAAGAACTAAAAAGCCTTTTGATGAAAGTGAAAGAGGAGAATGAAAAAGTTGACTTAAAACTCAACATTCAGAAAACTAAGATCATGACATCTGGTCTCATCACTTCATGGCAAATAGATGGGGAAACAATCGAAACAGTGAGACTTTAGTTTTGTGGGGCTCCAAAATCACTGTAGATGGTGACTGCAGCCATGAAATTAAAAGATGTTTGCTCCTTGGAAGAAAAGCTATGACCAACCTAGACAGCATATTAAAAAGCAGAGACAACAAAGGTCCATCTAGTCAAAGCTATGGTTTTTCCAGAGTGACTGAGCTGAACTGAACTGAATGCCAGGATGAAATACAGCACGTCTGGAGAAGCAAAGAAAGATAAAGTAGGAAGATAGGTAAAGGAGGGACCGAGGGGGACCCTCAGTTCAGTTCATTCACTCAGTCATGTCCGACTCTTTGCGACCCCATAGACTGCAGCATGACAGGCTTCCCTGTCTATCGCCAGCTCCCAGAGATTGCTCAAACTGATGTTGGTGATGACATCCAACCATCTCATCCTCTGTCATCCCTTCTCCTCCAGCCTTCAATCTTTCCCAGGATCGGGGTCTTTTCCAATGAGTCAGCTCTTCTAATCAGGTGGCCAAAGTACTGGAATTTCAGCTTCAGCATCAGTCCTTCCCCTGTGGCTCAGCTGGTAAAGAATCCGCCTGCAATGCCGGAGACCTGGGTTCAATCCCTGTGTTGGGAAGATCTGCTAGAGAAGGGAAAGGTTGACCCACTCCAGTATTCTGGCCTGGAGAATTCTAAGGACAGAGGAGCTGGCGGGCTACAGTCCATAGGGTCACAAAGAGTCAGACAGGACTGAGCGATTTTTACTTTCACTTTCACTTCCTTTAGGTTTGACCGGTTTGATCTCCTTGCAGTCCACTGTGGTCTTCTCCAACACCACAGTTCAAAAGCATCAGTTCTTCGGTGCTCAGTTTTCTTTATAGTTCAACTCTCACATTCATACATGACTACTGGAAAAATCACAGCTTTGACTAGATGCACGTTTGTCAGCAAAGTAATGTCTCTGCTTTTTAATATGCTGTCTTGGTTGGTCATAGCTTTTTCCAAGGAGAAAGCATCTTTTAATTTCATGGCTGCAGTCACCATCTGCAGTGATTTTGGAGCTCAAAAAAATAGTCTGTCACTGTTTCCACTGTTTCCCAATCTATTTGTCATGAAGTGATGGGACCAGACACCATGATCTTCGTTTTCTGAATGTTGAGCTTTAAGCCAGCTTTTTCACTCTCCTCTTTCACTTTCATCAAGAGGCTGTTTAGTTCTTCTTTGCTTTCTGCCAAAAGGGTGGTGTCATCTGCATATCTGAGGTTATTGATATTTCTCCTGGCAATCTTGATTCCAGCTTGTGCTTCATCCAGCCCCATATTTTGCATGATGTACTCTGCGTATAAGTTAAATAAGCAGGGTGACAGTATACATCCTTGATGTACTCTTTTCCCAATTTGGAACTAGTCCTTTATTCCATGTCTGTCTTTCTAACTGTTGCCTCTTGACCTGAATACTGATTTCTCAGGAGGCAGGTCAGGTGGTCTGGTATTCCCATTTCTTGAAGAATTTTCCACAGTTTGTTGTGATCCACACAATCAGAGGCTTTAGCATAGTCAATAAAGCAGAAGCAGATATTTTCCTGAAACTCTCTTGCTTTTTCTATAATGCAACAGATGTTTGCAATTTGATCTCTGGTTCCTCTGCCTTTTCTAAATCCAGCTTGGACATCTAGAAGTTCTCAGTTCACGTACTTTTGAAGCCTCACTTGGAGAATTGTGAGCACTGCTTTGCTCGCATGTGAGATGAGGTGCAATTGCACAGTAGTTGGAATGTTCTTTGGCATTGCCTTTCTCTGGGACTGGAATGAAAACTGACCTTTTCCACTTCTGTGGCCACTGCTGAGTTTTCCAAATTTGCTGGCATACTGAGTGCAGCACTTTCACAGCATCATCATTTAGGGTTTCAAATAGTTCAACTGGAATTCCATTACCTCCACTAGATTTGTTTGCAGTGATGCTTCCTAAGGCTCACTTGACTTCAGACACCAGAATCTCTGGCTTTAGGTGAGTGACCACACCATCATGGTGATCTGGGTCATGAAGATCTTTTCTGTATAGTTCTGTGTATTCTTATCTTCTTAATATTTTGTGCTTCTGTTAGGTCCATACCATTTCTGTCCTTTATTGTGCCCATCTTTTTGTGAAATGTCCCCTTGGTATCTCTAATTTTCTTGAAGAGATTTCTTGTCTTTCCCATTCTATTGTTTTCCTCTATTTTTTTGTATTGATCACCGAGGAAGGCTATCTTATCTCTCCATTCTTTGGAACTCTGCATTCAGATGGGTATATCTTTCCTTTTCTCCTTTGCATTTCACTTCTTTTCTCAGCTATTTTAAGGCCTCCTCAGACAACCCTTTTGCCTTTTTGCATTTCTTTTTCTTGGGGATGGTCTTGATCACTGCCTCCTGTATAATGTCATGAAGTTCCGTCCATAGTTCTTCAGGCAATCTGTCTATCACATCCAATCTCTCGAATCTCTTTGTCACTTCCACTGTATAATCATAAGGGATTTGATTTAAGTCATACCCGAATGGTCTAGTGGTTTTGCCTACTTTCTTCAATTTAAGTCTGAATTGGCAATAAGGAGTTTATGATGTGAGCCACAGTCAGCTCCCAGTCTTTTGCTGACTGTATAGAGCTTCTCCATCTCCTGCTGCAAAGAATATAATCAATCTTATTTCAATACTGATGATCTGGTGATATCCACGTGTAGAGTCTTCTCTTGTGTTGTTGGAAGAGGGTGTTTGCTATGACCAGTGCACTTTTTTTTGGCAAAACTCTGTACCTTTGACCTGCTTTGGTTTGTACTCCAAGGCCAAACTTGCCTGTTACTCCAGGTATCTCTTGACTTCCTACTTTTGCATCCAGTCCCCTGTGATAAAAAGGATGTCTTTTTTTCATGTTAGTTCTAGAAGGTTTTGTAGGTCTTCATGGAACCATTCAACTTCAGCTTATTTGGCATTAGTGATTGGGGCATAGACTTGGATTACTGTGATACTGAATGGTTTGCCTTGGAAAGAAACAGAGATCATTCTGTCATTTTTGAGACTGCACTCACATACTGCATTTCAGACTCTTCTGTTAACTATGATGGCTACTCCATTGCTTCAAAGGGATTCTTGCCCACAGTAGTAGATATAATGGTCATCTGAATAAAATTTGTCCATCCAGTCCATTTTTGCTCACTGAATCCTAAAATGTCAATGTTCACTCTACCTCCTGTTTGACCACTTCCAATTTGCCTCGATTCATGGACCTAACACTCCAGGTTCCTCTGCAATATTGCTCTTTACAGCATCAGACTTTACTTCCATCACCAGTCACATCCACAGCTGGGTGTTGTTTTTGCTTTAGCTCCATCTCTTCATTATTTCTGGGGTTTTTTTCTCTACTCTTCTCCAGTAGCATACTGGGCAACTATCGACCTGGGGAGTTCATCTTTGAGTGTCATATCTTTTTGCCTTTTCATACTATTCATGGGGTTCTCAAGTCAAAAATACTAAAGTTGTTTGCCATTCCCTTCTTCAGTGGACCATGTTCTGTCAGAACTCTCCACCATGACCTGTCTGTCTTGGGTGGCCCTACACGTCATGGTTCATAGTTTCATTGATTACACAAGGCTGAGGTTCACGTGATCAGTTTGGTTAGTTTTCGGTGATAGTGATTTTCATTCTAAGTAAGGAGTTTAGACTTTATCCTATGCTCCATGGGGAGCTGCCAAACGATGAACCTGGTGAACATAAGATTCAAAGCAGAGATTCCTACTGTTCCACCCTTTTAAAAGGTAACTTTTCAATGCATTATTAACATTATTTTAATAATCATCAAATTTAGTTTATATGCAATAGGGAGTGTTCATGGCCAACAAAAATAGAAGACTCAACCACGTCTCTGCCTTCTAAACTTGCTGTAAACATGCTCCATCCTGACCGGGGGATGATTTCAGTGTCTCTGTGATCAGTGTATGAAACAGCAAGGGATGAGATCATGGCTAGATGGCAGCATATTAAGCAAGTGTTTCAGCTTTCCTGTAGCTTTTAATTCCCTGATTTTGGTCAGTTTTTGTCAAAACTTTAGCATTACTTAACATATATTTTGCATCATTTACTGAGTGAAAAAATTTCCAATGCCAGCAGCTGAGAAAAAAATATCATATTTATCCACAGAGTGTCAAGTTCACGTTCTGAGCTCTAGAAATGCCCAAGGGACCTTCAGAGACAAGAACTTTTCCACTTTCCCCAAACTCATTTATTATGCCAACCCTTTGCCCAGCCACATTCTCCCTCCTCATCTGCTATGAGCATCTAAAGTCTGTTCTAGAATTGAGATGGAATTCTTGGCTGGTTCATACAGGTGGGTATCATACTTTTGGTGATAAATAATTTCAGACAGGTTAGAAACAAATAAAAAACAGAATAAAACATCTCTACATGATAACCTAGGTGCTTATCTAATGCCTCATTTTCTTTTCTGTCCAATTATTCAAAAGAATTATCGTGTTTAACATTCTGCTTGTGTGCTCAGTCATGTCTGACTTTTTGCAGACCGTAGCCCGCCAGGCTCCTCTGTCCATGGGATTTCCCAGACAAGAATACTGGAGTGGGTTGTCATTTTCTCCTCCAGGGGATTTTCCTTACCAAGAGATTGACTCCACATCTCTTCTCTCTCTGCATTGCAGGCAGACTCTTTGCCCACTGAGCCATCAGGGAAGCCTCAAAAAAAAAAAAAAAAAAAAAAAAACCACCTCACTCCCACATTATATAGGGAGGGGATGGGACGATGAGGATGGGATGGGCATCTAAGCCCATGCTGCAACTACTGAGCCTGCACGCCAACTAGAGAAGCCTGTGTGCCACAATAAAGACCTAGCGATTTCCCAGGCGAGAATAATAGAGTGGGTTGCCATTTTCTCCTCCATGTTTAACATTATTGAATTGTATATTTTAAAATGGCATGTTTTATATTATTCATATTTTTCTACAATAAAAGAAAGTTTCAAAGTTAAAAAGGAAGGAAAGAAAAAGAAAAGAAGTTGAGAAAAAAAATTGAGTGCCACATCCATGCCTTCTCTCAGAGGCAGATATTGTCCCTGCCTTGGAGTTAAAAAAGATGAGATCCAACCAGGTACTGGATCTAATTTAGTCCTGGTGGTGTGGGTTCTACACTTCAGTTAGGAACTCTCCAGCTCTCAGTCTTCATCAGAGCCTGATGGCCTTGAAAAAATATATCCAACTTTTTTAAAACGGAAAAAGAACATGTGAAGTTTTCCCACTGAAAATGAAGACACTGGACTTCCCTGGTGGTCCAGTGGTGTAACACTTTGCCTTCCAATGCAGGGGGTGCTGGCTTAATCACTGGTTGGGGAGTTAAGGTCTTACATGCCTTGTGGCCAAAAGAGCAAAATATAAAACAGAAGCAGTATTGTAATAAATTCAATAAAGACTTTAAAAACAGTTCACATACAGAAATCCCCAAAAAATAAAGACGTGAACTAGAATACTAACAGACAGGGAGTAAGGAACCAAAAATCATGATGTTTATTAGGCCAATTCTCTTCAAAATGGGAAGAAAAATGTTTGTATTCCCTTGCCATTAAAGATGATTTTGTTTTAGTTCCCATTTATTTTATGGTGCAAGTATAAACTTGAATCTGCATGTATTTCAGCTCCATACTTTTTGATGAACTTGACGATTTGAATGGCTTAAAACTTCAGATATGGAAAATCAGTGCCAAACTTCCTAACTTGTGAGAAAGTATCCTTTCTGGATACTTTTTATTTTGTCTGGCTCCAAAATCACTGATAGTGACGGCCTCCATGAAATTAAAAGACACTTGCTCCTTGGAAGGAAAGCAATGACAAATCTAAACAGTGTACTAAAAAGCAGACCTATCACTTTGCCAACAAAGGTCCATCCAGTCAAAGCTATGGTTTTTCCAGTGGTCATGTACAGATGTGAGAGTTGGACCATAAAGAAGGCTGAGCACCAAAGAATTGATGCTTTTGAGCTATGGTGTTAGAGAAGACTCTTGAGAGTCCCTTGGACTACAAGGAGATCAAACCAGTCAATCCCAAAGAAAATCAACCCTGAATATTCCTTGGAAGGACTGACACTGAAGCTGAAGCTCCAATACTTCAGCCACCTGATGTGAAGAGCCGACTCACTGGAGAAGCCCCTGATGCTAGGAAAGATCGAGGGCAGGAGGAGAAGGGGGTAACAGGATAGAATGATTGGATGGTATCATTGACTCAATGGACATGAATTTGAGCAAATTCTGGGAGACAGTGAAGAACAGGGAAGCCTGGCATGCTGCATTCCAAGGGGTCACAAACAGTCAGACACAACAACTGAACAACAACAACAACATCCTTTTTGGAAATACTTTCCAATCTGGGTATGTAAGATTCCTCCTACCTATATGCTTGTTAATTAGATTTCAAAGGTTGCTATGTCAAGGGAGAAAAACAAAAATCAACCCAGGAATCTGCTGTTTTGAACTATGTAAAGTGGCCATATTGATCAGGAATTAACCTATATGCTTCCCTCCATGCTCAACAGAGGTTTTTATTTCCATTGTATCATTCTTGACATCCTTTTCTACACTGCCTTGATGCCTTTCTTATACAGTTATGCAACAAACTAATCTGAATTATGTTCAAATAAGCAGGGAGGCTGGGTTTATTTGTTTTTGTTTTTGTTTTTTTGGAGAAAATATGTAGCCTATCAGAAGTGACCACCTTAATTTTTGCTCATTTTATGACAAGACTTTACTGAGATCCCTAGAGTAGGAAATGGCAACCCATTCTAGTATTCTTGCTAGGAAAATTTCATGGACAGAGGAGCCTGGTGGGCTACACACAGCCTATCGGGTTGCAAAGAGTCAGACACCACTGAGTGACCAAGTGCTTACTTACTAAGAGCAACATCTCATACATGCAATATACAATATCATGTCTAACAGATTTATGCAAAATGCCTAAAACTAAGCAAACACAATTACATGAGTTGGCATTGCATTATCATGCAACACTATACTTAATAATACAGGAAAAAGATGAAAAGTCCATTACCTTCATTGCAACAGTTTGTTTCTGATTTTGACTTTAGATTCTAATGATCTCTACTTTACCCTTCTTTCTCTTAGGTCACAATTTTATCTAGAGAACCTGAAACCCATTTTTTCATCCATATGTACCACATGGAACCTTGGCTTTTCTCAATGACCTAACAGATTTTTGAATGGTTAATTATCCTTTTTAGTTGTCTTGTTTAGGATAAATGAAAGTTAAGATTGTGGCAGTAAAGGACAAGCTGTCAATCTGTTAAATTAATTCCTGTTGAAAAGTAAGTGCATGCATTGTGTATTAACATAATTTATTAGAACAATTAGAAGGCATCCTTGTCGTCTTTTAATTAGATTATTTCTTGTTCTGGTAATTACACCAGACAAGGGAGAATAATTGCTTTAGGATTCTAAGATCATCTGTAGACTACGTGGAAAGAGAATGATCAATAATGCTAATTTACTGGAACACTTAAATTCCCAGAAAGAGATCTTTTATCATGAGCAATCCTTTGTATAATCAGAGTTATTTCTCAATGTCTATCCTCATCTTTCCCACAGTTGAAAAGTAAAGAGGCTGGATAAATAACTGACATTTATTCCACTATTGGAAATCTGGTCAGGATGGGCCACCTCTGGCCTCTAGTGGCTCAGACATTGCTTCACTCTCTAGCAAAATGCCAACAAATAACCACAAATGAAAGATTTAAGATTCCATGCAGAGCAGCACGGCCAGGAGTCTGAATGTCTAACAGGAAGAAGACAAGATTTTTAAGTCCTGTTCCAGGTGGAGAATCATAAACTTTCTTCATTAAAAAAAAAAAATTCAAACCAGTGAAAATTATAACTGAGAAGACTATTGATTATAAGAAAACAAAAAATAATTGGTGATATTTCTATACATGAAGATATCTGCAGAAATTAACAGGGAGGCCGTGCGACAGGGAAGATATCTGGCTTTCAGAGATGGGCTGAGGCCTTGAAATGTGAGTTGAATTATTCCCTCTCTTTTTGTGTTTTAGAGTCTATAAGGAATTTAAAGGCTCCAAGGCCTCTTACATCCTCTGTATTACCACCACCAAGCTGCTAGGAAATCCTAGAGAGCAGTTCCCAGGACTTCCAGGATCCAGAATTTTTAAAATGTCATGAGTTGGCATAGCCCATCCTCAAGGATCAGCCCACAGTTGAGTGGAATGGAATACAGGAGTGACGCCAGTGAATGTGGAGTTCTCTGTAATAGCAGGCAACACAAATGTCCCACCAGCAGCAAAGATTACAGCAATCTCAGCCCCACTGTTGACCGAGTCTGCCTTAGTCAATGCAAAGTTGTAATGAGACCATGTCTAGACAGTATTGATCTCCTACCAGAAAAAAAAAAAAAAAAAAAAGAGTGTGACTTCTTTTCAAGCTTAGTCTAAATGACACCTAAAACAGGATCCTTCATTCACACGTTGCCAACACTTTTCCTAACCAAGACATTTTATCAACTAGGCAGCCAAGGACACTTGTAGGCTTCTTTTCAAGGTATACATGAAACTCTTGATATTCAAATAGCAAGTAAGAAAGTTACTTAAGCCTTTTCAAAAATGAAAGTCCATATAAACTGAAAGAAAAAAAAACTCAAATTAAAGTAGATCAAATATTTATAGGAGAAATCATTAGATTAAGCCATTGGAAAGAGTCTTACAGTTTAGGAACAGTGAAATAGCCCTATAACCCTGCTGTCCATTCTAGCTGGGAAGACATTGTTCTCCATAGAAACACCTCTTTAAATTGTTAGGAATGCTACTAAAAATTTAGGATTCCCCACTAATCTGATCTCCAGATTGGTCAGATCTCCAAAGCAGAATATTACCCTAGAGGCACCAAAGATTTGCATTTGAATGTTCTGTGCTCAGGCATTCCAAAGCCAGGCTGAGCATCATATCTGCCCCCCAGAAAGGCAGGAAGGAAGGGAACATGTTTTAAAATACCTGTAGGAATGGAGCTGTAATCTCCCCAGGCAATACAACAGTAAACTAAGATTGAAAACTTTAAGCTAAAAGAGGGGAAACAGAGAGAATCCCCTCCCACTTGAGGCCAGAAATGGAGTCTTGACTTTGAAGTATTTTGGTGGTTCCAGAAGATGGCAAGTCTTATAAGGTAGATTTTTTGCCTTGCTGAAGGAAAATGAAACAAGCTTCTCATTATGTTGGAATGGTATTAAGGTATAAATCTATCCTACAGAAAAATGTTAAATAAGAACACAATCCAGAGAGAGACTTCCACCACTATAAATAGTTCCTCATAAATGCCACCTAGAGTCAAAATTATCATTTCTATGTTCTAACCAAAATAGGCTTGCAAGTCTTAGAAATACTTTGTCCTCTAAAGCAACTAGAAGAGCATTCCTTCAGCCTATGACTTCTTATCATGCTAGATTTTGAAACTTTTTTGAGCATTCACTCCCCAAACTGAAAAATCACAAAGCTAATACACCTGGAAAACTAGAAACCTTATCTATCGATAGCACAGGCTGCTTCTCCAAAGGGACTTTGTATAATTTCTTTCAAGCTTAGTAAAAACCCTACATTTGTCTGAAATGAAATGAAGGGAAGTCAATCATGAACTTCCTTTACTCTGTGTTAATGAAAGACACAAGCATATCACGATAAGCAAAAGAGAATGACGCAGGCTCTCTTCTCATCCAAGAAACATTGCAATGCAAAACACCATTATGCCTTGTAGAAAAGAAAAAGTTAGGACACACAACTGAGGCATATTTCCATAACATAAAGTTAATTTCTAGGCTACCTCAATCCTGACACACTAATGTTAAGGCAAGTGCATATGTGTAATTTCTAGTTATCAAAAGGGAGAGAAAGTGATTTTTTAAAAATCTTGGATATATATTTAAAAGGTGTTCAACTTGTTTCAAAATAAGGCAAGGGCAGCTATGATTTAAAATAATTGTATTGGAGAAATCTAACTCTCTCTAAGGAAACAAACACCTTAAAAATAACAAAGATATGCTATAGCATACGGTAAAATCTTATTCAACCATCCTGATTTGGTCAAATGTTAAATTAGCCAAATAGAATAGGAGAAATTTCTCTCTGTTGATTAGGTGGTTGATTCAAAATATTCATGAACTTAGCAAAAATATAAGCAGTAACTTCCAGCAACAAGAAATAAATTATATACACCCTCAAAAATGAATGAAGGCATTTTATGCAATCTTGGAGGAAAAAAAAAATTAGGTATTTCATAAAATCATTCACTCTAGGGCAGGAAAAACCTACATACATAAGCTGGAGAATTTTTCTTCCTACTTCCAGAGTTATGAGAGCACAAAGATGAATCCTATTTCTTAAGACTTCCCCAGAACATGATTCAACACATTGTCTATTTTAAAAAACATTTTCTGCCATTTAATGTCATGTGATATTTTTTTCCCAATGACTAACCAAATATGCCTCACTGTTATATAAATCAGTTCTTTCTTAACGCCACAAGTAAAGACAGAGAGCTAGTACTTGCCATCTTCTCTTATAAAAATCACACTTCAGCCTTTTCTTTTCAAATGTGATTAATCGTATCTGTGACTGTCTTCCAAGCTTAGCTGAAATTTTTCTGAATCCTTCAAAATCAGTACATTTTCTGGATGAATATGAAGAAACGAAAGTTTTGCCATTTCTCTTAATTTACTTCTGAATTCAGCTTGGTCTTCATTAATGCTACATAGCTGCCTTATTATTCAATGTTCTCTGTGACCCCTGATCATTTTGGCCTGAGGGTGCATATTTGCTCACTAACTATATTACAGTTTTGTGATCTGTTGGATTTTCTCTGGAATTCTGCTCTCCAGTTGCCCTAAATTAATGAATCCCATTCTTTTTGGCTTCTACTTCTCCTATTTATTAAATTTGCTCTAAAAATGAAGCTTATTTTCAAAGGAATTCATAAAATTCTTTATTTGCAGCTTGGTATTAACAATGAATTTCATAAGCATTGTATTTAATCAAGTTTTTAAATGTATTAAAGGCAAATTTCATTAAATGTTAGTGTTCCAAGCTTTATATTCTCTCCAGAAAAGAAATGTTTTCCTTGGCCTTTTCCTTTACCCACTTCCTAATAGTAATCTTTTCTTTTTTTTAATGATGAATTGTGCGAATGATAACAAACGCAGAACTGGAAAACTGAGATGAAAATAAGAGGAGGGAAAAAGTCAAAGACTGAAGCCTTAACAGAAATAGTATAGCTATTTGAGAGTAAAGCAGTGAAAGAGAAAGACAACCTGGCTTTTTAGAATGCAAAGTGAGAGATCAGTGGAAAAAAAAAATGGAAGGGGGTTTTGAGAAGAGCTGCTATGTGCAAGGAATAAAATATTTTCAAAGTTCCTTGAGCAATATGACTAAAATTTAGAATTATTTTTCAATTATTCATCATCTGCTGTGCTGTCTTAAGACTGAAACACATGGGAACCCAGCACTTATTTAGGTTCAAATATCCTCCAATGCTTACATTAATTCATTTATATCTGGACTTCGGTTTCATTTAAGTATTATAAACATATACCAGAAACAAAAATGTTCATTCTAGAAATGCTCAAGAGCTCTCCATCAGCTTTATATGAAGTTCTGGTGGTTAATTTACAGGTCAGTGTCTGGAATAACCCCAAAGACTACTCAAATAATTAATAAATTTATACAAAACATACTGAAAATAAAAGTATTTATCTATTCGCGTCAAATGCACAAAAGACACACTTTGAGGCAATGATTGCCATATAGTAATGCAGTTTTAAATTACTAGCAAAACAAAAGTATAAGACAGATATGAAAGAATACCCTTATATGGTAAGCCTGTTGCATAAAATTTTTAAGAAAGTGATAAGCAGTTATGGTTTTATTGCTTTGCTATACAAATCACTTCCCCAAATGTAGACATAACCTCAACTGAAATATGAGGGTTCTGTGTATCTTTATTAGTTAAGTTATATTATTAAAAATCAATACAGTACAACAGTCTACACAGGTATACCTCTGAGATATTGTGGCTTAGGTTCTCAACCACAGCAATAATGCTAATATTGCACCAAAGCAAGTCACACAAAATTTTTGGTTTCCTAGTATGAAAAGCTATGTTTACACTACAATGTAGTATATTAAGTGTGCAATAAATCAGGTTTTTTTTAAAAAAAAATACTATACATATGTAAGTATATGTAACTTTCAATATGTAACAAGGCAGTATCTACAAAGCACAACAAAGCAACTGCAATAAAATAGGTGTGTGTGTACTATTCTCAAGAAAGTACATAAAATAAAAGAAGAACCTGGAACTAAATTAAAAGTTTACCACCCTTCACACAAAGGGTGTAAAGACATATATTTACAAAGATATGTTATATCTTTGTAAATTAAACTTGTCACCAATAAAGATGTACCACATAGCATGGGTATCTGTGAGAGAGAATGAGGATTCAGAGACAAATACACATATATTGTAAATGAAAGCCCTAAGGCATTCGCAAGAATCTAAACAGCCTATACACAGATATAGTAAAGTCATATATTGAGGGAGGGGACTTGAGTTTTAACACCAGAGCCAAAGGCTCTGCTTATAGTCATACTTAACTTTGAAAATCATTTAAACCACCTATAAGGTACAAGTTACATTGCTCTGTGTATTCAAGCATGACAGTAAATGTTTGAGACAAACTACTGAACTCGGCTAAGAAAAGGGAAGCAAGCAAAGAAAAGCCCACCTACAGACACCTGGGTATTCAAATCAACTTGTCTTGAAGGAAACAGCAAAAAGGTTCACCAATGAATCTTTACCACATAGCTGATAAAGTTATGAACCTTCCAATAGGGCTTATTCCATGTTTTAATATGAAAGTCATATAACTTTAAGACAGTAATAGATGCTTTTGTCACTGTTAAGATTAAATAAAGCAATATATGCAAAACCACCAGACCCAGGGCCAGACAAGGAGCAGATAGTCAATAAAGATGCTGCGTTTTAGTCTAAGTTTTATTTCACAAACACACAGCTCTTTGAAATCTTGTGGAGAAGAACATGGTAACTGCTTTTCTTGCTAAGCTACTGTTGCCAGTTGCAGACCCCACGGATAGCTATCATCTGCACACTTTGGGCATGGAGATCTTACACTTGCACTGGCTTCTAAGTGAGCATTAAGGTGAATCCACTGCACACAGAAGCATTTCTTTATGCCTGCGTCACTCACATCTCAGTAGACTGGCTCCCTGTGGAATGGGTTTTCCCTTTTCAAAGCCGTAACACAGCACATGAGTCTCAAACCACAGGGCTACCAAACAAGGAGAGTTCATTTCTTTTCCAAAAAGGCACTCCTATCAACTCTACCAGGAGAGCACATGAACCCATAAAATCCATTTATTCTTATCTTTAATAGTATAGCCATTGTGAGTCCCTTTCAGCAGCACTTAGTTACAATGGGATGTCATAAAAATCCAGAAACTGGAATTTTTTTTTCCCTCCCTTCTTCTCTACCTCCATTTTTTCTTTTCTTCCATCCTTCTTTCCCTGAAATTTCTGCCTATGATAAACTCACAGCAAGATGTCAAGTCAAAGGGTTTTTCTATTAGCCCCCATTCTGTGATACACTCATTTTCTTGGTCCTCATATGAACTCCCTCCAGGGTGCTCCTTTGTGGGAATAAGGTATGCCAAATAAAATAGGGAATTTGAGGCAAAATTTTACCTTGACATATGAAGACAGAATATTTTTCTCCTGGATTTATGGGATAATGTGACTCAGACACTTTCCTTCTTTTCCCTAGCTTTCACTTCCTACTTATGGCTGCACACCATCATCACCATCATCATAAATTTATTATAGAGTGCCCATGGCTGTAGCCTCTAGGTAGCTCCCAAATGATCTAATCCAGACATCACTGTCTTCACCTCCCCTTTGGCATGAGTCTGTTTTCCATTCCTCTTCCTTATTGAAATCTGCTTCTGATTATTTTTCATCAGAAGTTATAGGTTTCTTTTCTTTCCCTTAAGTTGAATCTCTCTTATTTCTTCCTTTCATCTCCATGCCCTCCTGGGCCCTAAGCACAGTTCCTCTACATGTACAGGGGTTTACATCTCCAAATTTAGAAACTGTTGAGAACTTTACTATCAGACTGCCTTTTCCACAGCAATGTTAGCAATATTAACTGAAAGGAGGACTGACACTTCTGCAGTGCCATGGCTACATGTCAAGGATCTCAGCTCTAACCTTTACTGCCCTGCAGGATTACAGTACAGAATTACAGCCAGAATTACAACCAGAATTACAGTACATTCTTTCAGCTCAGGCAAAATTTCCAAAGATGAGTACTCTTCAACCCCCCGTTCCAAGTGGGCTTCTTTAGGAAATTGGATGTCCACAGTTTGTAGACAGACAGGGGTTCCAATCCAGCCTCTGGCATTTTATTTGGGTATAACCTTGAGTGAACCATTTGACCTTTCTGAGTTTCAATTTCCTTGACTGAAAAATGAGAACATAAACATCTAACTAATGAGATTGTTGTGAGGACAAAATGAGGTAATCTTTGCAAAATACATACAATGTCTGACACGTGGTAAGCATTCAAACTTGATAGCTATTACCTTTATTCTTAAGAGTTAAAATGTTGAATAGGATGAATTTTTCACAAGACTGATCCTGGAGGAGACACTAATACATTATTTTAGAGACCCCAGTCCCAAATACCATCCAGTCCAGTGTTTTCATACTTTGAAGGTCACTAAATATTTTCTAATCAAAATTAAAAATTGAGGACAAACAGAGGATTAGGATTTAGAACCAAGAAAAAAAAATAGATAGCCAGTCATACATCTCAACATATCGTTAAATGTCTCTATTCTCAGAACATACATCTCTTTTTAAAATATATTTACTACAGCTATCCATGGAGACAGAATATTTTTATCATTAGCCCCAAAACTGTCTCCTGAAAAAGAAAACTGTATAATTATAACTAGAGCAGACTTTACATGTTAACCTTTGATATAAGGGAAAAACAAAAAGTAGATACTAAGCAAGAGGCTGGGAAGGAGAGGGAGAGAAGAGCAGGCAAGAGAGAAGAAGAAAGATAGAGAAAATGAGGATGAATGCAAAGGGGTTTGATGACGATTACTATCTGGCTTAAGCCCTTCTATGCACCAGCAGACAGGATGATCATACCATTTATGATTGCTGTCGGTTCTCTCCATGGAAACAGGCTGAACAATTGGACACCCAAGACCTCTCAACACGAAGACAGTAAAACAGACAATTCCTTACAGAACTTTTGCCTAAATTTTATATATATTTTTATTATATATATATAACACATACATATAATATAATATACGTATTGAATTATTATGATTCAAGAAATAAAGCTAAATATCCAAACTCAATGAAATTATCTAACTGGTACCAATCCAACACAGGTTTTTACTCTGGAAAATGAGTAAAATATTTTAGAGCATGAGAATGGAAAATTCTCTGATTGAGCCTCACCTGTAAAAAGAGCAGTTTGATCTACTTTTGAATCAAATAGATCTGCTTTTAGGCACACCTATTTCTGCCTCCTGCTTGTTGGGCAAGTTATATATCTTTTATGTGCTTGACTTTCTTATACCTAGAAGTGATAAGAAAATAACTGTAACAGGTAGAGATTAAGCCTGCCACTCTTTCTCTCTCTTCCTACGCTTCCATCCACATCCCTCAAAAAAGCAAGTCCTAAACCAACTGCCAAATTCAAGCATATTGAGTCTTACTAATTAAGGGCAGGGTCGCTATATAACACAACTTGGGAAAAGTCTGATTCCTCAGGGAAGGCTTACCACTTCCTTCTCTCCCTCCTGCCTTCTTTTCGACTTTAAGCAGGAGCACCCACGAGCCAAAGTGCCGTCCAGAGCACTAGCTCTTGTCCTCAGCACTTTTATTCTTCCCCACTCCTTCCACTCACAAGTCTTCTTCTTCTTTGCTGGCTGTGCTTTCTCTAGCTGCAGTGGGTGATGGCTGCTCCTCCTTGTGGTGTGTGAGCTTCTCACTGCAGTGGCTTCTCTTCTTGCGGAGCATGGGCTTCAGCAGTTGCAGCTCGCAGATTCTAGAGTGCAGGCTCAGTAGTTGCAGTCCATGGGTTTAGTTGCTCCACGGCATGTGGAATCTTCCCAGATCAGGGACCGAGCCTGAGTGCCCTGCATGCATTGGCAGGTGGATTCTTATCCACCGCTCCACCAGAGAAGTCCCCCCCCCACCCCCGCCCACCCCATTTAGAATTCATCTGAGAGAACTCTTTAAGAAGAAGTGCGAGGAAGTTCCACTTAAGATTCCTCCCAGGTCAGCCTACCTTTATCAGTGCTCTTCAATGGAAGGTCTTATACACTGGTCCAGTGAATGACAAAGTGGCATGTTGATGCCCTTTCCATGTTAGGGCCTTTGATTTTGTTCTTCCTTCTCTCTGGAATGTTCTCCATCTTTAAATCATGGACATTTACATCATTCAGGTCTCAATTCAAATGTTATTTCTTCAGAGAGGCCTTCCCTGACCACCCAATCTAAAGCAGCATCCTCACTACCACCAAATCACTCTATTATATTCATCTTTTACTGTGTTAATAGCTCTCACATTTCATTACTTTCATCATCTATTTGTTTGCTGCGCATCCATACCTCCTTCCCAAACGTATCTATTATAAGATTGACCCAAGAAAGCATGGATCCTGTTTGTCTTGTTTGTCCAGAGCCACACGCGTATCAAATAGGTAGATATTCAATAAATCATAGCTGTCATTACCCTTTCCTCTCAGGCTTGCTCCTGCCACAGCCCATGCCCAATCAAGTCCAGTAAAATCTTTTGAAAGCTCTTTTCCTCAGCTGACCCAGGATATAAGCGCATATACTATGGGCTTTGTCGATTTTAGACTAAATGTCTCTATCCTATAAATTTTTTTCCTCTAATCAGAATTTATATAGCCTTCTTATTTTGGCTTCCCAGGTGGCACTAGTGGTAAAGAACCTCCCTGTCAATGCAGGAGACATAAGAGACACGGGTTCAATCCTTGGATTGGGAAGATCCCCTGGAGGAGGGCAGGACAACCCACTCCAGTATTCTTGCCTGAAGAATCCTGTAGCTGCGAATCCTCGCGGGCTACAGTCCATAGGGTCATAAAGAGTTGGACACGGCTGAAGCAACCTGGCACGCACACACTCTTTATTTGAATGCTATCTTATTCCATTTACCTTATTTGTACTTTTTGAAAAGATCTTTTTAATGGGGACCATTTTTAAAGTCTTTATTGAATTTGTTACCACATTGCTTCTGTTTCACATTGTTGGTCTTTTGGCTGAGAGGCCTGTGAGGTCTTAGCTCCCTAACCAGGGATCAAACCTGCACACACCCCCTCCTCCTGCATCGGAAGGCAAAGTCCTAACCACTGGACCACCAGGGAAGTCCTTTTTATTTGTACTTTTTAATAAGTCCCAACACAAAGGCACAGCTTAATGAATGCCCCCTTAAACCTAGAAGACAGTGGCTGATGCCTTTCTTACCTACAGCAATGGTCCTAAAGAAGCCTCTCTACATCTCTGCCATCGAGCCCCAAAATACATGCACACAGTGGAAAGCCTGAACTTGCATTCCAGATAACCTCTAGCAGGAAGTGAGTGGAAATGCTCTTTAGAAGGAGCAAAGCTAAAACATGCTCCTGAAAATGATGCCAGTTAACACTTCCTCTTAAGAAAGCCACAGTCCCCACAGCGTCAAAGATAGCTCAGTGGCATCTTACATCAGGGATACTTTTTAATTTGAAGCTTAGAGAGTCTCTTGGAAATCTCATAAATTCTTTCCACACACACACACACACAAATATGACACAGCTTCTCAGGAGGTTCAATAGAGGCTTTCTTCTAGTATAGAACGGATAGCTATTTCTTCGGTTGTAGATCAGATGAAGTCATTGGTGTCAGTTTACTGGCTATATATATTTTCTAATGCATAACAGAATATGTCAATACTGGAATACACTCAGCACTGAGATGCTCATACTAGGAAACTCAGGAGGATAAGAATGACTCCTAGCTCCCATCTCACATTGACAAGAAGCATGTACTCATTGAGGGGAAATGTCGAGCAGAATGATCCATATTGCTTAAATCAGTACTTCTTACTCTGTCTTCTTTTTTGCCAATTCTGCATGAGTAAGTTGGCAAAATTTCAACACATACAGATGCAACTCCATCTTATTCAAGGCCATTCATCTTTGCATCATGATGTCTCTGTGTTAAAGATCAAAAAGTACTAACCCTAAAGAACTTTATCACATCACCTGGACCCATTTCATAGACAAAGAATGTGACAGTATACTCAGGAAAAGACCCTAAAGAAATATCCTTACAAGTTAAATTTCTAAAACGAGCAGTACTCTACTATGGTATAGTCAGTCAGTTCGGTCACTCAGTTGTGTCTGACTCTGCGACCCCATGAATCGCAGCATGCCAGGCCTCCCTGTCCATCACCAACTCCGGGAGTTCACTCAAACTCATGTCTATCGAGTCAGTGATGCGATCCAGCCATCTCATCCTCTATCGTCCCTTCTCCTCCTTCCCCCAATCCCTCCCAGCATTGCAGTCTTTTCCAATAAGTCAACTCTTTGCATGCGGTGGCCAAAGTACTGGAGTTTCAGCTTTAGCATCATTCCTTCCAAAGAATACCCAGGACTGATCTCCTTTAGAATGGACTGGTTGGATCTCCTTGCAGTTAACTCTTACAATAGTTTGTACCTATCTTTCTTGGAAGTAGGCTTAATAGAAATCCTAAAAAAAAAAAAAAAAAGTGGAACTCCACATTTCCATAAAGGTTGTGATGGCTAATTTTATATATCTATTTGACTGTGTCACAGGATATCCAGATATTTGAAAGTGAAAGTGTTAGTCATTCAGTCATGTCCGACTCTTTGCAACTCCATGGGTCTGTAGCCCTCCAGGCTCCTTTGTCCATGAATTCTCCAGGCAAGAATACAGGAAAGGGTTGCCATTCCCTTTTCCAGGGGATCTTCCTGACCCAGGGATGGAACCTGGGTCTCCTGTGTTGCAGACAGATTATTTACTGCCTGAGAGTGTTCTCCCCGATCCTGATATTTAGTCAAATATTACTCTGGGTGTTTCTGGGAGGGTATTTCAGATGAGTTTAACATTTAAATTGATAGACTGGGTAAAGCAGATTAAAAGTGAAAAGTGAATTCACTCAGTGGTGTCCAACTCTTTGCAACCCCATGGACTGTAGCCTATCATGCCCCTCTGTCCGTGGGATTCTCTAGGCAAGAATACGGGAGTGAGTTTCCATTTCCTTCTCCAGAAGATCTTCCCAACCCAGGGATCAAACCTGGGTCTCCCACATTGCAGGCAGATGCTTTACCATCTGAGCCACCAGGGAAACTCAGGTAAAGCAGATTGCTCTCCCCCAATGTGGGTGTGCCTCATCCAATCAACTTAAGGTCTGAATAAAACAAAAGACTGGCCTTTCCCTAAGTAAGAGGGAATCCCTCCTGCTTGACTGACTTCCAGCTAGTTTTTTGCTGCCTTTGGACTCAAACCAAAACATTGATTCTTCCTGGGTTGTGAGCCTGCTGGCCTTTGGACTAGAAGGACAGTATTAGCTGTAATGATTTTTAGGCCTTTAGACTAAGATTGGATTTATACCACTGGCTCTGCTGGGTCTCCAGTTTGCTGACTGCAGATCTTGGGGCTTCTCAGTCCCTCTAAATGTATGATCCCCCCTCCCCAAGTGTGTGAGTATTCCCTGTGTATATGTATGTATCCTACAGTTCTGCTTCTCTGGAGACCTGACTAAAACAAGTGTTAGACTCAAACCCAAAGACTAATAACTTTTGTTTTTAGCAGTCTGGCACTTAACAGCATGTCTCTTTATGAAGTATGTAAAATTTTTTCAAGAGCTAACATATGGCACTCCATCACTCACTCTAGAACACTGTAAGTGCTTAAAACTTTTTATATTATTAAAATGTAAAATACCAAGTAAGGATATAGCAAGACTAACCTGGGACAAGCTTTTAGCAAGGCCAAATACAAGGCAGTCTTGAATATAGAGAAATACTCTATTTTCTCAAACAGAAGTCTAAAAATGTTCAAAAGGTAAGATGGCCAACATGTACATGTAAACTTTCAGATATATATATATACATATATATATATACACATATAAATAAGTCAAACACTTACTTATACTTTTTATTTCATTAATTTAATTGGAATTTTAAAAACACATTTTATTCAAGCTCAGGCATGATTATCTTCAGCATATAGGAGCTGCCTTTTCACTCCTCTAATAGACTGTTCTAGAACATGTCTTATTCTCCTGGTATGAGACAAGGCACTCCTTGAATCATGTGTGAGCATGTCTCTGGAAGCTGTCTCTAAAGCCACCAATACCCATTTCTATAAGCAACTTCTTCCTTTCAGTAAAAAGTCATCCTCCTAAACCAGAATTGAAAGAGACACATGTACCCCAAATGTTCATTGCAGCACTGTTTATAATAGCCAGGACATGGAAGCAACCTAGATGTCCATCAGCATATGAATGGATAAGAAAGCTGTGGTACATATACACAATGGAGTATTACTCAGCCATAAAAAAGAATACATTTGAATCAGTTCTAATGAGGTGGATGAAACTGGAGCCTATTATACAGAGTGAAGTAAGCCAGAAAGAAAAACACCAATACAGTATACTAATGCATATATATGGAATTTAGAAAGATGGTAACGATAACCCTGTACACGAGACAGCAAAAGAGACACAGATGTATAGAAGAGTCTTTTGGACTCTGTGGGAGAGGGCGAGGGTGGGATGATTTGGGAGAATGGCATTGAAACATGTATAATATCATAAAAGAAATGAATCGCCAGTCCAGGTTCGATGCAGGATACAGGATGCTTGGGGCTGGTGCACTGGGATGACCCAGAGGGATGGTATGGGGAGGGAGGTGGAAGGGGGGTTCAGGATGGGGAACAAGTGTACACCCATGGCAGATTCATGTTGATGTAAGCCAAACCAATACAATATTGTAAAGTAAAAAAAAAAAAATTCATCCTCCTACAGGTAGGTACTATTTTGAGGTCCATGATACACCCACCTCCTGTATTGCTTTTTACAGTGATATTCAAGTCTCTTTAAAACAATATCCAATATTTTCAACTGTGAATTCACAACCTCTAGTATCATGACTAACTCTGTATTAAACTTCTTTGCTCCTTTCATACTGATCCCAGCAGATGACCTTCACAAGCACCCAAAAGACACACTGAGTGAGACCATTTCAATCCACCATGACTTCCCAAAGAATCACTCGGAAGACCCACATAGAAAGCAATGTTGTCTCTTCTAAGGGATGATAAATTGGGAAGGAAGCAAACTTCACGTTTGTACTTGAGGACATGTGAGGTGTTTTAGCACACTTCAGCCTTTAAGATAAAACACCAGTTTATTTAATGACTATTTTGATAACATGCTTTATTTCATCTTTTATCTATTCATCCACAAGTTAGTAAACCTGAGCTTTCTGAAAAACATTTTTTTCTTTTCTCATTATGCTGCTGCTGCTAAGTCGCTTCAGTCGTGTCCAACTCTGTGCAGCCCACCAGGGTCCCCCGTCCCTGGGATTCTCCAGGCAAGAAAACTGGAGTGGGTTGCCATTTCCTTCTCCAATGCGTGAAAGTGAAGTCGTTCAGTCATGTCAGACTCTTTGTGACCCCATGGACTGCAGCCTACCAGGCTCCTCCATCCATGGGAGTTTCCAGGCAAGAGTACTGGAGTGGGGTGCCATTGCCTTCTCCTTTCTCATTATAAACACCATCAATATAGGCTTAGTTTTCCTTCAGTGTTCAGTTCAGTTCAGTCGCTCAGTCGTGTCCGACTCTTTGCAACCCCATGAATCACAGCACGCCAGGCCTCCCTGTCCATCACCAACTCCTGGAGTTCACTCAAACTCACGTCCGTCATGTCGGTGATGCCATCCAGCCATCTCATTCTCTGTCGTCACCTTCTCCTCCTGCCCCCAATTCCTCCCAGCATCAAAGTCCTTTCCAGTGAGTCAACTCTTTGCATGAGGTGGCCAAAGAAATGGAGTTTCAGCTTTAGCATCATTCCTTCCAAAGAACACCCAGGGCTGATCTCCTTTAGAATGGACTGGTTGGATCTCCTTGCAGTCCAAGGGACTCTCAAGAGTCTTCTCCAACACCACAGTTCAAAAGCATCAATTCTTCAGAGCTCAGCCTTCTTCACAGTCCAACTCTCACATCCATACATGATCACTGGAAAAAGCATAGCCTTGACTAGACAGACATGTGTTGGCAAAGTAATGTCTCTGCTTTTCAATATGCTATCTAGGTTGGTCATAATTTTCCTTCCAAGGAGTAAGCGTCTTTTAATTTCATGGCTGCAATCACCATCTGCAGTGATTTTGGAGCCCTCAAAAATAAAGTCTGACACTGTTTTTCCACTGCTTCCCCACCTATTTCCCATGAAGTGATGGGACCAGATGCCATGATCTTCGTTTTCTGAATGTGGAGCTTTAAGCCAACTTTTTCACTCTCCTCTTTCACTTTCATCAAGAGGCTTTTAGTTCCTCTTCACTTTCTGCCATAAGAGTGGTGTCATCTGCATATCTGAGGTTATTGATATTTCTCCTGGCAATCTTGATTCCAGCCTGTGCTTCATTCAGTCCAGCGTTTCTCATGATGTACTCTGCACATAAGTTAAATAAGCAGGGTGACAATGTACAGCTTTGATGCACTCCTTTTCCTATTTGGAACCAGTCTGTTGTTCCATGTCCAGTTCTAACTGTTGCTTCCTGACCTGCATATAGGTTTCTCAGGAGGCCGGTCAGGTGGTCTGGTATTCCCATCTCTTTCAGAATTTTCCACAGTTTATTGTGATCCACACAGTCGAAGGCTTTGGCATAGTCAATAAAGCAGAAATAGATGTTTTTCTGGAACTCTCTTGCCATGTATTTATCTGCTCAATTTACAAACAAGCATCTGATTTCCCCCCAAATTTGTTAAATATCTTCTCTTCAATGTCCTCAATAACAAAGCAAAGACATCTCTATGTTTACCTATATCTAGGAAGGTTAAGGCAACTGCTCAAGATTGCTTTTGTGCCAGGGAACTAGAGAGGCAGTCATCTCATTTGTTTCCATTTCCTTTTCCCTGGAAGTTTCCGCTATAATATTCCTCTTAGACCTGACTTTTGTAAGTTTATAACTATAAATACATGCAAATGTGATAAAAACGTTCTCTTTCTTTGATAGTAAAACTCAAATTCTGATGGAAAACAATGTTCCCACCTTTAGGCGATAGCTAATGATTGACCTTGGGACTTCCCTGGTGGCTCAGGTGGTAAAGCATCTGTCTACAATGTGGGAGACCTGGGTTCGATCCCTGGGTTGGGAAGATCCCCTGGAGAAGGAAATGGCAATCCACTCCAGGATTATTGCCTGGAAAATCCCATGGACAGAGGAGCCTGGTAGGCTACAGTCCATGGGGTCGCAAAGAGTCAGACACGACTGAGCGATTTCACTCACTCACTCACTCACTCAGTGATTGATCTAAGCCAATCATAGTGATGCCATTTTCTTTTGCTATTGATTGATGTTTATAGTGAGCTTCCCGGGTGGCTCAGATGGTAAAAAGCATCTGCCTCCAATGCTGGAGACCCGGGTCCCGGGTTCAATCCCTGGGTTGGGAAGATCTCTATGTGACCTAACTCTAACCAATGAGAGGAAATAAACTGGAGTTGCCCTGAAAGATCTTCATTCTGGATAAAAAGTCAGAGTTGCATAAGGAGAGAGATTCTTTTTACCCGCCTCTTCTTTATTATTTTGGAAATGGTCATGTAAAAATTTTATGTTTGGAGCTATGGCAGCCATCTTTCGACAATGAGGCAAAAAGCTAAAAGATGAAAGATTCTGAGGATGAAAGAGACTGGCTCCTTAGTGACATCACTGGGCTACCAAATCAGCCCTATGACCCTCTACCTCCTGTATTCTTTTAAACACATAAATATCATAGATTACCTTACTATCACTTCAGTATTTTGTTACTTGTAACTGAAAGTATTTATAACCCACGCATCACCCTAACATCAATTTCCATCTGTTATGGAGCAAAACTAACTACATTTATTGTTTTATCCCTGTGGCACCCTTTAAAGTCCTGGTACTCAGTAGTGTATCTTCCACAGCCTAAAGGGATATATGTTCTCCTCTCTCCAGCCCTAAGGACCTCTTCTTATAAGACTGACAAGATGAATGAGCTAGCAAATGAAATCAAACAAAAAGAAATAAAAACAAGCAAGAGAGGCAAAGAATCATGTAAACATCCTGCTAGGGAATGTGAGGGTATAAACTTAAAGAGGCTTATTATTTAGGAGGAAAATGCATCACCTCTGCTTAGATGAGTGAAATTAAGTTGTAATCATGATGGTGTGTCAGAGTTATTTGACAAAAAGAAACAGGACATTGTTCTCAACATTTATTTTGGCAGACGGTATGGAGGTGGGCGGGCTTCTCTGTTAGCTCAGAGGGCTTCCCAAGTGGCGCTAGTGGTAAAGAACGTGCCTGTCAATTCAGGAGACACAAGAGACAAGGGTTCGATCCCTGGGTCGGGAAGATTCCCTGGAGTAGGAAATGGCAACCCACTCCAATATTATTGCCAGGAGAATCCCATGGGCAGAGGAGCCTGGAGGCTACAGTCCATGGGTTGCAAAGAGTTGGGCACGACTGAAGCGATTTAGCACACACATGGAGGTGGGCAGGGAAACACAGGGGAAACATCTCCACTTTGTATTTCTCCAGCTGTTGTGACTGGACTAATAATAAAAATTTGCACAAAACAGATTAATAGGAGAAAAACAAATTTTGATTCGTGCATATGGAGGTCCCAGAGAAATGAGACCAAACAAGTGGCCAAAGCAGGCAACCTTTATACTTTTTAGAAAAAGAAACAGCAACTATATAAGGAATTGACAGGGCAAAGAATTTCAGATTTTGCATGCTCAATCACTGAAGAATCTAAACAGAGTTTGGGCTTGGGGTAGTAAATTAAAGAAGTAACAAAGATTGCTTACATAGGCTTCTCAGCCCCAAATTCCCTGTCTTGGGTAATAAGGGTATCCTTCTACTTGCAGATGCAGAAAGTGCACCTTTTACATGAAATATTTATTTCCTGCTTAAGTAACTTTCTCAAGTAAGTAACTTAAGAAAGTAAGTAACTTTCGTAAGTAACTTTAATTCAAAATAATTTATGTGCCATCGAGGCACATTTGGGGGTAGCCTATCGGACCCCAACAACCATGCTGGAAAAGGTTCAGAGGTCATCACCTGAAATGGTGATGCCTTCAAGACAGACAAGTTTGCTTCAGAGTTGACAGAGATGGGATGCATGGTAATAGAGCTAATGTCTTTAAAATGACAAAAGGCACAGATAAAGGAAAACAAGAGCTGACTTGCTGATTCCTGGAATAGCCAAATAACAACCCTAATGCAAGACCTCAACTCAGCTCTCAGCTTCCAGTGTTCATCAGTTTAACGCCTTCTCCCTACTGCAGCCAAACATCCAAATATTTGCATGTTCCTCCTTTACCTAAAGATTTCCAATAACCCATCACCGCATTTTTGATATAAACCCAAAACCTTACAAGATCTGCAAGGCCATCCAAGATCTGCCCCTGCCTGCCTCCCTAGCTTTACCTCCCTCTGTGCTGCCTTCTCTGTGATCTGTGTGCCCCCCTGCCATCATCCTTCAGTGCAGAGACACCACCACACTTTCTCGTGCCCAGAACAGTACAGCATACTGAACATCCTCTTCATTCATCTGAAGCCTCCTCAAACACGGCTTCCGAGGTTATATACCATTTTAATGAAGAGGTTATCCCTAAGCTCTACTCTGAAACCAGTATGGTATGCTTCTCCCTTAATAATACTCATCACTTGTGAGTAATTTGTTAATAACTTCCTTCTCTTCTAAACTGTAAGATCCATGAAGGCAAGGACCATGTCCTTTTCTCAGTTCAGTTTAGTTCAGTTCAGTCACTCAGTCATGTCCGACTCTCTGTGACCCCATGGACCAGAGCACTCCAGGCCTCCCTGACCATCACCAACTCCCAGAGTTTACCCAAACTCAAGTCCATTGAGTCGATGATGCCATCCAACCATCCTATCCTCTGTCATCTTCTTATCCTCTTGCTTTCAACCTTTCCCAGCATCAGGGTCTTTTCAAATGAGTTAGCTCCTGGCATCAGGAGGCAAAAGTATTGGAGTTTCAGCTTCAACATTAGTCCTTCCAATGAATATTCCAGACTGATCTCCTTTAGGATGGACTGGTTGGATCTTCTTGCAGTCCAAGGGACTCTCAAGAGTCTTCTCCAGCACCACAGTTCAAGAGCATCAATTCTTTGGTGCTCAACTTTCTTTATGATGCAACTCTCACATCCATACATGACTACTTGGAAAAACTATTGCCTTAACTACATGAACCTTTGTTGGCAAAGTAATGTCTATGCTTTCTAATAAGCTCTCTAGGTTGGTCATAACTTTTCTTGCAAGGAGTGTCTTTTAATTTCATGGCTGCAGTCACCATCTGCAGTGATTTTGGAGCCCAAAAAAATAAAGTCTGACACTGTTTCCACTGTTTCTCCATCTATTAGCCATGAAGTGATGGGACCAGATGCCATGATCTTAATTTTCGGAATGTTGAGCTTTAAGCCAACTTTTTCACTCCCCTCTTTCACTTTCATCAGGAGGCTCTTTAGTTCCTCTTCACTTTCTGCCATAAGGGTGGTGTCATCTGCATATCTGAGGTTATTGATATTTCTCCCAGAAATCTTGATTCCAGCTTGTGTTTCTTCCAGTCCAGCGTTTCTCATGATGTACTCTGCACATAAGTTAAATAAGCAGGGTGACAGTAGACAGCCTTGACGTACTCCTTTTCCTATTTGGAACCAGTCTGTTGTTCCATGTCCAGTTCTAACTGTTGCTTCCTGGCCTGCATACAGATTTCTCAACAGGCAGGTCAGGTGGTCTGGTATTCCCATCTCTTGAACAATTTTCCACAGCTTATTGTGATCCACACAATCAAAGGCTTTGACATAGTCAATAAAGCAGTAATAGATGTTTTTCTGGAACTCTCTTGCTTTTTCCATGATCCAGCGGATGTTGGCAATTTGATCTCTGGTTCCTCTGCCTTTTCTAAATCCAGCTTGAACATCAGGAAGTTCACAGTTGACATATTACTGAAGCGTGCCTTGGAGAATTTGAGCATTAATTTACTAGTGCGTGAGATGAGTGCAATTGTGCGGTAGTTTGAGCATTCTTTGGCATTGCCTTTCTTTGGGATTGGAATGAAAACTGACCTTTTCCAGTCCTGTGGCCACTGCTGAGTTTTCCAAATGTGCTGGCATATTGAGTGCAGCACTTTCACAGCATCGCTTTCAGGATTTGAAATAGCTCCACTGGAATTCTATCACCTCCACTAGCTTTTTTCATGGTGATGCTTCCTAAGGCCCACTTGACTTCACATTCCAGGATGTCTGGCTCTAGATGAGTGATCACACCATCATGATTATCCGGATCATGAAAATCTTTTTTGTACAGTTCTTCTGTGTATTCTTGCCATCTCTTCTGAATATCTTCTGCTTCTGTTAGGTCCAGACCATTTCTGTCCTTTATCCAGCCCATCTTTGCATGAAATATTGCCTTGGTATCTCTAATCTTCTTCAAGAGATCTCTAGTCTTTCCCATTCTGTTGTTTTCCTCTATTTCTTTGCATTGATCGCTGAAGAAGGCTTTCTTATCTCTTCTTGCTATTCTTTGGAACTCTGCATTCAGATGCTTATATCTTACCTTTTCTCCTTGGCTTTTCGCTTGTCTTCTTTTCACAGCTATTTGTAAGGCCTCCCCAGACAGCCATTTTGCTCTTTTGCATTTCTTTTCCGTGGGGATGGACTTGACCCCTGTCTCCTCTACAATGTCACGAACCTCATTCCATAGTTCATCAGGCACTCTATCTATCGGATCTAGGCCCTTAAATCTATTTCTCACATCCACTGTATAATCATAAGGGATTTGATTTAGGTCATACCTGAAAGGTCTAGCGGTTTTCCCTACTTTCTTCAATTTCAGTCTGAATTTGGTAATCAGGAGTTCATGATCTAAGCCACAGTCAGCTCCTGGTCTTGTTTTTGTTGACTATTTAGAACTTCTCCATCTTTTGCTGCAAAGAATATAATCAATCTGATTTTGGTGTTGACCATCTGGTGATGTCCATGTGTAGAGTCTTCTCTTGTGTTGTTGGAAGAGGGTGTTTGCTATGACCAGTGCATTTTCTTGGCAAAACTCTCTATTAGCCTTTGCCCTGCTTCATTCCTCATTCCAAGGCCAAATTTGCCTGTTACTCCAGGTGTTTCTTGACTTCCTACTTTTGCATTCCAGTCCCCTATAATGAAAAAGACATCTTTTTGGGGTGTTACTTCTAAAAGGTCTTGTAGGTCTTCATAGAACCATTCAACTTCAGCTTCTTCAGTGTTACTGGTTGGGGCATAGACGTGGATTACCGTGATATTGAATGGTTTGCCTTGGAGACGAACAGAGATCATTCTGTCGTTTTTGAGATTGCATCCAAGTACTGCATTTTGGACTCTTTTGTTGACGATGATGGCTACTCCATTTCTTCTGAGGGACTCCTGCCCATAGTAGTAGATATAATGGTCATCTGAGTTAAATTCACCCATTCCAGTCCATTTTAGTTTGCTGATTCCTAGAATGTCGACGTTCACTCTTGCCATCTCTTGTTTGACCACTTCCAATTTGCCTTGATTCATGGACCTGACATTCCTGGTTCCTATGCAATATTGCTCTTTACAGCATCGGACCTTGCTTCTATCACCAATCACATCCACAGCTGGGTATCCATCCCTTCATTTTGGCTTTGGCTCCATCCCTTCATTCTTTCTGGAGTTATTTCTCCACTGACCTCCAGTAGCATATTGGGCACCTACTGACCTGGGGAGTTCCTCTTTCAGTATCCTATCATGTTTGCCTTTTCATACTGTTCATGGGTTTCTCAAGGCAAGAATGCTGAAGTAGTTTGCCATTCCCTTCTCCAGTGGACCACATTCTGTCAGACCTCTCCACCTTGATCCACCCGTCCTGGGTTGCCCCACAGGCATGGCTTAGTTTCATTGAGTTAGACAAGGCTGTGGTCCTAGTGTAATTAGATTGACGGCGGCCGGTGCACTAAGTGCAGGTGGCGGCGGCAGCCGGCGCACTATGCATGGCCGAGAGCTACCCCACGTCCGAGGTCAGGGGCAGCAGCTTAGAGTGCCAGGCTGCGATGGCGCAGGAACGGCTGAGAGGAGCTACCCCGCGTCCGAGGTCAGGGGTGATGGCCGAGGCCAGGGGCAGCGGCCGGGAGGAGCAACCCCATGCCCAAGGCCAGGGGCGGTGGCCGGGAGGAGCAAACTGACATCCAAGGAGTGGTGGCTGTGTGGGCGCAGCAGGACCTAGAGGAGCCATCCCACGCTGAAGGTCAGGAAGGGCGGCGGGAGGAGATACCCCTCATCCAAGGTAAGGAGCAGCAGCTGTGCTTTGCTGGAGCAGCCTTGAAGAGATACCCCACACCTAAGGTAAGAGAAACCCAAGTAAGATGATAGGTGTTGCAAGAGGGCATCAGAGGGCAGACACACTGAAACCATACTCACAGAAAACTATAGCAGCATAGGGTTCAATTTCCTTAGAGGCAGATGGTAAATGTCTTTGTTGTTCAGTTGTTGGCAGTGCTCTTGGTAAGCGCCAATTTGCAGTTGACACTGGAATGAGCTGCAGTTTCCTACTTCAGGGGATTTTCCTGATGCAGGGATTGAAACGGCGTCTTCTGCAACTCCTGGACTACAGGCAGATTTTTTACCCTTCGAGCCATCAGGGAAGCCCTAGACAGTTGTAATTTACTATTGTACTGATATCATCTTGGGGCGGGGGGAGGGCTTTGAGCAACTGAAAGACACATATGAAACACAGACTTACGATACACTAATAACAGAAAAAAATGTATTTAGGATGGTTTTAATGATCAGGCCATACCTTTTACTCTTTCAGTTAGACAAAAAGGAAAAATTAGTGTTCTTCCTAACATGCTCTGTGGTTCTACACAACTGAGGTTAAAGCACATGCTAAGGAGTCAGATATCTCTCTTGTAAGAAAATAGAGAGAAAGGCAGGGTCCCACAGAGGAGGAGATAAGAAAGAACGGGATTTTTTTTTTAATAATAAAAACTGTTAAGCAATAAAATTAGAAGTTCAACTGAAATGGCACAAGATAGAGAATTCACTGAGAATTTTGGGCTATTACATTCAAAGAAGAAGTTGATAATGAAGGCAGCAGCATTGAGAACCACCACATCTATGACCAGCTTTCAGACCCTGAAAAGTCTATTAGAACATTCCAGGAACTGCTGTAGTTTTATTCCAAAGGAAGATTCTGAACTCTGATCACATCTTTTACCCACTCACGTTGCTCTGTCAACCAGGGTGGCCTTTCTGAAGCGAGGGCTTCTGTTCTCTCTTTCATGTAGATCCATGACAATAAAACTTTTCAGACCCCGCAAAGTCAATTAGGACATTCCAGGAAACAGCTGAATTTTATTCTAAAGGAAAATTCTGAACTCTGTTCACATCTCTTACCCACTCACATCACTCTGTCTACCAGTGTGGCCTTTGTGAAGCAAGGGCTTCTATTCTCTCTTCCTTCTTACTCCATGAGAGTAAAACCCAAAGTACCTTCTACCCCTAAGAGGAAGCTTTGGTGAGTGCCTTATTATAACTATTACATATGACACAAGGCCTGCCATTAATGTGAGCCGGACAAGAATAAATTACCTAAATAAGACAGAAATAGCCATTCACTTCAAGGAAGGCTCACTTTCTTGAAACTCGACAGCATTGAAACCATTTAGAGTTTGCTGTCAAGATTCCTAGTAGTGTTCATTACGTCAGCCAGCAGTCCCCCTGGACTACCGAAGACTTATGTGAAATATATATAATCATGGGCTGCAATGCCTAAGTGCAACAGGATGATTTAAAAGCACTACGATAGCCTTCACCTATGATATTCATCTCTTCCTGTCTATTCTTTTGTGATCCTGACAAAAACTTGGAAAGCAATCTGTATATTGATATTCCCTGAAAAGGATTTCAACAGCTCTTTAGGAAACACTTTTTAAGCAGTTTCAGTTTTACGTACAAGCCTTGAACATCCTGTATTTATCATACTTATGGGTATAGTTCCAATTTCATAAAAATTAAAACCAAGTAAGAGTAGCATTCAATTCCTGCTCTAACTAGAGTATCAAGTAATGATTAAGCACATGTACTTTGGAATGAGATAGGCTTGGGTTCACCTCTGGGTTCCCCATACATTTTGCATGAATCACACAAGGTATTCAACATACTCAAGCCTGAGTTACACCATCTGATAAATTATATTATACATGCCTGACATGGAAAAACTTTTAAAATGTTTGATATTATTGGAATTAATGTTGCTACTGTTGCCATTATTATCATCCTTTTCTGTTAGAAAGCGCTAGTAGCCAATCAGGCACACAGCTAGAACACATTTACCAGCTCTGATACAGTTGAGTGGGTTCAAGTGAGTGAGCTCTAACTAATGGAATATGGAAGAAATGATGCATACCTCTTCATGGATGAAGCCACAGAAGTCTTTCAGGTTCTCTCCTTTACTCTTTCTCAACAACCCTGATGACTACTGGTTGAAGAAGTAAGAGCTACAAGATGGAAGGAATATGGATCCTACTCAAACCTCAGAGGAGAGCCACCCTCCAGAAATGTTTGTAATAGATTCTGAAGGAGTAAGAAATTAAGTTTTTCTGTTAAGTTATTGATATTTGATGTTGTTCACTAAGGCAATTAGCTTACCTAATCAGTTCTCAGCTTGGACACTACTGATATTTTATACTATATCAATTGTTTGTTGTGGGGGATGTCCTGTGTCTTATACGATTTCTAGCAATATCCTTGGCCTCCACCAAATTGATCCTAGTAGTACCGTCTCCCTTAACTGTGACAACTGAAAAAGCCTCTAAACATTGCCAAGTGTCACCCAGTGTTCACCTTGGTTGAACAGCCTGGGCTACCTTGACCAAAACATCATCATTATTGTTGTCATCATCATAATCAGCATTACTGATAGTCCAGCAGTCCCTTACAACCTTCTTATAATCATGATCCCTAAGCTCCAAATAGGTCCAGCGTATTTTCTTTTATGAGGAAAAGTCAAATGACACCAAAACACAAAAGAAGATAAAGGATCAGGTGGTAAACCCTGAGTTCCTAAGGACCAAAGCACAAAGTTAAAACCAAAACAAATATAATTTTTTTTTAAAGTTCATTTGATCATTTTGGTAACCTACAACCAAATTAGTTTTGTTTTTTGTTTTTTGTTTTTTTTAAAAAAGAAGACTAAATACACAGGCAGGGGCAGTTCAGTGTTTAACAAATATTATCAGATAGGCACTGTGCTGGTCATAAACTGGTGAATAAAACAAATACAATCCCTGATCTCATTGAGGTGAAAGCCAGATAAAAATATGGTAAATGTTTCTAATAGTTTCAGCTCAGTCATTAATTGAGCACTGTGACAGGCAGAATTCTAAAGATGTTCCAGCAAGATTCTTGCCTCTGGTGATTCAATCAAACTTTAATCTAGGTGCTGCTGTGAACGGATTTTTCAAATGTAATTAAGGTTACTAGTCAGTTGGCTTTGACACTAGGAGATTACCCTGGATTATCTGACTTTATCCAGTGTAGTCCCATGAAGCTTTAAAAGCGGAGTGGAAAGTGGAAAATTCAGTCAAAGAGAAGTAGCAGAAGAGGAAGCAGAAGCAATACAGCACATAATGGGGCTCCCTGGTGGCTCAGACAGTAAACAATCTGCCTGCAATGTGGGAGACCTGGGTTCGATCCCCAGTTGGGAAGATCCCCGGAGGAGAGCATGGCAAACCACTCCAGTATAGAGAATCCCTATGGACAGAGGAGCCTGGTGGGCTACAATCCAAGGGGTCACAAAGAGTTGAACATGACTGAATGACTAAGCACACACACACCCAAGTTAGAGAGATTCCAAGTATGGGAAAGATTAGATGTGCTATTAATGGTTCTGAGATGTAAGGGCCAAGGGAGAAGCCTGTAGGAGCTAAAGGTGGTCCCCAGCTAACAGCCAGCAAGGATATCAGTCCTACAACCACAAGAAATGAATTCTGTCAACAAGTCAAATGAGCTTGAAAGCAGATTTTTCCCTAAAGCCTCCAGAAAGGAATGTGGTCCAGCTGACACCTTGATTTTAGCCCACTGTACCTATGTTGGGCTTCTGACCTACAGAAACAGAGGGATAACAACTACATGCTGTTTAAGCCACTAAATTCACGCAATGTGCTATGCTACTGCTGCTG
Organism: Ovis aries; assembly: GCF_016772045.2. NCBI lineage: Eukaryota > Metazoa > Chordata > Mammalia > Artiodactyla > Bovidae > Ovis > Ovis aries. The sequence continues at coordinate 40,604,765 of NC_056072.1, read as the reverse complement.
CTGCTAAGTCACTTCAGTCATGTCCGACTCTGTGTGACCCCATAGACGGCAGCACACCAGGCTCCACGGTGCCTGGGATTCTCCAGGCAAGAACACTGGAGTGGGTTGCCATTTCCTTCTCCAGCAATCTGCTATGCCTCAATAGAAAAACTAATAAACCACTGTACCTTAAATATCTTAGAAGAGAGTGGGTCAAAGAAAATAGATACTAAAGGTATGCCTACACTTCCCTGGCAATACAGTGGTTAAGAATTCACGTGCCAATGCAGGGGACACAGGTTCAATCCCTGGTCCAGGAAGATCCCACATGCCCAGGGGCAACTAAGCCCTTGTACCACAGCTACTGAGCACTGGTCTAGAGTGAGTGAGTTGCAACAACTGAGTCTGTGCACCTAGAGAGTGTGTTCCACAAAAAAAGCCACTGCAATGAAGACTCAGTGCAGCAAAAAAAAAAAAAAAAAGAGGGAGGCTTTCCTTCATCAGTCTCAGGTTTGCTAAGTACTTGACAGGTGTACAGGGCTTCCTTTGTGGCTCAGCTGGTAAAGAATCCGACTACAATGTAGGAGACCTGGGTTTGATCCTTGCATTAGGAAGATCCCCTGGAGAAAGGAAAGGCTACCCACTCCAGTATTTTGGCCTGGAGAGTTCCATGGATTTTTCGGTCCAGGGGGTTGCAAAGAGTTGGACACGACTGACTGACTTTCACTTTCACTTGACAGGTGTACACCTGTGGAATGAATGGATTCACTATTTTCATCCATTTGTTTAATAATATATATTGAGTACCTCTTCTCTGATGGTCCCTGGAAGAGGTGCTGAATATACAATAGTGAAATATATACTGTGTTTTACTTCTAATTCCTCATAATGGAAGTGGAGGATGGAAACATGCAGACCCAACAATGTCGAGAAGGTGAAGTGAAGTGAAGTGAAGTCGCTCAATCGTGTCCAACTCTTTGCGACCCTGTGGACTGTAGCCTACCAGTCTCCTCCGTCCATGGGATTTTACAGACAAGAGTACTGCAGTGGGTTGCCATTTCCTTCTCCAAGGATCTTCCCAACCCAGGGATTGAACCCAGGTCTCCCACATTGTAGGCAGACACTTTACTGCCTGAGCCACCGGGGAAGTCAAGAAGGTACAGGGGCCATAACATATGTAGGAGCCACAGGAGATGCAGGTTCGATCCCTGGGTCAGGATGATCCCCTGGACAAGGGCATGGCAACCCACTCCAGTATTTGCCTGGAGAATTCCATGGACAGAGGAACCTGGAAGGCTACAGTCCATAGGTCGCAGAGTCAGACATAAATAAAGTGACTTAGCACACATAGCATCATCTTTATATAAATCTGAAAAAAGTATAAAAAGAAATATAAGGGAGCACAGAATAAAATCACAGCTAACATCTTTTGAGTACTTGTCTCACTCATCCTTCCAACAAGACTATGAGGTAGAATCCTAACCATTCTCATTTTGCAAATGAGGGAGCTGAGGCACAAGCAGGTGAAAAACCCAAATCATAGTAAGTGGTGAAGCTGGGATTTTAACACAGGTAGTCTAACTCCAGAGCCTATGCTTTTATTCACTTCACTGGGCTCTCTTTCAATTCAGAAGAGTGGGTAGGCTCTCAAGAAGGGCTGAGATTTGGAATGGGTATCTTTATCAAGGAGAGAAGAAGGGATCAGCAGGAAAAAAAAAAACAAAGCATTACAAAAAACAGAGATTTAGGAAGAACATGCATGATGTGGCATATCCAAGGAACAAAGGTGGAACTTGTATCAGGATGGAGAGCTGATAGCAGGTGAAGCTAAAGCATAAGTCATCCTGACTTCACAGTCTTGGACCAGTTATTCAGTTTCATCCTATATCAATCAAAATAACCTATTCAAGAGCATGATAAGGCAAATAATTTCCATTAACTTACATATGATTTCTAACATTGTTATTCATGGATATTAGCAGATAACATCAGACACCCAATATATAGCCCTAAAGTGTAACAATATTTTTTAATACAACTTGGAAAAAATCTGTGAAAATATAGTAAAACCTTAAATGATTCTATTGAGTCCAAGGAAACTAGGACAAAGTACAGATCCAAGTAAGAATCCAGCTCTATGTGCATCCAGAAAGCTCTTCACATCTAAATCCACGCAGATGCTGCTTGGCTTCTGAATCACCCAAGTTCACAACCAAATAGGTGGTAAATCTACATATTGGCATTGAGAAGGAGTTCTCAATAGCAACAGACCAACTGTTCAAATTAGTACCACCCAAAATAAATACATAAATATGGCATATAGAAGCAAACACATTTGTTGATCCAAACCCTCCAAATTTTTCTATTTTTTTGCCTGATGTAGAGGGAGTCATCATGTGCCCTTGGCATTCTACCTTGTGCTGTTTAATATGGTAGGCACTAATCATAGGAGACTATTTAAATTTTTAAAAGTACAATTAAATAAAACACCATCCTCAGTCTCATTACCTGCATTTCAAGTGCTTAGCAGCTATAGGAGACCAGGGGTCACCATACTGGTCAGCATACATATAAAACATTTACACCATTGTAGAAACTTCCATAGGAAAAAAAATAAGGTACTTCTTTAGATAAATGCAATGATTTACTAGGCACACCCAGTATGAATTATTTTATTTTATTTAAAAATATTTATTTATTTGGCTGCACCTGGTCTTAGTTGTGGCACACTAGATCTTCGATCTTCATTGCAGCAGGTGGCAACTTTAGTTGCGGTATGTAGGATCCAGTTCCCTGACGAAGTATTGAACCTGGGCCCCCTGCATTGGGAACATGGAGTCTTAGCCCCTGGACCACCAGGGAAGCCCCTGCATTTGTTTGTTTTAAATTTTATATAATTAAATTCACCTCTTGTGAGGTTTTATGAGGTTTTGAGTTTTTGTTTTAATCATTCATACAACTCACTGGAAAAGACCCTGATGCTGGGAAAGATTGAGGGAGCTGGGAAAGATTGAAGGAGAAGGGGGCAACAGAGGAGGAGATGGTTGGATGGCATCACTGACTCAATAGACATGAATTTGAGCAAATTCTGAATGAGAGTGAAGGACAGGGAAGCCTGGTGTGCTGCAGTCCCTGGGGTTGCAAAGAGTCAGAGATGACTTAGTGACTGAACAGCAACAACAATGTATTTTATTTCTCTAAGGATGGAGAGATTCTATGAGACTCTCTATGGAGATGAGACCAAGCATTTATTAGGCACCACTGTTTCAAGCTCTGTACTAGACGTGTTGTTCATCTCTATTATATCGCTTAAGTCTCATGACTCCCTGGGAGATAGGCATCACTGTTGCCATTTTACAGGTGAGATGGTTGAGGCCAAGAGAGGCCACCATGTTTTTTAACTCACAAAACCTAAGAAATACTTAATTCTTCCCAACTAGTTCCACTGCTCCTAAGAGAAATGGAGTATAGACTGAGCAGTTAATTTTCCATAGATGAGGTTTACTTGGAGGGAAATCAGAGTTCTCTTTCATGTAATTGTAGATATTTTTATTTTTCAAAATCATCCTTTTTTGGCAGTGGCTAAGAAGTGACTCAGGGAAGTGAAAGACAAGGAAGAGAGAGTAAGTCTGTGCAGCTGGAAAGACTGAGTCAGACATGCATGCCATCAGTCCTCAAAGGCTCATATTTCTGCCACAAATACACCCAGACTTGCTTTTTTCATAACTTCTCCTCTCCAGTCTCTGGAAGGAATGTGCCTGATATTTATTTTTAATCTGATTCTCCCTCACCAAAATGTGGAAGGGGTGACATCTAGCCTAAAAGATGTCCCCCAGTGATTTTTGCCTCTGGCTAGTCTTTGATATGGACTAGGGTTGACCTGTGTAACTAATAGGATATTGCAGAAATGATGATGTGTTACTTCTGAGGCTAAGTGATAAGGGATATTAAAGCTTTAACCTTGTTCTACCTCTGGAAGAAGCCAGTCACCACAGTATGAAGATATTCAAGCAGCCTGTGGAGAGGCCCCCAAGGAAAGGAACTGAGGCTTCCCGTCATCCACCACCAACACGGCAGGCATATGAGTAAGACACTTTGGAAGTGGATTCTCCAGACCCAGTCAAGCCTTCAGATGACTGTGGAACCAGCCAACACATGAAACCTAGAAACAAAACAACTCAGCTAAGCCTGTCCCAGTATGTGAACTGAGAACTTCCAGACGCTCAAGTTGGATTTAGAAAGGCAAAGTAACCAGATATCAAATTGCCAACATCCACTGGATCATAGGAAAAGTAACAAAGTTCCAGAAAAACAGCTACTTCTGCTTTATTGACTAGGACAAAGCCTTTGACTGTGTGGATCAAAACAAACGGTGGAAAATTCTTCAAGAGATGGCAATACCAGACCACCTTACCTGCCTCCTGCAAGTCAAGAAGCAATGCAAGCCAAGAAGCAATGGTTAGAACCAAACATGGAACAATACACTGTTTCCAAATCGGGAAAGGAATATGTCAAGGCTGTATACTGTCACCCTGCTTATTTAACTTATATGCAGAGTACATCATGAGAAATGCAGGGCTGGATGAAGCACAAGCTGGAATCAAGATTGCCGGGAGAAATATCAATAACTTCAGATATGCAGATGACACCACCTTTATGGCAGAAAGCGAAGAACTAAAGAGCCTCTTGATGAAAGTGAAAGAGGACAGTGAAAAAGTTGGCTTAAAGTTCTACATTCAGAAAACGAAGATCATGGCATCTGGTCCCATCACTTCATGGCAAATAGATGGGGAAACAGTGGAAAGAGTGGCTGCCTTTATTTTGGGGGGCTCCAAAATCACTGCAGATGGTGACTGCAGCCACGAAATTAAAAGATGCTTACTCCTTGGAAAAAGCTCTGACCAACCTAGACAGCATATTAAAAAGCAGAGACATTACTTGGCCAACAAAGGTGTGTCTAATCAAAGCTATGGTTTTTCCAGCAGTCATGTATGGATGTGAGAGTTGGACTATAAAGAATACAGAGCACTGAAGAACTGTTGTTTTTGAACTGTGGTGTTGGAGAAGACTCTTGAGAGTCCCTTGGACTGCAAGGAGATAAAAACAGGCAATCCTCAAGGAAATCAGTCCTGAATATTCATTGGAAGGACTGATGCTGAAGCTGAAGCTCCAATACTTTGGCCACCTGATGTGAAAGACTGACTTATCGGAAAATCCCTGATGCTGGGAAAGATTGAAGGCAGGAGGAGAAGGGGACGACAGAGGATGAGATGGTTGGATGGCATTGCTGACTCAATAGAAATGAGTTTGAGCAAGCTCTGGAAGTTGGTGATGGACAGGGAGGCCTGGCATGCTGCAGTCCATGGGGTCGCAAAGGTCAGACATGATTGATCAACTGAACTGAACTAACTGAGGCCTGACCCAAATTCTGACCCATGGAAATAGAATGGAATACTAAATATTTATTGCAGTTTTAAACGATTCCATTTCAGCTTAATTTGATGGTCAGCAATAGATCACTAACACAGAGGTTTTCTCAAGTATTGTCTAGTACCAACCCTGCAGATGGAACATCTCCCATGCTGCTTTATCCACCTCATTCTTTCTCCACGATCATGTCTCATCTTAACAGTGAGGCTGCAGGCAAGCACCAAGTCTCATACATTATTATGCTCTCTCTTCTCATGCTTGCTGGTTTAATTGGGTTCCAGTGATTTTCCTCCTTCCCCTTTGACTACTGACAGCTTTTTCCTCAACTCTAAGGTCCTTTCTCTTCAGATTTCCTCCCTTTGTTTCCTTTCTTCTTAGCTGAACAAAAGCCAGGAATACTAAAAGTGTTCTATCACAAAGTGTTCATGGCCCTCAACAACAAGAGCTCAGAGTAGTCTTTTCAATGACTAGAGAAAGATTATAAAGACCGTCAATTAATTTGACATGAGGGACTTCCCTGGCAGTCCAGTGGTTAAGACTTCACCTTTCAATGCAGGGGATTCAAGTTCAATCCCTGCTCAGGGAGCTAATACCTCACATGCCTCCTGGCCAAAAAAACAAAACATAAACAGACAGCAATACTGTAACAGATTTAACAAAGATTTTTTAAATGGTCCACAGCAACAACAACAAAAAATTGTAACGAAAGAAAAAAAAAAACTTGACATGAACGCCTCCTCCCATTAGGAAACTGCTATGCATGGTGAAATAAATAAAGTTAGCAAATTTGTTTCTTATCCATTTCTTGTCATTTGAACACTTGCTTCACCCATAAACTATATTCATTCCACTCCTACTGGGCATGCAAAGCATTATGGGTGATACAAAAACTATATATTGTCTATTTTCAAGGAACTTATAATCCTGCATAGAAGATGTGTCATAAAAATACAAATATTTATTCATCTTCACTAGTATATTTACATATCAAAGACAGTGAAAGCTAAGGGTCAAATGAATGGTAGACTCAAGCATTAACAGATCTTCAAAGGGAGAGGCTATTGCTATGAGCTGAATTTATGGAGGAACAAAGCCTTAAGAAAGTTGAACTGTGGTAGATATTATTATAGATTCTACCAATTTCATCCAGTTCTTCTCAGCCCTGAGCATAGAGATCCCTACACGTCTCAGGGGCTTGTGGCTGGCAGGGCCATGTGACTAGCTCTACTCAATGGGGTATGAGAAAAAAGTAACATACTTCATTACAGGGTTAAGTCAGAGAAAATCCCATGTTTATCCTACTTATTTATCTTTTAAAATCTTGGCTATGTGGCATGATCTCAATTCCCTGACCAGGGGTTGAACCCAGGCCACAGCAGTGAAAAGTGCTGAATCCTAACCACCAGACCATCAGGGAACTCTCTGAAGTCCATGTTTAATTCTCTAGTTTTTCTTCCCTAAGAACGTCACATGATGTGGCTTTATCAGTTTGGGTCCCTGAATGACTACAAATAGCAGAGACCCCTGACAACTTGTGTCGAACATGTACCTTGAATAAGAGATAAGCCTTCCTTCATATTATGCCACTGGGATTTTGGAGGTGAATTTGTTATTGCAGAATAAGATAGCCTGTCTTCACTAAAACAAACAAACAAAAAATTCCAAACCATGGAGAAATGAAAAAAATGGTACAGGTAATTTATAAGTTATGTGTTACATTACCTTTCTCAAGGACAAATCTATGTGCATATCAAGACATAGCTTGTTATGATATATCTTAATAGAATCAAAGGTTTTTAAATAAAAACATAAAGAAGGTTGGAAAAGCAGCAGGAGAATGAGCTACTGCCCTTGGGTGATCATTACAGATCTCAGAGTAAAAGGATTATTGATGCCTTGGCCAAGAAGCATTGCTCTTTCTTTGCTTTCTTTTCCTTTGAGATTACAAGCCATATATTTCCATTTGGAAAACAGTATTTCATAACCTCTAAACCCAACATGAGTCTTGTGAAACCCCAGTCTACAGTTGAATGGCCAAAAATAAAGACTTGGAATTCCTTCAAAGCTAAGCCATTTTACACAGCAGTGCTTTCTTTTTCTACCAAGAAAGTGTTCCGGCGTGATGGATTCTCCACTTTCGCTGTATATTACACTCGCAGCTCTACGCCTGTCACTCCCGATTCTCTTCCTAGTTGCTTGTGCCTTATTAAATTCAACACTTCAAAACAACCAATAAGAGAGCCTTGAGAAGCCCTTTCTCTTACAACCAGTGTTCCCTTTTTCCTAGAAATAAATGACATTTCCCAATCAGTCCGAGGGTGGGGTTCAATGACAATTTATTTTCTTTGTAATGTTTCTCAGTGAGTAGTAAATGGTCTTTGACGAGGATATGGTGATAAATTTTAGCTAAACGTTTTCATACAGACATTATCTCCCATGTTAGCTCCTCAAATCAAACCTCTTTGAATTTGATTTGCAAATAGAATTTGAGAGTCTAAAGACACAAATAGTCATTTGGTGACTATTCTCAAAGCAAAGCCCCAGAGCCAGTCATTTAATATGCAATATAACATCAAATAGAAATCCAAAGGCCCATCTCAGCCCCCAGTATCTTTGAGCATTTGTGTGTTTGGGAGCAGGCAGGGCCTCAAGGGGAAGAAGAGGCGCCTTCTGAGAAACTTATTTTAATTTTAGATTGTCTCAGTCTTTGGCCTTTAAACATTGTACTAAAGTCCAGTTTTTGTCATTTTAAAGAGATTTCCCTAGTTAACCAGTTCCCAAGGAACTAACCTTAGAGTGGTCCCTTATCTAAGGAATGCTTCAGACAACTCAACAGAAGGATCTGCAAAGTTCTATCAGAGATTTAAAAATATCCTTAAAACACCAAATTTGAAGATGTTATATATGTCACCTAAATCTTTCAACCCCCTGTATAACATCAACTCTTCTGATTTTTGAGGAATATTATTCTTGTGCCGCTAGTTTGCAGTGGGAATGTATTGCTAAGTCTCTTTGTTCCAAGTAACAGAAACTAGGACAAAATGGAAGGAGAGAAGTTATTAGAAGGACACAAAGAGGGTCGCAAGGACTCAGAGGCAGAGATACAGCCACTTCCGTAATGCCAGAGAATGGAACCTAGGAAATATAGTCCTCTTGTTTCTCCACTCCTCATTCCTCAGAGAGAAATAAAGCCATCCACAGATCTCAGGTTTACCTGTCACAGTTCCAGCCACACAGAAAATCACTGCCTATCTATGAATCTCAAATTCCAGGAAGAGAGTCCTTGGTGGGGCAAGCTTGGATTAAGTATCCAACTCTAATGGAAAGAATTTTGGCCAGGGAACCATATGGTGAGTAAATATGGTTGCTGAGGCTCAACTGACCACTCTTCCAGACAGGAAAGAGAGTTCTCTGAAAAGAAGAGACAGTTTAAAGATATAGGAGTCAGTGTTGAAGCAAAGGCTGCCATTACTGAAAGCAGTCTCAATCCTCCTATTATAGGAGTTGATATGACTTCAAATGCTTACATCTTACATCAATAAAGAGGAACTGTCCTTTCTTGGTATCTTGTCTGAAGGTCCCAAAGGGCCCCCAGTACCTAACCCTCCTATTCAGCATGGGCTCTGACAAGACGAAATGAAGCAACTTTGGTTTTATGCTTTGTATGTTTCTTATAGGGGTTCCCAGGTGGCGCTAGTGGTAAAGAATCTGCCTGCCAATGCAGGAAACCCAAGAGACACCGGTTCAGTCCCTGAGTCAAGAAGATCCCCTGGAGGAGGAAATGGCAACCCACTCCACCATTGTTGCCTGGAAAATTCCATGGACAGAGGAGCCTGGCAGGGCTCCAAAGAGTCGGACACGATTGAGCAACAAAGCATTTTACTAGACTTATAGTAAATAAAATGGGCACTTGGAGTTAATTTTCTGTTGACTTATCTCAGTCCCCATGTTCCTCTTTGATCTGATATTTAAATTCTACTGGCTCCTCAACTCTGTCACCTGCTGTTTTCAATATACGTGAGCAGCAGTAAAGTACACTCCCACAAGAACTTAGAAAATTAGTACTGCTGTTACATATGCAGTGGATCAATACAGAGACATTTCATCATCTGGAAGAAAACAGGTAAGTAGAACTTGACTTTCAACTGGTAGAAGATATTAACCTATTTAACACAGAGGGCAGTGGGGGTGGGGGTGGAATGGTCAGCCATGGAAACAGCCAAGGAAAAGCTACAAAAACAAATGTTGGCAGGGGACACTTAAGTACTGTCTAGGGAAAAGAAGTCTTCAGTTAATGGCCATTTGGTATTCTTACATCGGGAGAAGGGCAACCCTAACGTGGAGTATAGAGGAGGCTCTAGGCAGCTAAGGTGATGGAGTTTCAGGTCTTCGAGCAAGACCACTGAAAGATAAAGGAACATGCTACTTCAAAATGTGCCATTTTGGTTTATTGATTATTTTGAGCTGTAGGCACTTGAAAAATAGCAAACGCAGGGAGAGACTTTCTCCAAACTCCCCTTATCTGCCTAAATGCAAATCCTCCAAAAGAAGCTCAATATTTCCTCTCTGGCAGTTTCTTCAACCAGGGGAGACTGACTCGCCACAGGTAAGGAGACAAAAAGTCCACAACACACCCAATCTTAGTCACAAATCATCATACCTCCTAGCTACTCTACTAAGTGCCCACTCATCTTTGCTAAAAATCGTTTACTCTCCCTTAAGAGGTCTACATCTCTACCCCACTCTCCACTCTTTCCCTATCAAGAAAGGGAAATAAAGTCTGAATCTCAAGCTATCTTGGGAGTCACTCATCTTCCCTTGCGTATCTCCCATGGAAAGATAAGGTCTACATGTTAATAAACTTCTGTTTGCTTTTCTCTTGTGTCAGTTTGTCTTTGGTTACAAGGATCTCGGCTAAGAACTCAGTAAGGTAGAAGGAAAATTATGTTTCACTCCTCCACCAACCTCATTGTGAGACCCTGGTATCACACTATCTAAAGAGTGACAGTCATGTTATAGTGAAAACATAGTCACGCCATTCAACTCCTTTTGCCCTCTTCTCATGCAAAACAGGCCATTTTCTGATGCTCTGACTCCCTGCATTGCTTCTTCAAGCCTTCACAGAGGACGGAAGGCACTGGTTGTACTGACCCAACATTCTGTGCAATGATTCAATAGCTCATTGTAAATCATAGTGGGGCACTCCGGGCTAGCATTCAGCTGCACAGCTTGGGTAATGTGAGTCCATCCTGAGAAGAATCTTCCACGGATTAGACTGTGGACCATAGCCAATGAGTGGCCCCCAAGAGAACTGCCAAAGGTAGACGCAGCCTGTTACGGTGATGCCCTGAACACTGTCAACGTGGTTTTGGAGTATTATTAATTCATACGTGTATCAGCTTACTTTTATATACAGCTGTCCTTGGGTATCCTTGGGAGATTGGCTCCAGAATCCCCCACAGACACCAAAATCCACAAATGCTGAAGTCCTTTTTACAAAATAGTGGAGTATTTGTATATAACCTGTGTGTGTGTGCTTAGTCGCTCAGTTGTGTCCAACTCTTTGCTACTGACTCCATGTAGTATAGCTCACCAGGCTCCTCTGTCCATAAATCTGGATTCTCCAGGCAAGAATACTGGAGTGGGTAGCCATTCCCTCCTCCAGAAGATCGTCCCAACTCAGAGACTGAACCCAGGTCTCCTGCATCATCTTCACTGGCATCGAATTCTTTACCATTGAGACACCAAGGAAGCCCATGTAACCTATGTACATCCTCTTGTAACTTTAAATCACCTCTAGATTACTAATAATACCTTGTTGTTGTTTTAGTTGTTAGGTTGTGTCTGACTCTTTTGCGACCCCATGACTGCGTAGCCCATCAAGCTTCTTCGTCCATAGGACTTCCCAAGCAAGACTACTGGAGTGGGTTGCCATTTCCTTCTCCAGGGGATCTTCCCAACCCAGGGATTGAACCCGTGTCTGCTGTGTCTCCTGCACTGGTAGGCGGATTCTTTACCACTGAGCCACCAGGGGAATCATACTTATAATACTTAATACAATGTAAATGCTGCATAAACAGTTGTAAATACAAAGTAAATGTTGCCAATACAATAAATTCAAGTTTTGCTTTCTGGAATTTTTTTTCAAGTATTTTTGATCCAAAATTTCTTAAATCTGAAATGTGGAACCTATGGATAGGAAGCACCAACTGTAATTATCTAAAAAGATGACACAAGAGTAACGCTAATAATATTTTTTTTAAAGCAATAAACTCCTTTGTAAACCTGTTTACAATTTCCATTTGGGATTCTTGTCTTCTTGCCCTTATTCATATACCTGCCTATTCTTGCATATCTGCAAGAATGTAAATCTTGCATTCCTGCCATTCTGTATTTTCTTTTTTCACACTGTATCAGAACTACTTTAATAAATTACATCATAACCATTTTACATATTTTATCACTGGCTTCACTATGAAATTATAGATAGCATTATAATGCCACTGTAATGAATATTCTGTTCTACTTCTGTCACATTACTACCTGAGGAAACTCCCCTAGAATTCTTATCTCAGAGGATTATCTCTTTTGATCAGACTCTATGCTGTCAAACTATCCAGCAAAAGGAATTCACCTACCCATAATGTCATTAGTAGTCTAAACGCTGTTTCATCACAATGTTCTCAGCACTAAACCTTACCATTTTTTGAAATACTGAATATTTTAGATCACAATATTTTCAAAATTTCATCCTGTTTTGAAACAGCTCTATATAAATTAGGAAGGTGTCCAGGAATGGTTATACATTTAATGTGTAATTCAGGACTCTAAATATCCTTCTGTGTCTTTTAAAAGGATTATGCTAAAGCAAATACAAAGGACTTGAAATGATTAGGAAAAAAAATCTCTTGCAATATAACCAGGCAAACACAATTTACAAAATCATGTTGCAAAGGACTGTATGTTTTATCTACTGTATGCCCCTAAGGGTCACGCACTCGTGAAATGGGCTTTAATTTGACATACTGTCTGCTTTGCTTTGTTTGTTGTATGAATTCCCTGCTATAAGGAAATACTGTCAGTTGTTTCTCTCTCTCATAAGCACCTGTTGCAAAAAATATTTGTATACCCCATAAGCAACTCAACAGATATTAAAAACTTGTAATAGGAAGGCAAGAAGCTAATTTTTTAACTAGAATTGTCCAGCTCTGGGGTCTATAAAACTGTAGCTCAGTGTAATATCACTTGACTTTGACTGCAATAAATAGATACTTTCTAAGCAACAAATTGGAGAAAGGGCAATCAAATATTTCACATTAGTGTGCATATCTTTCTTTGCCCTTCTCTCTTCTTCCCTTCTTTCCTTTTGTCTTTAATTCTTCTACAAAGAAAAATTCTGAAGAATCAAAGATATGTCCCTGTTTGCATTTTATAAGCTGGTCAGTTTTGCTTCCAGGTTTCTGAGGTTTTTGAACACCAAAAGTACATCTCAGAAATAATCCCATGCTATACTCAAAAATCATTTTCCACAGTTGTTAGCCCATAGCACCAATTTTCCTTTTGAAAACACACCAAAAAATAATCATTTTTGGAGACAAATTCTCATTTAGAATGATTCAAAGAGAATACAAATTTGATGATCACCCTGAGAGTCCAAGTAATAGATATCAGGAAATTATAATAAAATTTATGGTGGCCTTAAAATTGTTTAACTCCTTTCAAGAAACTCTGAATTATAGGGTAGTATATATAACCAAGGACTGGCAACAATTCACCAAAGTCCAGAAGAGTTTCTCCTTTGAGTGTGTAGGCAAAGATGCTTAAGTTGTTCCCCTTTGAAAAATAAAGATTATTTATTATTTACCTTCCTGTGCATCAGACACTCCTGAAACATGTCTATAACTCATACTTTCTCAGGTTTGAGCTTCAAGGTCTCCAAGTGCATGAGAAAGTAGTAGAATAGAGAGCCAACAAACTTGGGGGGTTTTGTTTGTGTGTTTGTTTGTTGTTTGGTCTGATTTTGGAGGGAATGAAAAGGGGGGAGAGAGAGAGAAAAAAAAAGGTCAGAGAGAGACAGAGACCCCAACACCTTCACAAAGAAATCCACAGAACAGAACTGAAGTAAGTGAATCAGAACACACCAAGAATACAATGATTTTTTCCCTCTAGATGATTATTCTAGTGGGAAGAAAGATTTGAAACCACTGAATGTTTTTTTCTTTTCTGATAACCACCTATGGCTTTCTCCAAAGAAACACATGTAAAATCTGGCAGGTTGTTTTCAGTTCTGTCAGGAAAATATTTAGTAACAGCCTTGTAAAAGCAAGTACTCACAGCAGCCCCAGGGAGCCGTGGATTTGCTTTGTAGTCTTGTGTCTTTCAACAAGTTCCTTTGTTGCTGTGTGTGTTCTCTCACAAAGGCCTAACTTCTTCTACAGATGGATTTACAACTCTCTCTGCATGAATGTTGTCTTGAAGTATACAAACACTCTAAGCAGGCTCTGTCTGATGGTCTCGGCACCTGCAGGTCCCTAAAAGCGACCCACAGGATGGGAAAGGTGAAATTCACATTGACTGACCCCATAAAGATGTGGTGAAGCTTGATAGGCTAGTAGCTTTAAAATATTTTCAAGGTAAAAGCACTACATAAAAAGCTCTGTATTCTCAACATAATTTGCCAGCAGAAAGAAATGTCACCTGGGTAATGAGTACTTCCCATTTCATAAAGTGTTTGTCACCAGCAAATCCCTTTTTGAAATTTAGATAAATTTCTAAGATGCATAAGAAACAAAGCTAAGCTGTAGAGTTTGCTGCTATGAAATTTCTAATCTGGCAGGTACCATTTGTCATCCCAAACAAGTGTTTACAATCAAAATCTAATATCACAATTTCTTTACATGATATATGTGTTAAACATTATACCCACTTATCAGTTATACCAGGTCAAAAACTGACAAGTATTTGTTCTAAGATAGGACATTATTGAACAATATAATTTTTTATTGAGAACATCTCCACTTACTATATCTGTAACTTTGAGAACATTACTGAATTCTCCGGAGTTATTTCGTCATCTATATAAGCAAGGCTAATGATCGGCTCCCTAAGCGCGGGCGGCGGCGAGAGCCGGCTCCCTAAGCGCGGGCGAGAGGAGCTACCCTGTGTCCAAGGTCAGGGGCAGCGGCCTAGAGTGACAGGCTGCGACGGCGCAGGAACAGCCGAGAGGAGCAACCCTGTGTCGGAGGTCAGTGGCTGCCAGGAGGAGCTACCCCGCGTCTGAGGTCAGGGGCGGCGGCCGGGAGGAGACACCCCGCGTCCAAGGTCAGGGGCGGTGACCCTGAGGAGCCACCCTGAGCCCGAGGCCAGGGGCGGTGACCCTGAGGAGCCACCCTGAGCCGGAGGCTAGAAACGGCAACTGGAAGGAGTCACCCCCGCCCGAGGCCAGGGCCTGCAGCCTGGAGGAGCAACCCGAGGAGCAGTGGCTACGCAGGTGCAGGAGGGCCTAGAGGAGCTATCCCACGTTGAAGGTCAGGATCTTTGGCGGTAAGGAGATACCCCTCATCCAAGGTAAGGAGCAGTGGCTGAGCTTTGCTGGAGCAGCTGTGAAGAGATACCCCCACCGCCAAGGTAAGAGAAACCCAAGTAAGATGGTAGGTGTTGCCAAGAGGGCATTAGAGGGCAGACACACTGAAACCATATTCACAGAAAACTAGTCAATCTAATCACACTAGGACCACAGCCTTGTCTAACTCAATGAAACCAAACCATGCCTGCCGGGCAACCCAAGATGGACCGGTCATGGTGGAGAGGTCTGACAGAATGTGGTCCACTGGAGAAGGGAATGGCAAGCCACTTCAGTATTCTTGCCTTGAGAACCCCATGAACAGTATGAAAAGGCAAAATGATAGGATACCAAAAGAGGAACTCCCCAGATCATTAGGTGCCCAATATGCTACTGGAGATCAGAGGAGACATAACTCCAGAAAAAATGAAGGGATGGAGCCAAAGCAAAAACAATACCCAGTTGTGGATGTGACTGGTGATAGAAGCAAGATCCGATGCTGTAAAGAGCAATATTGCATACGAACCTGGAATGTCAGGTCCATGAATCAAGGCAAATTGGAAGTGGTCAAACAAGAGATGGCAAGGGTGAACGTCAACATTCTAGGAATCAGCGAACTAAAATGGACTGGAATGGGTGAATTTAACTCAGATGACCATTATATCTACTACTATGGGCAGGAATCCCTCAGAAGAAATGGAGTAGCCATCATAGTCAACAAAAGAGTCCAAAATGCAGTACTTGGATGCAATCTCAAAAATGATAGAATGATCTCTGTTCATTTCCAAGGCAAACCATTCAATATCACGGTAATCCAAGTCTATGCCCCAACCAGTAACACTGAAGAAGCTGAAGTTGAACGGTTTTATGAAGACCTGCAAGATGTTTTAGAACTAACAAACACCCAAAAAAGATGTCCTTTTCATTATAGGGGACGGGAATGCAAAAGTAGGAAGTCAAGAAACACCTGGAGTAACAGGCAAATTTGATCTTGGAATGCAGAATGAAGCACAGCAAAGGCTAATAGAGTTTTGCCAAGAAAATGCACTGGTCATAGCAAATACCCTCTTCCAACAACACAAGAGAAGACTCTACACATGGACATCACCAGATGGTCAACACCAAAATCAGATTGATTATATTCTTTGCAGCAAAAGATGGAGAAGCTCTATACAGTCAGCAAAAACAAGACCAGGAGCTGACTGTGGCTCAGATCATGAACTCCTTATTACCAAATTTAGACTGAAATTGAAGAAAGTAGGAAAAACCGCTAGACCATTCAGGTATGACCTGAATCAAATCCCTTATGATTATACAGTGGAAGTGAGAAATAGATTTAAGGGACTAGATCTGATAGATAGAGTGCCTGATGAACTATGGAATGAGGTTAGTGACACTGGGCAGGAGACAGGGATCAAGACCATCCCCATGGAAAAGAAATGCAAAAAAATCAAAATGGCTGTCTGGGGAGGTCGTACAAATAGCTGTGAAGAGAAGAGAGACGAAAAGCAAACGAGAAAAGGAAAGACACAGGCATCTAAATGCAGAGTTCCAAAGAATAGCAAGAAGAGATAAGAAAGCCTTCTTTAGCGATCAGTACAAAGAAATAGAGGAAAACAACAGAATGGGAAAGACTAGAGATCTCTTCAAAAAATTAGAGATACCAAGGAAACATTTCATGCAAAGTTGGGCTCAATAAAGGACAGAAATGATCTGGACCTAAAAGAAGCAGAAGATATTAAGAAGAGGTGGCAAGTATACACAGAAGAACTGTACAAAAAGATCTTCATGACCCAGATAGTCATGATGATGTGATCACTAATCTAGAACCAGACATCTTGGAATGTGAAGTCAAGTGGGCCTTAGAAAGCATCACCACGAAAAAAGCTAGTGGAGGTGATGGAATTCCAGTAGAGCTATTTCAAATCCTGAAAGATGATGCTGTGAAAGTGCTGCACTCAATATGCCAGCACATTTGGAAAACTCAGCAGTGGCCACAGGACTGGAAAAGGTGAGTTTTCATTCCAATTCCAAAGACAAGCAATGCCAAAGAATGCTCAAACTACCGCACAATTGCGCTCATCTCACATGCTAGTAAAGTAATGCTCAAAATTCTCCAAGCTAGGCTTCAGCAATACGTGAACTGTGAACTTCCTGATGTTCAAGCTGGTTTTAGAAAAGGCAGAGGAACCAGAGATCAAATTGCCAACATCCACTGGATCATGGAAAAAGCAAGAGAGTTCCAGAAAAACATCTATTTCTGCTTTATTGACTATGCCAAAGCCTTTGACTGTGTGGATCACAATAAACCATGGAAAATTGTTCAAGAGATGGGAATACCAGACCACCTGACCTGCCTCTTGAGAAATCTGTATGCAGGCCAGGAAGCAACAGTCAGAACTGGACATGGAACAACAGACTGGTTCCAAATAGGAAAAGGAGTACATCAAGGCTATATATTGTCACCTTGCTTATTTAACTTCTATGCGGAGTACATCATGAGAAACGCTGGACTGGAAGAAACACAGGCTGGAATCAAGATTTCTGGGAGAAATATCAATAACCTCAGATATGCAGATGACACCACCCTTATGGCAGAAAGTGAAAAGGAGCTAAAAAGCCTCTTGATGAAAGTGAAAGAGGAGAGCGAAAAAGTTGGCCTAAAGTTCAACATTCAGAAAACGAAGATCATGGCATCTGGTCCCATCACTTCATGCGAAATAGATGGGGAAACAGTGGAAACAGTGTCAGACTTTATTTTGGGGGGCTCCAAAATCACTGCAGATGGTGACTGCAGCCATGAAATTAAAAGACACTTACTCCTTGGAAGAAAAGTTATGACCAACCTAGATAGCATATTCAAAAGCAGAGACATTACTTTGCTGACTAAGGTCCGTCTAGTCAAGGCTATGGTTTTTCCTGTGGTCACGTATGGATGTGAGAGTTGGACTGTGAAGAAGGCTGAGCACCAAAGAATTGATGCTTTTGAACTGTGGTG
This sequence comes from Ovis aries, assembly GCF_016772045.2. Classification (NCBI taxonomy): domain Eukaryota; kingdom Metazoa; phylum Chordata; class Mammalia; order Artiodactyla; family Bovidae; genus Ovis; species Ovis aries. The sequence continues at coordinate 40,586,796 of NC_056072.1, read as the reverse complement.
TTGGAGAAGACTCTTGAGAGTCTCTTGGACTGCAAGGAGATCCAACCAGTCCATTCTGAAGGACATCAACACTGGGATCTTGGAAGGAATGATGCTAAAGCTGAAACTCCAGTACTTTGGTCACCTCATGAGAAGAGTTGACTCATTTGAAAACCTCTGATGCTGGGAGGGATTGGGGGCAGGAGGAGAAGGAGACGATAGAAGATGAGATGGCTGGATGGCATCACGGACTCGATGGACGTGAGTTGAGTGAACTCAGGGAGATGGTGATGAATAGGGAGGCCTGGCATGCTGCGATTCATGGAGTCGCAAAGAGTCGGACACGACTGAGCAACTGAACTGAACTGAGTGGTAGTACCAACCTTACAGGATTGTTGTGAAACTTTAAAAAGAATTAAGTAAAACTGAATTTATTAACTCTAAATTAGTATCTGTTGCTAGAAGCAGCCGAAACATCATCTTGCAATAATGCCAGCACTCCTTTAAGCAAACACTTCTGAAAAGGCTCTGCATCCTAGGTCTAAAGATTTCCTTAGTCTAAAGATTCTCTTGGACTGGTGACCAAATTCTCTATTAGTTTCAAGGGTTCTGTGAACCCTCTGAGATGGAATGTGGAATGGTATGACTATGAGGTATATACATTTTTCTAGGAAACCTTATATCTTTCACCATATTGAGAGATTAAGAATCACTGCCATGCTCTCTTTTCCAGTAAGCAGCTTTAGGTGACCTCTAAACATGTGTGCTATTCACTTGACCGAGACAACCCCACCGAATCATGCAAATCAAGAGGTTAAAATCTTCATGTTCACTTTAGGAACACTCGTGAAACTGTCCAGGCCATTAAGCATATGCCTATCTGAAAACCACCAAGTATCTGGGGGATGTCACTTTAAAGAAGCAACTGGTGCTACGGCATCATTACAGTGGTGGAGTTGGTAGGTGTGCATAGGCCCAGCAGTAGGGCTGGATGCTGGGTCGGTGGCCCAAAAAGAATGATAAATTTTTCCTGCACATATGCAAAAATGTAGAGAGTAATGCTGAACGTAAGGGCTTAGAGGTAGATTCTCTTGTCATTGAGCACATCCATGTGAACAAAGTCCCCAAGATGGGGCACAGGACTAAAAGATCTCATGGTTGGATCAACCCATACATGAGCTCTCCTAGCCACACTGAGATGAAAAAGAACAAACTGTTCCTAAACCAGAAGAGGAGGTTGCACAGAAGAAAAAGATATCCCAGAAGAAACTGAAGAAACAAAAACTTATGTCCCAAAAATTAAAGTCAGAAAAAATAGATGTAAATAAATGTGGGAAAAAACGGGAAAAACAATCATTGCCATAAGTCAACTTAGGTTAATTTTTCTGCCTTCTACTTCAGTGGAGAACCAAAGTCCCCTTCAGGGCAGAGTAACCAGCCCAAAGACGGAGCATGAAGCCCACACCCCGGTTGTTGCTGAAGCTGTACCCTAGACCAGCTTCTTCAAGCTTCTTCTTCCAATAGTTGTGGTCCTAGACCTGGCTCTCTTCTACAGTCTCCACTCATCCTCATCTCAGGTCTAACCATGACACATGACAGGAGACATGTAAGACTACCTAGGCGAATGCTCTGGGCATTGTTGCTCTGGCAACATTACCTCACCTCTGCAGCCTTGTGCGGTCATGGAAAGATCATGACCTTTGAAATAAGAAGACTTGTGTCTAATTCTCTCCCACCATTTACTGGATGTATAAGCTTGGAAAAGTTTACTTAAGTCATTTCTCCCACCTTCTATAAAATAAATGCAATAAGATTTACTTAAAAAAAAAGATTTACTTTTTGAATTTATCATTAGAGAAGGGTGATAATGCAGACAATATAGAAAAATGTGAACATATGCCAGGCAACAGTGGATGCTCAGTAATATTCTCTTCTCATTTCTGGGTTTCAATTCAACTCCTTTGGTTACCTGCCAAGGAATCAGATCCCTCTAGGATCGAGCTCTGGCCCACACTGGCTTCTTTTTCCTTACTCCCAAATAAACACACCCAAACCTGATCAGAGTCCAGTTCAGTCACTCAGTTGTGCCCAACTCTTTGTGACCCAATAGACTGCAGCACACCAGGCTTCCCTGTCTCAGAGCTTGCTCAAACTCATGTCCATTGAGTTGGTGATGCCATCCAACCATCTCATTCTCTGTCGTTCCCGTCTCCCACATTGAATCTTCCCCAGTATCAGGGTCTTTTCAAATGAGTGGGCTCTCCACATCAGGTGGCCAAGGTATTGGAGTTTCAGATTCAGTATCACTCCTTCCCATGAACATTCAGGGCTGATTTCCTTTAGGATGGACTTGTTGGATCTCCTTGCACTCCAAGGGACTCTCAAGTGTCTTCTCCAACATCGCAGTTCAAAAGCATCAATTCTTTGGTGCTCAGCTTTCTTTATAGTACAACTCTGACATCCATACATATCACATCCATGACTACTGAAAAAACTATAGCTTTGACTAGACGAACCTTTGTTGGCAAAGCAATATCTCTGCTTTTTAATATGCTGTCTAGGTTGGTCATAACTTTACTTCCAAGGAGTAAGCGTCTCTTAATTTCATGGCTGCCGTCACCATCTACAGTGATTTTGGAGCCACTCCCCATCCCCCCAAAAAAAGTCTCTCACTGTTTCCATTGTTTCCCCATCTATTAGCCATGAAGTAATGGGATCAGATATCATATTCTTTGTTTTCTGAATACTGAGTTTTAAGCCAGCTTTTTCACTCTCTTCCCTTTCATCAAGAGACCCTTTAGTTCTTCTTGGCTTTCTGCCATAAGGGTGGTGTCATCTGCATATCTGAGGTTATTGATATTTCTCCCAGCAATCTTGATTTCAACTTGTGCTTCATCTAGCCCAGCAATTTGCATCACTCTGGATATTGGTTAAATAACCAGGGTGACAATATACCACCTTGATGTACTTACTCCTTTCCCGATTTGGAACCGGTCTGTTGTTCCATGTCCAGTTCTAATTGTTGCTTCCTGACCTGCATTCAGATTTCTCAAGAGGCAGGTCAGGCGGTCTGGTATTCCGATCTCTTGAAGAATTTTCCACAATCTGTTGTGATCCACGCAGTCAAAGGCTTTGGAGTAGTCAATAAAGCAAGAGTAGATGTTTCTCTGGAACATTCTTGCTTTTTCGATGATCCAGTGGATGTTGGCAATTTGATCTCTGGTTCCTCTGCACCTTCTAAATCCAGCTTGAACATCTGGAAGTTCAAAATTCACGTACTGTTGAAGCCTGGCTTGCAGAACTTTGAGCATTACTTTGCTAGCATGTGAGATGAGCGCAATTGTGTGGTAGTTTGAGCATTCTTTGGCATTGCCTTTCTTTGGGATTGGAATGAAAACTGACCTTTTCCAGTCCTGTGGCCACTGCTGAGTTTTCCAAATTTGCTGGCACATTGAGTGCAGCACTTGAACAGCATCATCTTTTAAGATTTGAAATAGCTCAACTGGAATTCCATCACCTCCACTAGCTTTGTTCATAGTGATGCTTCCTAAGGCCCACTTGACATCGCATTCCAGGGTGTCTGGCTCTAGGTGAGTGATCACACCATCGTGATTATCTGGGTCGTGAAGATCTTTTTTGTACAGTTCTTCTGTGTATTCTTGCCACCTCTTCTTAATATCTTCTGCTTCTGTTAGGTCTATACCATTTCTGTCCTTTATTGTGCTCATCTTTGCATGAAAATTTCCCTTGGTATCTCTAATTTCCTTGAATAGATCTCTAGTCTTTGACATTCTATTGTTTTCTTCTATTTCTTTGCACTGCACTGAGGAAGGCTTTCTTATCTCTCCTTGCTATTCTTTGGAATTCTGCATTCAAATAGGTATATCTTTTCTTTTCTCCTTTGCCTTTCACTTCTCTTCTTTTCTCAGCTATTTGTAAACCCTCGGCAGACAACCATCTTGCCTTTTTGCATTTCTTTTTCTTGGGGATGGTCTTGATCCCTGTCTCCTGTACAATGTCATGAACCTCATTCCATAGTTCTTCAGGCACTCTATCTATCAGATCTAATGCCTTGAATTTATTTGTCACTTTCGCTGTATAATCATAAGGGATTTGATTTATGTCATACCTAGTGGTCTAGTGGTTTTGCCTACTTTCTTCAATTTAAGTCTTAATTTGGCAATAAGCAGTTCATGATCTGAGCCACAGTCAGCTCCGGTCTTGTTTTTGCTGACTCTATAGAGCTTCTTCATCTTAGGCTGCAAAGAGTAATGTGATTTGAATATTTGCCATTTGGTGATGTCCATGTGTAGAGTCTTCTCTTGTGTTGTTGGAAGAGGCTGTTTGCTATGACCAGTGTGTTCTCTTGGCAAAACCCTGTTATCTTTTGCCCTGCTTTATTCTGTATTCCAAGACCAAATTTTCCTGTTACTCCAGGTATTTCTTAACTTCCTACTTTTGCATTCCAGTCCCCTGTAATGAAACAGACATCTTTTTTGGGTGTTAGTTCTAGAAGGTCTTATAAGTCTTCAAAGAACCGTTCAGCTTCTTCAGCATTACTGGTCAGGGCATAGACTTGGATTACTGTGATATTGAATATTTTGCCTTGGAAACCAACAGATCATTCTGTCATTTTTGAGACTGCATCCAAGTACTCCGTTTCAGACTCTTTTGTTAACTATGAGGGCTACTCCATTTCTTCTAAGGGATTCTTGCCCACAGTAGTAGATATAATAGTCATCTGAGTTAAATTCGCCCATTCCAGGCCATTTTAGTTCACTGATTCCTAAAAGGTCAATGTTCACTCTTGCCATCGCCTGTTTGACCACTTCCAATTTGCCTTGGTTCATGGACCTAACATTCCAGGTTCCTATGCCATATTGTTCTTTATAGCATCGGACTTTACTTATCACCCATCACATCCACAATTGGGCGTTGTTTTTGCTTTGGCTCCATCTCTTCATTCTTTCTGGAGTTATTTCTCCACTGATCTCCAGTAGCAAATTGGGCACCTACCAACCTGGGGAGTTCATTTTTCAGTGTCCTGTCTTTTTACTTTTCATACTGTTTATGAGGTTCTCAAGGCAAGAATACTAAAGTGATTTACCATTCCCTTCTTCAGAGGACCACGTCTTGTCAGAGCTCTCCACCATGACCCATCCATCTTGGGTGGCCCTAGATGGCATGGCTCATAGTTTCATTGAGTTAGATGAGGCTGTGGTCCATGAGATCAGATTGGTTAGTTTTCTGTGATTATGGTTTTCAGTCTTCTGATGAAGGAGGATAAGAAGCTCCTGGAAGCTTCCTGATGGGAGAGACTGACTGAGGGGGAAACTGGGTCTTATTCTGATGGGTGGGGCCATGCTCAGTAAATCTTTAATTTTCTGTTGAAGAGTGGGCTGTGTTCCCTCCCTGTTATTTGCCTGAGGCCAAACTATGATGGAGGTAATGAAGATAATGGAGATCTCCTTCAAAAGGTCCCATGCATGCACTGCTACACTCAGTGCCCCCAACCCTGACGCTGGCCACCACCGACCCACGACTCCACCAGACTCCTGGACATTCACGGGCAAGTCTGAGTTAGTCTCTTGAGGGTTCACTACTCCTTTCTCCTGCGTCCTGGTACCCACAAGGTTTTGTTTGTGCCATCCAAGAGTCTGTTTCCCCAGTCCTGTGTAAGTTCTGGCAGCTCTATGGTGGGGTTAATGGTGAACTCCTCCAAGAGGGCTTATGCCATACCCAGGTCTACTGCATCCAGAGCCCCTGCCTCTGAGGCAGACCACTACTGACCCATACCTACACAGGAGACACTCAAACACGATTCTGTCTTAGTCTCTGTCGGGTCTCTGGGTCCTGGTGCACACAAGGTATGTCTGAGCCTTCTTAGTGTCTCTGGCCAATATGGGGTTGAATCTAAACATGATTTTGCCCCTCCTACTGTCTTGCTGTGGCTTCTCCTTTGCCCTTGGATGTGGGGTATCTCCTCAAAGTTGCACTAACACTACACAGCCACCACTACAGCACCACAGAACTTATTACCTTGGGGACCTTTTCTGATGGTTACCACTTGTCTGGCATTTATGTTTTTGCATGACATTTGTGGCCTCTAAATTCCCTACCTTAGAATTAGGTCCACTCCAAAGACCACTCCCTGCTACAGTGTGTGAGACTGACTAACCTACTCCCACCTCCCACACCGATCATTTATTTGAACTGCTACTCACTGCAAACTCTTTAAATGCCATGTTAGGTCTGCAGACTCAATCCTATACCCACCTCTTTTCCAGTCCCTCTATAACAGTGCCAACCACTTCACTCTGCCTGTTAAGGATAAAAAGATCTTTGATTTAATGGGCCTCTGACATTTTTCACATATCATGAAATTTTTAAAATCCACACTAATTAAACCTAATTAATTAAGGTGTTGTGTTAGTTGCTCAGTCTTGTCCAACTCTTTGCAACCCTATGAACTATAGTCTGCCAGGCTCCTCTGTCCATGGAATTCTCCCAGCAAGAATACTGGAGCAGGTAGCCATTCCTTTCTCCAGGGGTTCTTCCCAACCCAGGGATGGAACCAGGTCTCCCTCATTGCAGGCAGATTCTTTACTGTCTGAGCCATCAGAGAAGCCCCATTTGAGGGTAATAGTGGTAAACATAACCTTTTTGAGCTCTTAGTGTATGTCAGACACATTTCTGAGCATTTTATGTATATTTTTGCATAGGATCTTCATAACAATTATATACAGTGGATGTAATCATTACCTCTATTTTATAAATGAGGAAACTGAGACTTAGAAAAGTTGAGCCAAAGTTACACAGGTGGTAAGTAAAAAAGACATGGGATTGACAAGGGAATCCTCATTGTAAACAAGTAAGAAGAATGTTTCAGGATATTAATGTCCAGTTAAGGAAGAGGCATTATATATATGTCCCAGTGCTCATCCCAATTGGAGCTCTCTGAAGAAGTGACTGTGCTATAGTCATATATAGCTGACTCAACAACTTCACATAAAAACATAATTTCATGCTACTCAGAAACCTAACCTCAACCCACGTGACAGGTTGTCAGTGTTCTGCTAGTAGGTAAGGGGTTTTTCAAAAATTAAATTGAGAGATCACAAAGTTAGTTAAACACATAATCATAATTTTGAGTTGTTAGGCATTAGTCAATTTGAATGTTTGGTAATAAGTATCTGTACTATTTAAGAAAATTTGTTATATTTAAGAAGCTGACAAGTTAGCCCTATTATTCTAGTTTTAAACATCTAATTGACTATTGACTTCTGATTTTAGGTAAAGAGGTTTAAGATATTTTAACTGTTTTTAAGTGTAACTATGATGTTTAAGATAATTGGATTTACCATGTTCATGGATCAGAAGAATCAATCTAGTGAAAATGAGTATACTACCCAAAGAAATCTATAGATTCAATGCAATCCCTGTCAAGCTACCAATGGTATTTTTCAGAGAACTCCAACAAATAATTTCACAATTTGTATGGAAATACAGAAACCTCAAATAACCAAAGCAATCTTGAGAAAGAAGAATGGAACTGGAGAAATCAACTGCCTGACTTCTGACTATTCTACAAAGCTACAGTCATCAAGACAGTATGGTACTGGCACAAAGACAGAAATATTGATCAATGGGACAAAATAGAAAGCCCAGAGATAAATCCACACATCTATGAACACCTTATCTTTGACAAAGGAGGCAAGAATATACAAGGGAGAAAAGACAACCTCTTTAACAGGTGGCGCTGGGAAGATTGGTCAACCACTTGTAAAAGAATGAAACTAGAACACTTTCTAACACCATACACAAAAATAAACTCAAAATGGATTAAAGATCTAAATGTAAGACCAGAAATTATAAAACTCCTAGAGGAAAACATAGGCAAAACACTCTCTGATAGAAATCACAGCAGGATCCTCTATGACCTACCTCCCAGAGTAATGGAAATAAAAGCAAAAATGAACAAATGGGACCTAACTAAACTTAAAAGCTTTTGCACAATGAAGGAAACTATAAGCAATGTGGAAAGACAGCCTTCAGAATGGGAGAAAATAATAGCAAATGAAGCACCTGACAAAGAATTAATCTCAAAAATATACAAGCAACTTATGCAGCTCAATTCCAGAAAAATAAGCGATCCAACCAAAAAATGGGCCAAAGAACTAAACAGACATTTCTCCAAAGAAGGCATACAGATGGCTAACAAACACATGAAAAGATGCTCAACATCACTCATTATCAGAGGAATGTAAATCAAAACCACAATGAGGTACCATCTCACGCTGGTCAGAATGGCTGCTATCCAAAAGTCTACAAACAATAAATGCTGGAGAGAGTGTAGAGAAAAGGGAACCCTCTTACACTGTCGGTGGGAATGCAAACTAGTACAGCCACTATGGAGAACAGTGTGGAGATTCCTTTAAAAACTGGAAATAGAACTGCCATACGACACAGCAGTCCCACTACTGGGCATACATACCGAGGAAACCAGAATTGAAAGAGACACATGTACCCAATATTCATCACAGCACTGTTTACAATAGCCAGGACATGGAAGCAACCTAGATACCCATTGTCAGATGAATGGATAAGAAAGCTGTGGTACACAGCTACACATATACACAATGGAATATTACTCAGCTATTAAAAAGAATGCATTTGAATCAGTGCTAATGAGGTGGATAAAACTAGAGCCTATTATACAAAGTGAAGTAAATCAGAAAGAAAAACACCAATACAGTATACTAACACATATATATGGAATTTAGAAGATGGTAATGATGATCCTATATGAAAGACAGCAAAAGAGAAACAGATGCATAGAACAGTCTTTTGGACTCTGTGGGAGAAGGCAAGGGTGGGATGATTTGAGAGAATGGCACAGAAACATGTATATTATCATATGTGAAACAGATCGCCAGTCCAGGTTCAATGCAAGAGACAGGGTGCTCAGGGCTGGTGCACTGGGATGACCCTGAGGGATGGGATATGGAGGGAGTTGGGAGAGGGGTTCAGGATGGGGAACACATGTATACCCATGGCTGATTCATGTCAATGTATGGCAAAAACCACTACAATATTGTAAAGTAATTAGCCTCCAATTAAATAAATTTTTAAAAAACATAATTGGATTTATTATATTTCTGATATTAGCATATATGAGTCAAAATATGGTTGAAAAGCTTGGAAAAGTTTTGCCAAGTGTCTAAAGTATTTACAAAGAAAATAAGTGTAAAACTTGTAAATGCATTTTAAAATACTGATGGAGAAATGTAAGTAAGTAAATGCAAAGGATTACTTCAGTAGAGTTTATTCTTTATAACACTCATAAATTGCACAACAAGATTTCTGAATTAATCTAAATATTTTAAAAACTTAAGTTTAAAATACATGGCTTTAACAAATTAAACATTAATTAAAATCCCAACTTATAGTGAATAGACACTTCTGCATAAAAAAGTACTCCCTTAACTACCAAAAACAAAAAACAAAAAAACCCTCACACTGATAGACCCATAAGCAAGAGTAAGTACTCTAACATAAATCTGGTCATGTCAGACCTTCGTCTAAAGTCCCTTTTTGGTCACTCACTACATTGAGGAGGAATTCCAAATTCCTAAGCAACACCTAAGAGGCCCTGCAAAATTGACCTATTCCTGCTTCTCTCACCTCATCTTCAGTTATCTTTCTCCTTCCCAAACACACTTACTATCTCCAGTTACACGGGCCATTTTTTCTCGCCATGCTTGCACCACAGGCTCATTACTATAGCAAGGTCTTCATACGCACTGTTCTCTTTCCCTAGAATACTTTTCCCAAAATCTTTTGCATGGCTAGCTCCTGCTTAGCATTTAATTCTCTGCTGAAATGTCACCTCCTCCAAAGGCCTTGCCTAATTATCCCTTCCGCCAACAATGCTGACACATTAATATAAAGTCTTAGAATTACCCTCTATGTCTGAATCACCTTGTTCACTTTTTGGTTTGCACATTTATTTTCCTTCTTTCTCAAATAAAAACTCAATAAGAGAAAACCCTAATTGTCTTTCCTTAGACATTGCTTGACACACATTCAGTTCAGTTCAGTCGCTCAGTCGTGTCCGACTCTTTGCGACCCCATGAATCACAGCACGCCAGGCCTCCCTGTCCATCACCAACTCCCAGAGTTCACTCAGAGTCGTGTCGATCGAGTCAGTGATGCCATCCAGCCATCTCATCCTCGGTTGTCCCCTTCTCCTCCTGCACCCAATGCCTCCCAGCATCAGTCTTCTACAGTGAGTCAACTCTTCGCATGAGATGGCCAAAGTATTGGAGTTTCAGCTTTAGCATCATTCCTTCCAAAGAAATTCCCAGGTTGATCTCCTTTAGGTGCTCAATAAATACCTGTTCATAAATTAATTAAAATAAAACTCATCTTTTCCTATTTAATAACAATTATTTTAAAAATGCATCACAACGTAAACCCTGCTCAATATTCTGTAATAGCATAGATGGGAAACGAATTTGAAAAAGAATATACACATGCGTATGTATAATTGAATCACTTTGCTGCATACCTGAAATTAACACAATACTGTTAATCAACTATATGCCGATATAAAATAAAATTTCTTTAATAAATAAGTAAAAACATATTCCTACATAACACTGAGTACATAAGAACCAATTATCTGGGGCTTATTTGACAAATTTGATTATGTTACTTTGGGGTAATGTCCATGAATTCTGGAAAATAGGCCAAATGCCAAGCAGAGCATGCCATTCAGATTAGAAGCATTCAAAATACTGGCAAGATGCCTATGGTAATAAGAAACTGATCCAATATTCACAAGAATTTTTAAAGCCATTGTTTTTCCCTGAAATCATGCTGGTATTTCCATAAAGAATACATCGTTATCATCAGAAAACTAAGAGATTAAGGAAGGTAAAATCCTTGCTTCATATAACAACACTCATACAGACAACAGTTTTTAGCAGAACATCACAGTGACTTGTAATAAAATAATCCAAAATCTAAGGCTAAAAAATGCTAGAAACCTACCATACAGAAGAAAGATATGCTCAAGCAGTTGACATCAAGACAGAAAGGTAGGATGTTCAACCTAATCTGTAAATGGAAAACATTTTGGAGATGCATGGGAGGGGACAAACTTCAAGTTCTCATGGGGCACAGAAAATAGCACATCTAACTTCTTTAGTGTACCTTCCTTAAGAGTTCTCCCTTGATTAGGTCAGGAAGACACTGGTTTTAAACACCTGGACAAGACTGAGCGACTTTCTTTTCGCTTTTCACTTTCATGCACTGGAGAAGGCAATGGCACCCCACTCCAGTACTCTTGTCTGGAGAATCCCAGGGACGCGGGAGCCTGGTGGGCTGCCGTCTATGGGGTCACACAGAGTCGGACACAACTGAAGTGACTTAGCAGCATTTCGAAATCAGATTGATTATATTCTTTGCAGCCAAAGATGGAGAAACTCTATATAGTCAGCAAAAACAAGACCAGGAGCTGACTGTGGCACAAATCATGAACTCATTATTGCCAAATTCAGACTTAAAGAAAGCGGGGAAAACCACTAGACCATTCAGGTATGACCTAAATGAAATCCCTTATGATTATAGAGTGGCAGTGAGAAATAGATTTAAGGGAATAGATCTGATAGATAGAGTATCTGATGAACTATGGACAGAAGTTCGTGACATTGTACAGGAGATAGGCATCAAGACCATCCCCATGGAAAAGAAATGCAAAAAAGCAAAATGGCTATCTGGGGAGGCCTTACAAATAGCTGTGAAAAGAAGAGAAGTGAAAAGCAAAGGAGAAAAGGAAAGATATAAGCATCTGAATGCAGAGTTCCAAAGAATGGCAAGGAGAGATAAGAAAGCATTCCTCAGCAATCAATGCAAGGAAGTGGAGGAAAACAACAGAATGGGAAAGTCTAGCGATCTCTTCAAGAAAATTAGAAAAGGGAACATTTCATGGAAAGATGGGCTCGATAAAGGACAGAAATGGTATGGACCTAATAGAAGCAGAAGATATTAAGAAGAGGTGGCAAGAATACACAGAAGAACTGTACAAAAAGATCTTCATGACCCAGATAATCACGATGGTGTGATCACTCACCTAGAGCCAGACACCCTGGAATGCGACGCTTAGGAAGCGTCACTATGAACAAAGCTAGTGGCGGTGATGGAATTCCAGCCGAGCTATTTCAAATCCTGAAAGATGATGCTGTGAAAGTGCTGCACTCCATACGCCAGCACATTTGGAAAACTCAGAAGTGGCCACAGGACTGGAAAAGGTCAGTTTTCATTCCAATCTCAAAGAAAGGCAATGCCAAAGAATGCTCAAACTACCGCACAATTGCACTCATCTCACATGCTAGTAAAGTAATGCTCAAAATTCTCCAAGCCAGGCTTCCGCAAAACGTGAACCATGAACTTTCAGATGTTCAAGCTGGTTTTATAAAAGGCAGAGGAACCAGAGATCAAATTGCCAACATCTGCTGGATCATCAAAAAAGCAAGAGAGTTCCAGAAAATATTTATTTCTGCTTCACTGACTATGCCAAAGCCTTTGATTGTGTGGATCACAATAAACTGTGGAAAATTCTTCAAGTGATAAGAATACCAGACCACCTGACCTGCCTCTTGAGAAACCTGTATGCAGGTCAGGAAGCAACAGTTAGAACCAGACATGGAACAAGACTGGTTTCAAATAGGAAAAGGGGTATGTCAAGGCTGTATATTGTCACCCTGCTTATTTAACTTATGTGCAGAGTACATCATGAGAAATGCTGGGCTGAATGAAGCACAGGCTGGAATCAAGATCGCCAGAAGAAATATCAATAACCTCAGATATGCAGATGACACCACCCTTATGGCAGAAAGGGAAGAGGAACTAAAAAGCCTCTTGATGAAAGTGAAAGAGGAGAGCGAAAAAGTTGGCTTAAAGCTCAACATTCAGAAAATGAAGATCATGGCATCTAGTCCCATCACTTCACGGCAAATAGATGGGGAAACAGTGGAAACAGTGTCAGACTTTATTTTTGGGGGCTCCAAAATCACTGCAGATGGTGACTGCAGCCATGAAATTAAAAGACGCTTACTCTTTGCAAGGTAAATTGACCAACCTAGATAGCATATTCAAAAGCAGAGACATTACTTTGCCAACAAAGGTCGGTCTAGTCAAGGCTATGGCTTTTCCAGTAGTCATGTATGGATGTGAGAGTTGGACTATGAAGAAAGCTGAGAGCTGAAGAATTGATGCTTTTGAAGTGTGGTGTTGGAGAAGACTCCTGAGAGTCCCTTGGACTGCAAAGAGATCCAACCAGTCCATTCTAAAGGAGATCAGCCCTGGGTGCTCTTTGGAAGGAATGATGCTAAAGCTGAAACTCCAGTACTTTGGCCACCTCATGCGAAGAGTTGACTCATTGGAAAAGACTCTGATGCTGGGAGGGATTGGGGGCAGGCGGAGAAGGTGATGACAAAGGATGAGATGGCTGGATGGCATCACCGACTCACTGGACATAAGTCTGAGTGAACTCCAGGAGTTGATGATGGACAGGGAGGTTTGGCATGCTGAAATTCATCTGTTTGCAAAGAGCTGGACACGACTGAGTGACTGAACTGAACTGAACTGAATCCATTTCTCCATTTTCTCAACATCCTATTCCTGTATCAGATTCATTCTCAAGAAAGGCAGATATCATCCATGTTATAGGACATTAGCAATGTATAGAAATGTCTTTTCAAAATTCCAATTACAGCATGTCTTGGTCTGTTATTGAGCATGGAACTAAGAAACAATTAGATTGATAACCTTACAGCACTTTCTGTGAGACTACTTTTGCAAACATTATCAATATCTTTTTTATAAGAGTGTATAGGAAAAGCATTTCTTACAGCTAGGAAATAGTGTGTCTCTCCCATAAATGTGGTATGCTTCCTTTTGCAGCTAATGATAGTCAAATAACTCACTTCTCTTTTTTCCTGTATCATCCAGGAAGGGTTGCACTCATAGCAGGGCCAGTCTTAGTCTAGACTGTCTAGAACAACCTCCTCCCTCCCCTTCTTCTTTTTCCCTTGATCTTGATGCACAGATCTGTCTAGATTACTCTGGGGTTTTTTTGCATGTCTTTTTCCTTGAATTGGTTAAAATTTGCTACATAAGTACATGTGATAAAAACAGTGAATAATTTAGTAAAATTATACAACTTCCTTTTACCAAAAAAGATATGTACTAGGTTCTCACAGATTGCAGTAAATGTCTGGAAATAGCTCAGAGTCAATGTATCATCTGAGAATCAGGGGAAGGAAGGGCAAAGAATATTTAACCTCCCTATAAGTATTGTGTTCTGTGAAAACATAAAAGGACAATGTTCATATAAAAGTAGATTGATATAAATGGATGACTATAAGGAAAATAACTGACTATCTGAGATTTAAGGAATCTTAGAGACCTCCAATCCAATCTCCTTGATGTGGACTAGGGACATGTGCATGTGCCTGCATGCTAAGTCACTTCAGTTCTTTGTGATCCTGTGGACTGTAGCTCACCAGGCTCCTCTGTCCATGGGATTCTCCAGGCAAGAATACTGGACTGGGTTGCCATGCCCTCCTCCAGGGGATCTTCCTGACGCAGGGTTCAAACCCATGTCTCTTAAGTATCCTGCACTGGCAGGCGGGTTCTTCACCACTAGCATCACCTGGGAAATTCATTTAATTCATAGAGATGAAATGACTTCTGGAGAAATGGGAAGCTGGTAACTAAATCATGCCTAGAATCTGGATCTCTTTCTTTCCAGATTATGAGTTCGCTAATACTTGAGGAAATATGAGCGCTGGAGGGAGGCAAAGTTCTAGTTTTACTTTCAACTCCTGAGGACGTGTTTTGTGCTCTACAGAGACTGGGAAGATTTAGATTGCACATTAACATTAAATGTAACATTTAATGTACTTAACATTAAAACATGTTAAGTACATTATTTTTTTTCAAATTCTATTCAGTGCATGAATTTTGCTGTTTGGTTGTTTTAATTAAACTTGATTTCCTGAAGGTTTCAAATGGAAGCCAGGAGGTACCGGCACAAGAGAATGTTGCCTCACATGCAGTGTAAAACTACTAAAACTATAATCAAATTTGCACAGATCATATCCAATCTGACTGAAATTCTTCTGGTATCAGTATCTCCCAGTTCCTCCTGAAGACATTCTGAGATTCAGATCCGTTTTAATTTTTCTTTTTTTCCAAGAAAAGAAAAGTATAGGTTTTGTAGTTCAGTCCCTCAATTATGTCTGACTCTTTGCGACCTCATGGACTGCAGCATGCCAGGCTTTCTTGTCCTTCACTATGTCCCAGAATTTGCTCAAATTAACATCCATTGACTCAGTGATGCTACCTAACCATCTCATCCACTGCCATCCTCTTCTCCTTTTGCCTTCAGTCTTTCCCAGCCTCAGGGTCATTTCCAGTGAGTTGGTTCCTCACATCAGGTGGCGAAAGTACTGGAACTTCAGCTTCAGCATTGGTCCTTACAACGAGTATTCAGGGTTGATATCCCTTACGATTGACTGGTGTGATCTCCTTGCTATCCAAGGGACTGTCAAGCTGATAGCCTTTAAATGTTAGCTTGGCAGTAGCTTGTTAAACTCTTCTTATTTATTGACTTATTCTTAACAGGGAAAATTACACCATCGGTTATTTGTATAAATGAAATTTTTCACAGCTGGCAACCAACTGGTTGATACATAAAAACACATTTAAGATAACACTTAATTGCATTTGATAATCTTATAAGTGGGTACAACCAAAATCAGCATATTTTCATAGCAAGAAAAAGCAAAAACAAAACAATGGTTTACTTTGGATAGTATAGAAGCAATAGTCCTGGAACATTTTCTTCTCACCTTTTACTTTGGGATAATCATAGATTCACATTCAGTTGTAAGAACTACTATAGAGAGCTCTCGCGTACCCTTCACCTAGTTTCTCCCTGTGACAATGTCATGTATCAGTGTAGTAAGATCTCACACCCAAGATTATGACATTGATGAGTCTATCAGCCTTACTCAAATTCCAACCATTTTACATCATGCACTCATTTGTGTGGAGATCTGCTTTCAACAGCTACAATTTATTGGGCACTTCTATGATCCAGTTCTTCCTCACAAAAACCAACTTACAGATGGAGAAAGTGAGGCAAAGAGGAAAGTGAAGATTTGAATCTCCATCATTTAACTCTGAAGGCGGAGCTTTTTATACTACACTATAGATATGAGACGCAAGCTGGTTTTAGAAAAGGCAGAGGAACCAGAGATCAAATTGCCAACATCCACTGGATCATGGAAAAAGCAAGAGAGTTCCAGAAAAACATCTATTTCTGCTTTATTGACTATGCCAAAGCCTTTGACTGTGTGGATCACAATTAACTGTGGAAAATTCTGAAAGAGATGGGAATGCCAGACCACCTAACTTGCCTCTTGAGAAATCTGTATGCAGGCCAGGAAGCAACAAGTTAGAACTGGACATGGAACAACAGACTGGTTCCAAATAGGAAAAGAAGTACGTCAAGGCTGTATACTGTCACCCTGCTTATTTAACTTCTATGCAGAGTACATCATGAGAAATGCTGGACTGGAAGAAACACAAGCTGGAATCAAGAGTGCCGGGAGAAATATCAATAACCTCAGATATGCAGATGACACCACCCTTATGGCAGAAAGGGAAGAGGAACTAAAAAGCCTCTTGATGAAAGTGAAAGAGGAGAGTGAAAAAGTTGGCTTAAAGCTCCACATTCAGAAAATGAAGATCATGGCATCCAGTCCCATCACGCCATGGGAAATAGATGGGGAAACAGTGGAAACAGTGTCAGACTTTATTTTTTGGGGCTCCAAAATCACTGCAGATGGTGATTGCAGCCATGAAATTAAAAGACGCTTACTCCTTGGAAGAAAAGTTATGACCAACCTAGATAGCATATTCAAAAGCAGAGACATTACTTTGCTGACTAAGGTCCGTCTAGTCAAGGCTATGGTTTTTTCAGTAGTCATGTATGTATGCTAGTTGGACTGTGAAGAAGGCTGAGCACCGAAGAATTGATGCTTTTAAACTGTGGTGTTGGAGAAGACTCCTGAGAGTCCCTTGGACTGCAAGGGGATCCGGCCAGTCCATTCTAAAGGAGATCAACCTGGGTATTTCTTTGGAAGGAATGATGCTAAAGCTGAAACTCCAGTACTTTGGCCACCTCATGTGAAGAGTTGACTCATTGGAGAAGACTTTGATGCTGGGAGGGATTGGGGGCAGGAGGAGAAGGGGACGACCGAGGATGAGATGGCTGGATGGCATCATGGACTCGATGGACCTGACTCTGAGTGAACTCTGGGAGTTGGTGATGGACAAGGGAGGCCTGGCGTGCTGCGATTCATGGGGTCGCAAAGAGTTGGACACGACTGAGTGACTGAACTGAACTGAACTGAACTGAATATGTGTGTTTGATTCATTTCAAAAATTTCATATATAGCTATTCCACAAAAGATTCAAAAGAAATATCAACACAAGCAGTACGTAAAAAAAGGAAAATATCAAAGCCATGAATCAAAAGAAGAGGAAAATTGGACTAATATGATTCAATTTAGCTCTGAGCTTCTTGTTAAAGTAAAGAGGTAAGCTGGATAAGATACAAAATCCTTGATGTCAAAGAAGAGAAATTATTGATTCCTCAAGATACATAAATTTAAAAACCTATATATGTATGTGCATATGCCCGTTGTTTGCTTCATCTCATTTTAAAAATTCTGTCAGGGGTCATATACACCCCAAATCAAACTCTGCCAAGGCATGCTTAATACATAAGTAAAAACAGTTTCTAAAAAGCATACTCCACAAAGCATTAACAATGTGGTGATTTCCAATGACAGCTACTATCAATTCTCCCACTGTATGCTAGTGCCATTCCTCTTGGTAGAGTTTATTTCTCTTTCCCTTGAATACTGGCTAGACTGACTTATCACAAGGGAAGATGGTGGAGGAATGACGGGGAGACCATTTTCTCTCACACAAATTCATCAAGAGATCATTTGAATGCTGAGCAACTTCCATAAAACAACTTCTAAACACTCATAGAGGACACCAGGCACCCAGAAAGGCAGCCCATTCTCTTCTAAAGGAGTTAGGACAATGGATAAAAGACAAAAAGAGAGACAAAAGAGATAGGGACTGAGACCCATTCTGGAGAGGGTTTCGTGAAGGAGAAGTTTCCACACAATAGGAAACCCTTTCACAGGTGAGTCCGTGGGGAGTTTTGGAATCTCAGAAGGCAACATAACTGGGAGAAAAGAAAAAAAACCCCACAGAATACACGCCTAACTGCAACTGCAGAAAAGAGAAGTTTCTCACGAAAGGCTCTAACCTAACAACCTAACACACAACTTGGTCCTCTCACAGAACAAAGGATGGAGCAAATACCAAAGGAGGGCAAACCAGTTGCCTAACAGCACCTTGCCACTTGGAGGCAGAGAGGCAGGTTTGGGATAGCCAGAGCCAGAATGTAAGGGGCTGCTACAAACTCAGCCCCAGAGACAGCATCTTCCGCCAAACTGTAAGCAGGCTTCTAGTTGCTAACCACATCTTCCTGAGATCCTGGATGGTTGACATCCACCAGGAGTTTCGCAGCTTGAGATCAGCTCTCCAGAGGAGACGTACAGTACAGGTGAGACGGTACTCTCTCAGCACGCCCGGAAAACCGAGCAGCCAGGACCTGGGAGCTGATTAAGACACACGGCCCACCTGGGACAGTGCACTCGCCAGGCAGCAGTCGCCTGAGCTGCTCAGACCTGGGAAGTGCACAAAACACATGCCCAACACAGAGACGGAGCCAGAACTGTGTCTGAGTGTCTCCGGTGGAGGTATGGGTCAGAAGTGGCCTGCCACCGGGGCTCTGCGTGCTGCAGACCTGGGTATGGCATATGCCCTCTTGGAGGCGGTCACCATTAACCACACCATAGAACCATCAGAACTTACACAGGACTGGGGAAACAGACACTTGGAGGGCACAAACAAAACCTGGTTATAGCAAACACCCTCTTCCAACAACACAAGAGAAGACTCTACACATGGACACCAGATGGTCAATATCAAAATCAGATTGACTATATTCTTTGCAGCCAAAGATGGAGAAGGTCTATAGAGTCAGCAAAAACAAGACCGGGAGCTGACTGTGCTCAGATCATGAAATCCTTATTGCCAAATTAAGACTTAAATTGAAGAAAGTAGGTAAAAATCACTAGACCATTCAGGTATGACATAATCAAGTCCTTTAAGATTATACAGTGGAAGTGACAAATAGATTCAAGGGATTCGATCTGATAGAGTGCCTGAAGAACTATGGACAGAGGTTTGAGACATTGTACAGGAGGCAGTGATCAAGACCATCCCCAAGAAAATGAAATTCAAAAAGGCAAGATGGCTGTCTCGTGAGGGTTTACAAATAGCTGAGAAAAGAAGAAAGTGAAAGGCAAAGGAGAAAACCCATTGAATGCAGAGTTCCAAAGAATAGCATGGAGAGATAAGAAAGCCTTCCTCAGTGATCAGTGCAAAGAAATAGAGGGAAACATAGAATGGGAAAGACTAGAGATCTCTTCAAGAAAATTAGAGGAACCAGGGAACTTTTCATGCAAAGATGGGCACAATAAAGGACAGAAATGGTATGGATCTAACAGAAGCAGAAGTATTAAGAAGAGGTGGCAAGAATAAACAGAAGAGCTATACAAAAAAGATCTTCATGACTCAGATAATCACAATGGTGTGATCACTAATCTAGAGCCAGAAATCCTGGAATGCAATGTCAAGTGAGCCTTAGAAAGCATCACTACGAACAAGGCTAGTGGAGGTGATGGAATTCCAGCTGAGCTATTTCAAATCCTGAAAGATGATGCTGTGAAAGTGCTGCACTCAATATGCCAGCACATTTGGAAAACTCAGCAGTGGCCACAGGACTGGAAAAGGTCAGTTTTCATTCCAATCCCAAAGAAAGGCAATGCCAAAGAATGCTCAGACTTCCACACAATGACACTCATCTCACACACTAGCAAAGTAATGCTCAAAATTCTGCAAGCCAGGCTTCAACAGTACATGAATCATGAACTTCCAGATGTTCAAGCTAGATTCAGAAGATGCAGAGAACCAGAGATCAAATTGCCCAACATCTGCTGGATCATTGAAAAAGCAAGACATTTCCAGGAAAACGTCTACTTTTGCTTTATTGACTACTCCAAAGCCTTTGACTGTGTGGATCACAACAAACTATGGAAAATTCTTCAAGAGATGGGAATACCAGACCACCTGACCTGCCTCCTGAGAAATCTGTATGAAGCAACAGTTAGAACTGGAGATGGAACAACAGACCCGTTCCAAACTGGGAAAGGAGTACGTCATGGCTGTATATTGTCACCCTATTTATTTAACTTATATAGAGTACATCATGCGAAATGTCGGGCTAGATGAAGCACAAGCTGGGAGATTGCCAGGAGAAATATGAATAACCTCAGATATGCAGATGACACCACCCTTATGGCAGAAAGCGAAGAAGAACTAAAGAGTCTCTGGATGAAAGTGAAAGAGGAGAGTGCAAAAGTTGGCTTAAAAATCAACATTCAGAAAACGAAGATCATGGCATCTGGTCCCATCACTTCATGGCAAATTGATGGGGAAACAATGGAAACAGTGAGAGACTTTATTTGGGGGGGCTCCAAAATCACTGCACATGGTGACTGCAGCCATGAAATTAAAAGACACTTGCTCCTTGGAAGAAAAGCTATGACCAACCTAGACAACATATTAAAAAGCAGAGACATTACTTTGCCAACAAACGTCCGTCTAGTCAAAGCTATGGTTTTTCCAGTAGTCATGTATGGATGTGAGAGTTGAACTATAAAGAAAGCTGAGCGCTGAAGAATTGATGTTTTTGAACTGTGGTGTTGGAGAAGACTCTTGAGAGTCCCTTGGACTACAAGAAGTTCCAACCAGTCCATCCTAAAGGTAACCAGTCCTGAATACTCATTGGGAGGACTGATGCTGAAGCTGAAACTCCAATACTTTGGCCACCTGATGCAAAGAACTGACTTATTGGAAAAGACCCTGATACTGGGAAAGATTGAAGGCAGGAGGAGAAGGGGATGACAGAGAATGAGATAGTTGGATGGCATCACTGACTCAATGGACATGAGTTTGAGTAAACTCTTGGAGTTGGTGATGGACAGGGAAGCCTGGCATACTGAAGTCCATGGGGTCACAAAGAGTTGGATATGACTGAGTGACTGAACTGAACTGAATAACAGAAAAAATAAACTAAAACTGTCTCTGTTTACAAATGGCATGATATTAAATGTAAGAAACATTAAAGGAGTTCATAAAAACCTCAAAAATAATAAATTCAGTAAAACTGAAGTATGCAAAAATCAATATATATAAATTGTTAATTTTATCCATTAACAGGAACTACCAAAAAGATTTTTAAATCAAGTTTACGTTTAATGAAGGTAATTTTTTTTTGAAAGGACTTCCCTGGTGGCTCAGACGGTAAAGTGTCTGTCTACAATGCAGGAGACCCAGGTTCGATCCCTGGGTCGGGAAGATCCCCTGGAAAAGGAAATGGCAATCCACTCCAGTACTATTGCCTGGAAAATCCCATGGACAGAGGAGCCTGGTAGGCTACAGTCCATGGGGTCGCAAAGAGTCAGACATGACTGAGCGCCTTCACTTTCACCTTCATTAAAAAGAGTAAAATATTTAAGAATAAATTTAAACAAGGAACTGAAAGATCTGTACTGTGAAGACAATAAAATACCTGTAAAAGAAACTGAAGAAGACATAAACAAATGGAAAGCTATTCCATATTTATGGACTGGAAGAATTAATGTTGTTAAATGTCCATACTATGCAAAGAGATCTAGAAATTCAATGCAAACTTTTCTCAAAATTTCAATGGCATTTTCACAGAACTTGAGAAAGACAATCCTAAAATCACGTGGGAACCACAGAAGGCCTCAAATAGCCAAAACCATCTTAAGAAAGAAGAATGAAGCTGGATGCATCACAATTTCTGATTTCAAATTATATTGCAAGTTACAGTAATCAAAACAATATGACTTGGTTAATCATAAATCATAAAAACAGACACATAGGTTAGAAGAGAATAGAGAGCTCAGAAGTAAATCCATGCATACATGGTCAGGTAACTTTTGACAACCGAGTCAGAAATATACAATGGGGAAAGGAAGAGTCTCTCCAATAAACAGTGTTGGGGAAACTGGATATTCATATGCAAAGCGAAGAAAATGGGTCCCTACATCATACATAAGAAATCAACTCAAAACAGATTAAGGACTTACACATAAGAGTTAAAGCTTTTAAAAGTCCTACGAGGAAACACGGGGAGTAAGCTCTTTGTTGTTGGTGCTGGCAATAACTTTTTGGATGTGACACCAAAAGTAAAGTCAACAAAAGTAGAAGAAAACAAGTGGAACTACACGAAACTTAAAAGCTTCTGCACAGTAAAAGAAACCATCAACAGAATGAAAAGGCAACCTATTGAACTGGAGAAGATATTTGCAAATAATACAGCCAATAATAGGTTAATATCCAAAATACAGAAGGAATTCATACAACTTGATAGCAAAAAAAACAAATAACCCAATTTTAAAATGGATAAAGGATCTAAAAAGACATCTTAGATGTTGCAAGAGTCAGACGTAACTTAGCTACTTAACCATCACCAAGGAAGATATACAGATGGCCAACAGATACATGAAAAAGTACTCAGCAACACTGATCATCAGCGAAGTGCAAATCAAAATCACAGTAAGATATCTCCTCAAAACTGTTAGGCTGTATTGATATATTACCAAAAAGACAGGGGATAATAATAAATCCAGGCAAAGATGTGGCAAAAAAAAAAAACTCTTGTACACTGTTGATGGGAATGTAAAATGGTATGACCTTCAAGGAAAACAATGTGGAGGTTTCTCAAGAAATTAAAATTAGAACAACCATATAAACCAGCAATTCCAGTTCTGAGTATATATTCAAAGGAAACAAAATCACTATCTTGAAAAGATATGTGCAGTACCATGTTCATTACAGCACTATTCACAATAGCCAAGATATGGAAACACCTGAGTGTCTGTTGACAGATGAATGCATAAAGAAAATGAGATATTTACATATAATATTATTTACCTTAAAAAAAGGAAAACTTGCCATTTGTGATAACATGGATGAAACTGGAAGGCTTTATGCTACGCTAAGTGAAATAAGCCAGACAGAAACAGACAAATACCATATGGTATCACTGATATATAGTGAAAGTGAAAGTGCTAGTCACTCAGTGATATCCAACTCTTTGCGACCCCATTGACTCTAGCCCACCAGGTTCCTCTGTCCATGGAATTCTCCAGGCAAGAATACTGGAGTGGGGAATCTCCCACATTGCAGGCAGATTCTTTACCATCTGAGCCACCAGAGAAGCCCTGATGCATGGTATCTAAAACAAAAAAATGCAAACACTTAGAAACAGAGTAGGATAGTGGACATCCAGGGCTGGGCATTGGAGGAAATAGGGAAAGGCTGGTAAAAGCATACAGACTTTCAGTTATAAAATGAATAGCCCTGAGGATCCAGTGTTTAACATGGTAATTATAGTTGATAAAACTGTATTATAAATGATTCAAACTAGCTAACTAGCTAAGAGAACAGAACTTAAGTAATCTCTTAAAAAAAAAGTAAATATATGAGGTGCGATGGATGTGTTAATTCTTGATGGTGAGAATCCTTTCACAACATATACATATAGCAAATCATCATGTTGTATGCTTTAAATATATTACAATTTCATGTGTTAATTGTACCTCAATAAAGCTGAAAAAAAATTTTAATGTTGATACAATAATTAAACATTTTCCAAACAAGCAGTCCTTCTTACATGACTACAATGTGTACAATGCCTAGAAGCAGCTTTTCCAAATTAATTCATCAATAAACATAAAACATAAAATGAATTGCTCTAGTGTTCCCAGACACCCTGTCTAAGCCAGACCACCCTAGGACAGATGATGAAGTTAGTTTGGGTCCAATTCAGGACTACATAACATGGAGTTACATCTTAGGTGATGTCCCCTCAGGCAACTTGAAGCTTTCCAGGGTCAAAGAAGCCCTGCCAAAACCTAAAATCAATAGGGCCATTTAAATGATGACATTCCCAGTGGGTAAAGATATTTGATTCCACACATCAACAGCATGAGCTACTGTCCTGGGCATTCATCAATAGGTCCAAGATCCCATTAAAGCTCTTTAATTTCTGCTTAGTGGTATTAGGATTTAATTGATGGCAAAGACACCACTTGCCACTAAGCAATGATGTTGTGGCAATCAGTAGAAAATGTCTTACACATAGGCCTTTCCAGATATGCCAGGTAATTCTACTGGCTGCATTTATGGGCTTAGAAGTTTTCTTTGACTCTATAGCAGGCCTTTCTTGCTCTGCAAGGCCATCATGCATATCTCATCTTCTTTTACCAGCAACCCAATTTTCCTTTGAGAAACTATTCACCCCTATTGTTGGCGTATGATATTCAGGAGGGACTGAATCCACTTACAGCTTCAAGAAAGGCTCATGACCTAGATCTGGTCACCTTCGATCAATGCCAGTAAGATGGAAACTTTGAACTTTCACTAGAAATATTATAAATACAAAACTTTACTGTATCCTACTGGAATTATTGAACTGGTCAGATGGTACATGTTTCTGGGAGCCCTCTTGCCGTTAGGCGAGACATTGCCTTAAAGAAAACAATGGATAGATCATTGATGTTCTAGATCCAGCAATTCTAGACATCATGTGTCAGTGTTTTTTCAGTATATAAGCCCATAAAATACCTTTTTTTTTCATCCACTTGTAGTTGTATTTGTTAACTTTTGCAATTATTCTAAGAAACTGCAGAAATGTGGGCTATTGTATAAACTATGGGTTAATGAAATGTCACTTATGTCCTGGGACTGCACAATTTATCACATTCCTTTTCTGATTCTCACATCAGAGTACCAAGGCACTGAGACAACAGCACTTCTACAAATGATATCATACTTGATCTTAAAGTTAAGTGGGCCAATCAGAAAACTGAGATATTCCCGGGATGTATGGCTCAAAAATCAACCCATCAGGTCAAACATGGCACCGAGACTGGAACCCAGCTCTTCATGAAATGCAAGTTTCTTGAGCTAGAATCAATGGACCTTACAGATCATTTGATTATATGGCTCCTGAACATCAGTCTGTGGACTGGGGAACGTGACCAAATCACCAACAGTTCACAGGGTAATGAGAAAAATAAATACTTTCTAACAGATTTTAATGAAGCTAGTTCATTTCATTTTTATGCTCTGAAGTTTAAGCTTTCAAGTTTTTCTGGTGCTAACAGTGTTCTCTTTTGTGAAATGGTAACAATCGATATAAACAATCTTTTTGGTGAAACAAAACAAGCAACTCCCCCTTTAGAAAGTCCCCTATATGGAAGAATAGCATAGTCTTTAAAATTATGGTTGTGCAGACTTTGTAATTATAGGGCGAAATGTTCATAATATAGATATACTGAAAAGATATGTAATTACGAAAATACAATTATGTTAAAAATCCAGGTATAGATAAACTACAGCTTTTTCCACAAAGAATTAATTGCACAGAGGGTTATGAGTAATACCTATTTTTGTCTTTAGAGAAGTCTGTTATCCAAATTTTCCATGATAGGAACATAAAACTTTTCAATGTAGAAAAAAGTACATTCATTAAATTTAGTTCCAACTTTTCACTTTCCTGCATTGGAGAAGGAAATGGCAACCCACTTCAGTGTTCTTGCCTGGAGAATTCCAGGGACGGGGGAGCCGTCTATGGGGTCGCACAGAGTCGGACACGACTGAAGTGACTTAGCAGCAGCAGCAGCAGCATGTATGCAGCTGGAGCTTCCTTGGTGGCTCAGTGTTTAGGAATCCACCTGCCAATACAGCAGACATGGGTTCGATCCCTGAGTTGGGAAGATCCCCTGGAGAAGGAAATGGCAACCCACTCCAGTTTTCTTGAATGGGAAATCCCAAGGACAGGGGAGCCTGGCAGGCTACAGTCCACAGGGTCACAAAAGAGTTGGACATGACTCAGCAACTAAACAGCAACATTATGTGGGGGCCAAGAAAGCAATACCCTTTCCTGATAACTTCCATTGTGAGAGAAAATTTGTCAGAGGTTTAGGTAAAAGTGGTATTATTTTTTTCTTGCCAGCAGAATAACTTGTACTAAGCCAAGCAGCCACTGCTCTCAAAGCCATCTTTAATGTCTGATGACCACGACTGCACCTGCATAACTCCAGAGCTTTCTCTCCCCTGTTTGGCCCACAGGTATGCTCAGCTAAGGAGCCATACCGAGCAGGTACCTTCCAATCAAATTGAGGTCAAGGATCCCATCCACAATCACTAAACTAGCACAAACCAAGAGAGAGAAATCAAGGAGCTACAAAGCAGTTAGCACAAGAAATCAAAGTCAGGTAGAAATCTCAGCAGGGAGATAGACAATTTATATTTCCCTAGTGAGGCCCATTCAAGAATAATGGGAAAGCTTCACTGTTTTCAGAATATCAAAACTAATTCTCCTAAAGGTTGGACTGCCCTGAAATGAACATCTAGGTTGTGACAACTTCCCAGCTCACCCTCACCACATCAAACATCTACTGAGCTTTTTTGGAAACTGATTTTTGTTTGATTTGATTTACATAGCATCTGAAACTCAAGATGACAAAGGATGAAATCTCTTCTTCAAGGGCTTTCCAGGTGGTGCAGTGGTAAAGAATCTACCTGCCAATGCAGGAGATGCAAGAGACAGAAGTTCAATCCCTGCGTGGGGAAGATGCCCTGGAGAAGGAAACGGCAACCCATGCCAGTATTCTTGCCTAGAGAATCCCATGGACAGAGGAGTCTGGCAGGCTATAGTCCATGGGTCCTCAAAGAGTGGACATGACTGAGTAATTAAACACATCAGAGAAGGCTATAGTTAGATACAATGAAACATTAATGCACATTAGTTCCAAGTGATTATATTTCGGACAGATATTATCAGACACTTTCTTCCCTGTGCCAAAACTGCATACACTGCCTATTTCACCAGAGATCCCATCCTTTCCAAAACAAAGGTACTCGATGTTGCCTCAGGAACACTAACAATTACAGTATATACAGAATATTTCTGCCTGCAATGCAAAAGACCCAAGTTAAATCCCTGGGTTTAATTTTCAGACCCAGCCAGAGACACTAAAGGGTCCAAGAAAACTTTATATTCCCCTATATTATAAATTGTTGTTGTTTAGTTGCTAAGTCGTGTCCAACTCTTTGCGACCCCATGGACTGTCGCCAGCCAGGGTCCTCTGTCCATGGGATTTTATAGACAAGAATACTAGAGTGGGCAGTCATTCCATTCTTCAGGGGATCTTTCCAACCTAGGGATTTAACTCGGGTCTTTTGCATTGCAGGCAGATTCTTTACCATCTCAGCCACTAAGGAAGTCCCTAGTTATTACTAGAGTACTTATAAAATGGTGATTTCCTAATTCCATCATTTCCTCTACATTTATTTGTTGGTATTCTACATAAGAAGAGCTTCCCTTCCTCCCTTCTTTATTTATCTATTTTGTGGCTTAAGTACATCTTGCTCATTTGAACTTTAAGTATCCTATTTCAAGCTAGCTTCTGTGTTATTCAGACATGTCTTCATTTGATTTTAGCAGTTTCTTATTTGCTGGCACAACAAAATATCCCAAGTTCCCTGTACTTCCCTTGCTCTGGACCTGGAATGATAATTTCTCCAAGCTCCTCTTAGTGGGAAGTGGTATTTAGAACGCAAAAGCCAGGAACAAGGGGTTCTCACTGCTTGGAGACCTTTCAGAGGGCAGAACAGGGGATTATAAATAGAAATACTGCTCTTCTGGCTCAGCTGGTAAAGAATCCGCCTGCAATGGAGGAGACCTGAGTTCAGTCCCTGCGTTGGGAAGATTCCCTGGAGTAGGGAAAGGCTACCCACTCCAGTATTCTGGCCTGGAGAATTCCCCGGACAATATAGTCCATGAGCTCGCAAAGAGTCCAACACAACTGAGCCACTTTCACTTTCACTTTCACTGAAATCTATATGTACTTTGAATCGTGTGTTTATTGACACTTCTAACCTCAATCCAACAATACACTGGTCTTCCTTACTTGCCTTCATTTCATATTCATTTGTGTTACTATTTTTATTTATTTGCATTACTATTCTTTAACCGTGATACACTGGATAATTCCCTCCTAGATTAGGATAAATACATAGATACATAGATAGATAGACAGACATATGTATATACTCAATCCTATAATACCTAAAAATAATTTCACAATATTCCATTACTACCACTATCAACAGCAACTGTAAATTTAAAAAGTTCAAGATTTCTTTCTAATTCACCTTTAAACTGAGCTGAAAGTGCACAGTCAAGATATTATGTTCAAAATAACAAGTTATTATTTCTTTGCCTTATGTGTAATCATACCATCCACTTCATATATAGTTAGATTCATTTACCTCTGCTTGTTTTGCATTTTTACTCCAAACTGTGTAATTTTTAATTTTACATTTCCAGTATACAAAACATTAACATGGTTATTGACTACACCAAAGCCTTTGATTGTGTGGATCACAACAAACTGAGAAAAATTCTTCAAGAGACGGGAATACCAGACCACCTGACCTGCCTCCTGAGAAATTTGTATGCAGGTCAAGAAGCAAAAGTTATAACTGGACATGGGACAATGGACTGGTACCAAATTTGGACAGGAGTACGTCAAGGCTGTATATTGTCACCTGCTTATTTCACCCATATGCAAAGTTCAGTTCAGTTCAGTTCAGTCACTCAGTCGTGTCTGACTCTTCCCGACCCCATGAATCGCACCACGCCAGGCCTCCCTGTCCATCACCAACTCCCGGAGTTCACTCAGATTCACGTTCATCGAGTCAGTGATGCCATCCAGCCATCTCATCCTCTGTCGTCCCCTTCTCCTCCGGCCCCCAATTCCTCCCAGCATCAAAGTCTTTGCCAATGGGTCAACTCTTCGCATGAGGTGGCCAAAGGATTGGAGTTTCAGCTTTACCATCATTCCTTCCAAAGAAATCTCAGGGATGATCTCCTTCAGAATGGACTGGTTGGATCTCCTTGCAGTCCAAAGGACTCTTAAGAGTCTTCTCCAACACCACAATTCAAAAGCATCAATTCTTCAGCACTCAGTTTTCTTCACAGTCCAACTCTCACATCCATACATGACTACTGGAAAACCATAGCCTTGACTAGACGGACCTTAGTCAGCAAAGTAATGTCTCTGCTTTTGAATATGCTATCTAGGTTGGTCATAACTTTCCTTCCAAGGAGTAAGCGTCTTTTAATTTCATGGCTGCAGTCACCATCTGCAGTGATTTTGGAGCCCCCCAAAATAATGGCTGACACTATTTCCCATCTATTTCCCATGAAGTGATGGGACCAGATGCCATGATCTTCGTTTTCTGAATGTTGAGCTTTAAGCCAACTTTTTCACTCTCCTCTTTCACTTTCATAGGAGGCTTTTTAGTTCCTCTTCACTTTCTGCCATAAGGGTGGTGTCATCTGCATATCTGAGGTTATTGATATTTCTCCCAGCACTCTTGATTCCAGCTTGTGTTTCTTCCAGTCCAGCATTTCTCATGATGTACTTAAGGGAAATAAGCAGGGTGACAATATACAGCCTTGACGTACTCCTTTTCCTATTTGGAACCAGTCTGTTGTTCCATGTCCAGTTCTAACTGTTGCTTCCTGGCCTGCATACAGATTTCTCAAGAGGCAGGTCAGGTGGTCTGGTATTCCCATCTCTTTCAGAATTTTCCACAGTGTATTGTGATCCACACAGTCAAAGGCTTTGGCATAGTCAATAAAGCAGAAAGAGATGTTTTTCAGGAATTCTCTTGCTTTTTCCATGATCCAGTGGATGTTGGCAATTTGATCTCTGGTTCCTCTGCCTTTTCTAAAACCAGCTTGAACATCAGGGAGTTCACGGTTCACGTATTGCTGAAGGCTGGCTTAGAGAATTTTAAGCATTACTTTACTAGCATGTGAGATGAGTGCAATTGTGTGGTAGTTTGAGCATTCTTTGGCATTGCCTTTCTTTGGGATTGGAATGAAAACTGACCTTTTTCAGGCCTGTGGCCACTGCTGAGTTTTCCAAATTTGCTGGCATATTGAGTGCAGCACTTTCACAGCATCATCTTTCAGGATTTGAAAGAGCTCGGCTGGAATTCCATCAACTCCACTAGCTTTGTTCATAGTGATGCTTCCTAAGGCCCACTTGACTTCACATTCCAGGATGTCTGGCTCTAGATGAGTGATCACACCATCATGATTATCCGGGTCATGAAAATCTTTTTGTACAGTTCTTCTGTGTATTCTTGCCACCTCATCTTAATATCTTCTGCTTCTGTTAGGTCCAGACCATTTCTGTCCTTTATCGAGCCCATCGTTCCATGAAATGTTCCCTTTTCTAATTTTCTTGAAGAGATCACTAGACTTTACCATTCTGTTGTTTTCCTCTATTTCTTTGCATTGATCGCTGAAGAATGCTTTCTTATCTCTCCTTGCTATTCTTTCGAATTCTGCATTCAGATGCTTATATCTCTCCTTTTCTCCTTTGCTTTTCACTTCTCTTCTTTTCACAGCTATTTGTAAGACCTCCACAGACAGCCATTTTGCTTTTTTGCATTTCTTTTCCATGGGGATGGTCTTGATCCCTGTCTCCTGCACAATGTCACGAACTTCATTCCATAGTTCATCAGGCACTCTATCTATCAGATCTCAGCCCTTAAATCTATTTCTCACTTCCACTGTATAATCATAAGGGATTTGATTTAGGTCATACCTGAATGGTCTAGTGGTTTTCCCTACATTCTTCAATTTCAGTCTGAATTTAGTAATAAGGAGTTCATGATCTGAGCCACAGTCAGCTCCTGGTCTTGTTTTTGTTGACTGTATAGAGCTTCTCCATCTTTGGCTGCAAAGAATATAATCAAGCTGCTTTCGGTGTTAACCATCTAGTGATGTCCATGTGTAGAGCCTTCTCTTGTGTTGTTGGAAGAGGGTGTTTGCTATGACCAGCGCATTCTCTTGGCAAAACTCTATTAGTCTTTGCCCTGCTTCATTCCGCATTCCAAGGCCAAATTTGCCTGTTACTCCAGGTGTTTCTTGACTTCCTACTTTTGCATTCCAGTCCCCTATAATGAAAAGGACATCTTTTTTGGGTGTTACTTCTAAAAAGTCTTGTAGGTCTTCATAGAACCGTTCGACTTCAGCTTCTTCAGCATTGCTGGTTGGGGCATAGACTTGGATTACCGTGATATTGAATGGTTTGCCTTGGAGATGAACAGAGATCATTCTGTCGTTTTTGAGATTGCATCCAAGTACAGCATTTCGGACTCTTTTGTTGACCATGATGACTACTACATTTCTTCTGAGGGATTCTTGCCTGCAGAGTACATCATGCAAAATGCCAAGCTGGATGAAGCACAAGCTGGAATCAAGATTGCCAGGAGAAATATCAATAATCTCAGATATACAGATGACACCAACCTTATGGCAGAAAGCAAAGAAGAACTAAAGAGCCTCATGATGAAAGTGACAAAGAAGAGTGAAAAGCTGGCTTAAAACTCAATATTCAGAGAATGAAGATCATAGCAACTGGTCCAATTACTTCATGGAAAAGAGATGGGAAAACAATGGGAGACTTTGTTTCCTGGGCTCCAAAATCACTGGAGATGGTGACTGCAGCCATGAAATTAAAAGACACTTGCTCCTTGGAAGTAAAGCTATGACCAAACTAGACAGCATACTAAAAAGCAGAGACATTACTTTCCAACAAAGGCTCATCTAGTCAAAGCTATGGTTTTACCAGTAGTCATATATGGATATAAGATTTGGACTATACAGAAAGCTGAGTGCCAAAGAATCGATGCTTTTAACCTGTGGTGTTTGAGATGACCCTTGAGAGTCCCTTGGATTGCAAGGAGATCCAACCAATCCATCCTAAAGGAAATTAGTCCTGAATAGTCATTGGAAGGACTGATGCTGAAGCTGAAGCTATAATACTTTGGCCACCTGATGCAAAGAACTGACTTACTGGAAAAGACCCTGATACTGGGAAAGATTGAAGGCAGGAGGAGAAGGGGATGACAGAGAATGAGATAGTTGGATGGCATCACTGACTCAATGGACATGAGTTTGAGTAAACTCTGGGAGTTGGTGATGGACAGGGAAGCCTGGCGTCCATTGTGTCACAAAGAGTCAGACACAATTAAGTGACTGAACTGAGCTGAAAATCAAAACTAGTTGGAAAAAAAAAAAAAAAGGTGTATTTTCAGGGTGGCATCATTCTCTTCCCTAATATTTCTAATCCCATTTTCATACTATAGATTAGATTACCAATTTCACTTTTTCATTTTACCCTTTCTGTGTATCCTTTCGCAAAAAAAAAAAAAAAGTTACATAAACAGGTGGACCTTCTTAATTCTTCCATCTTACATAAGAATAATGTAGCATGCCGTATGTGCCTTTCTATACATTGCTTTTTGCATTAATGATAACTCTGGGAATCACTCTATATAAATTCATAAGGATATTTCTGATTATATTCTTAGTACACTACTGTGTGAGCTTTACCATGACTCATTCAAGTAATCTCTTATACACAAGCATTTAGGATGTTTTCAACATTTCATAAGTAAAGATGATGACATAGGTGTTCATTTGAACAGAGTTAAACATACTTCTATATGCTGAAAAGTCATTTTTATATCAGTTTTTGTGAAATGTCTAGATATTTCACCAATTTTATACTTTTTATTTGTTTTGTCTTGGGGATGTTTCTCTTTTATCTCTTCAATTTTTAATAACTGCTCAATTCATATATAAAGAATGTTAGTTCTTTATCATAATGTATCCTGTATATATTTTCTTCCAGCTTATCACTTGTGATTTGGGTTTTTATTTTGTTTTTTTCTTTCCTTGCAAAAGGAATTAAAAATTTTTTTAATTACACAGAGTCAAGTTTTATGGTTATCTAAATGTTAAATTATAGAAAACTTTTTCTTGTGCTCACTTTATAAAGGAATTTTTGTTTATTCCCTGATGCCCAGAGGGTAAAGATTCCATCAGCAATGCAGGAGACCCACATCAAATTCAGGGTCAACAAGAACCCATGGAGAAGGTAATGGTTATCCACTACAGTATTTTTGCCTGGAGAATTCCATGGACAGAGGAACCTTGCAGGATGCAGTCCATGGATACACAAGGAGTTGGAGGTAACTGAGTATGTACACCCACACTATGATATGAAAGGATAAAACTGAGCAAGACTTGTGGGGCTTCTGGGCCTTTCTGTCTCTATGTCTCGACTACAGTCTCCATGATCTTCTCTGAGTTCTAAAAGTTCAGTTCAGTTGCTCAGTCATGTCTGACACTTTGTGACCCCATGCATTGCAGCATGCCAGGCTTCCCTGTCCATCACCAACTCCCAGAGCTTGCTCAAACTCATGCCCATCAAGTCAGTGATGCCACCCAACCAGCTCATCCTTTGTTGTCCCCAATTCTTCCTGTCTTCAATCTTTCCCAGCATCAGGGTCTTTTCCAATGAGTCAGTTCTTCCCATCCGGTGGCCAAAGTATTGGAGTTTCAGCTTCAGCATCAATCCTTCCAATGAATATTCTGGACTGATTTCCTTTAGGATGGACTGGGTCAATCTCCCTGCAGTCCAGGGGACTCCCAAGAGGCTTCTCCAAAACCGTAGATCGAAAGCACTGATTCTTTGGGCTTAGCTTTCTTTATGGTTCAACTCTCACATCCATACATGACTATTGGAAAAACCATAACTTTGATCAGATGGACTTTTGTCAGAAAAGTAATGTCTGTGCTTTTCAATGTGCTGTCTATGTTGGTCATAGTTTTTCTTCCAAGGAGCAAGTGGCTTTTAATTTCATGGCTGCATCACCATCTGCAGTGATTTTGGAGCCCAAGAAAATAAAATATCTCACTGTTTCCACTTTTTCCCCATCTATTTGCCATGAAGTGATGGGACCGGATGCCATGATCTTCATTTTTTGAATATTGAGTTTTAAGCCAGCTTTTTCACTTTTCTCTTTCACTTTTATCAAGAGGCTCTTTAGTTCTTCACTTTCTGCCATAAGGGTAGTGTCATCTGCATATCTGAAGTTATTGATATTTCTCCTGAAAATCTTGATTCCAGCTTGTGCTTCATCCAGCTCGGCATTTCGTATGATGTACTCTGCATGTAAGTTATGTAAGCAGAATAACAATATATAGCTTTGACATACTCCTTTCCCAATTTGGAGCCAGTCCATTGTTTCATGTTCAGTTCTAATTGTTGCTTCTTGACCTGCATACAGATTGCTCAGGAGTCAGGTCAGGTGGTCTGATATTCCCATCTCTTGAAGAATTTTCCACAGTTTGTTGTGATCCACACAGGCAAAGTTTTTGGCATAGTCAATAAAGCAGAAGTAGATGTTTTTCTGCAACTCTCTTGCTTTTTATATGACCCAACAGATATTGGCAATTTGATTTCTGGTTCCTATGAAAAAGAAATCCCCCAAAAAAACAAATGCAAAAAGCCAAATGGCTGCCTGAGCAGGCCTTACAAATAGCTGAGAAAAGAAGAGCACCTAAAGGCAAAGGAGAAAAGGAAAGATACACATCTGAATGCAGAGTTCAGAAGAATAACAAGGAGAGATACGAAAGCCTTCCTAAGTGATCAATGCAACAACAACAACAAAAAAAAAAAACAGAGGAAAACAATACAATGGGAAAGACTAGAGATTTCTTCAAGAAAGTCAGAGATACGAAGGGAACATTTCACGCAAAGACGGGCACAAAAAAGGACAGAAACAGTATGGACCTAACAGAAGCAGAAGACATTAAGAAGAGGTGGCAAGAATACACAGAAGAACTATACAAAAAAAGTCTCAATGACCCAGATAATCACAATGGTGTGATCATTCACCTAGAGCCAGACATCCTGGACTGCAAAGTCAGGCAGGCCTTAGGAAGCATCACTATGAACAAAGCTAGTGGAGGTGATGAAAATCCAGTTGAGCTATTTCAAATCCTAAAAGGTGCGCTGTTAACCTGCTGCACGTAATATGCCAGCAAATTTGGAAAACTCAGCAGGGGCCACAGGGCTGGAAAGGTCAGTTTTCAATCCAATCCCAAAGAAAGGCAATGCCAAAGAATGTTCAAACACAATTGCACTCATCTCACACATCTTGCTCAAAATCCTCCAAGCAAGGCTTCAGCAGTACATGAACCAAGAACTTCTAGATGTTCAAGCTGGATTTAGAAAAGGCAGAATTCCACAAGGGCAGATTTGAATAACTGCTAATCTAGGAAGAGAAGGTATGCAGAGACGAGGGAAGTGTTCTCTGCTTACTTGTTCAGTTGTGTCTGACTCTTTGCGACCCTATAGAGTGCAGCCCACTAGGCTCCTCTGTCCAAGGGGATTCTCCAAGAATATGGAGTAGGTTACCATGCCCTCCTCTAGGGGATCTTCCCAACTCAGGGATCAAACCCAGGCCTCCCACATTGTAGGCAGATTCTTTACCTACTAAGCCACCAGGGAAGCCCAAGAAAACTGGAGTGGGTTGTCTATCCCTTCTCCAGTGGATCGTTCTGACCCAGGAATAAAACCATGGTCTCCTGCATTGCAGGCAGCTTCTTTACCAGCTGAGCTACCAAGGAAGCCCTGCACATCCCCTGAGGGGGAACCAGGACCCCTGTTTCCAAGGCTGCACTGTTGTTGTCCTGGCTGCCCCTCCTTTGTCTTTGCATCTGGTAGCCGGGGAAACAACAGTGTAGCCTTAGGGTAGGGTCCTGGCTCCTCCTCAAGGGATGTACTACCAATGTCTTTAAGCTCTTTCAGACATCAGCATTCTTCACACCAAAGAAAGCCCACCTGAGGCTACATTAAATGAACCAGAGAAGCTCATTAAGACCAGATTAGAGGAGTGGAGGCCCAGCACACATCCTAATCTTGTCAGCACCTTGCTATAAAACTCCTCATCAAATCCTCCCCTGTTGGAACACATAGTTTTTGGCAGCAAGAGCCCCATATGTTCCTCTTTGCCTGACAAAGCAATAGAGCTATTTTTCCTTCTTCACACAAAACTCTGTCTCTGAGATTTGATCTAGCACAAGTGCACAGAGGCTGAGCTTTTGGCATCAAGGGCAAGCATATAGGAATAAAATACTATTTGCCTACTGGCCTCAGGGCAAATTCAAAGATGCATAAACTTTATTTCTACAGGCCTTTCATCTCCTGACAGTGTAGCTTTCATTTTCGCTAACCCCAGGTTTCCTCAGCAGGCCAGCTTCACGAGAGAGCTGCAAACTAAACCTAAATTACTAAAGAAGGTACTGCCCACTCATCATAACCACAGGAATCTTTCTCTAGAGCAAATAATAACTTGTAGTGCAAATTTACTTTATAATCATCTACTTTTATAAAGCAAGGATCACTTATATTTTATTATCTCTCATTGATGGTACATTTTCTCATTATTTTTCTTATCAAGTAATCTATGTTTGGGCTTCCCCGGTGGCTCAGACGGTAAAGAATCTGCCTGCAATGTGGGAGACCTGGGTTAGATCCCTGGGTAGAGATGATCCCCTGGAGAAGGGAACAGCTAACCACTCTAGTATTCTGGCCTGGAGAATTCCATGGACAGAGGAGCCTGGCAGTCCATGAGGTTGCAAAGAGTCAGACATGACTGAGCAACTTTCACACAATACAACAATTTATGTTTATTATAGAAAAACACAACAGTCAAGTTAAAAGAAAACTTCTGAAATTGTTAACATTATAGGACATATTACTATATTAATATATCCTTATTTGAAATATTGAATATACTGTATTCAGTAAGACTATATTTACTATATTATTGACTGTAGCCATGAAATTAGAAGACACTTGCTTTTTGGAAGGAAGGCTATGACAAACCTAGACAGTGTATTAAAAAGCAAAGATATCACTTAGCTGACAAAAGTCCATATAGTCAAAACTATGGTCTTTCCAGTAGTCAGGTACGGATGTGAAAGTTGGACCATAAGAAAGGCTGAATGTTGCAGAATTGATGCTTTCAAATTGTGGTGCTGGAGAAGACTCTTGAGAGTTCCTTGGACAGCAAGGAGATCAAATCAATCGATCAGATTCTAAGGAAAATCAACCCTGAATACTCATTGGAAGGACTGATGCTGAAGCTCAAGCTCAATCTCCAATACTTTGGCCACTGGATGCAAACAGCCAACTCATTGGAAAAGACCCTGATGCTGAGAAAGATTGAAGGCACAAGGAGAAGAGGGCAACAGAGGATGAGATGGCTGGATGGCATCACCGGTTTAATGGACATCAACTTGGAAGAACTCTGGGAAACAGGGAGGGACAGGGAGGAAGGGCATGCTGGAGTCCATGGGATAGCAAAGAATCAGACACGACTTAGTGACTGAACAACAATAGTATTTACTATACTTTCCATTTTGTTATTTATTTGTATTTTCCCTTAGTATAAAAATTTTCGATGATATTATCACCAACATAAGCATTTTTAAAGGCTATATGGTATTCCACTATATAAACTGTAGGGAAGAGAAGTGGAGCAGAATTTACCACCCCAAAATGTCTCTTTCACATGCAGATTATTTCAAGCTGAAAACCCCAGAGGCCCAAAAGATTCAGGAAGAAACTTTGATCTTCTGCCTAAGGCTAAAAGAATGTAGATACAGGACCTATTCCCTGAATAGATCTATCACCAGAGATAACTGCAAAGAATGTGGGTTAGGCCTGGTGGAAGCAGGGTCTAGAGATGAGTCCACTGTGTCCCACTGTCACTGCTTGGCCCACAAACATTTATTTACCAACCTTTTGCTTTTCCAACTCCTTGTTAATGGCTTTCCTTTCCTTTCAAGCCCCAAACCACTACCCTCAACATCTCCCCTTGTCTTTATCTGAAGATGCTTTTTAAGGTGAAGGTTTCAGTCATTCTAGCAAGCTACTGTATTTTCCTGAGTCTTTCCCATATAATTATTATTAAGCTCTTCTTTGACTTTCTCCTGTTAGTCTTTCTCGCATTGACTTAATTCTTAGAACAGACAGAAGAACCTAGAAGGGTAAAGGAAAATTTCTTCCTCCCCAACAAAAGACAGAAAATATTTAATCATGTATTATGCACTTAGGATGTTTGGCTTTTCTGTTTACTATCATAAACAATAAAATTACTTAAAGACACATGCCTTTGTGAATTTGTCAAGATATCTCTTTAGGATAAATATATAGACATAGACTTGTTGGATCAAACAGTATACAAGAATTTTTTATATACACAGCTGAGTTGCCACCAGCAGTGTTTGAAAATAACTGTTCCCTTTACACACACCTACCCCACTTAGTGTTATCATTCTTACCAATGCCTTTTTATCTCAATTTCTTAACACAAGACTGAACAGCAAATGTAAAGCTCCACTGAAGCACAAGACAAACAAATTCAGAACAAAATATTACTGATGTGTGTCTAAAACATTGCAAAACTCCTCCCAGCCTCTGAACATCTATAGAAACATCTGAGAAACCACTTCATTCAAACACAACAATTTTTTTACTCTGCCTATACAGCTTAGTCTTTAAGACCTTAAACTTCAGTGCAACTTCTGAACAGCTCTTCCCATTCAATAGGAGCTCAAGCTTGGTTCTGATTGTAAATAAATAAGAAGGTCCCTAACCAAGAAGCATAGACTCAAGAAAGTTATAGGAAGAAGCTTACATAAAAGCTTCTCCCATTAGGTCTGAAATAATTAAAACTCCAAGATAATTCTCCCTCATCAGTTACTGGCTAAACACATTTGCCTTAGAAATTTTCACTTCAGGTTCTAGTCTAATGGCCCACACTTCTAAATTACACTTTTAATTGAAAAGCAAGAATACAGAATTTTTTTTTTTCACGACCATCTGTGCTTTCCGAAGAACACGTGACTGCTACTGATAAATCCACTATTTTGCACACCCCAATCTTTATGTTTAGGGTTTGAAAGGCTTAGGAAAATAATGCTGTTCCACAAAAACAGTATGTGATCAGAAACACTTGCTTTAAAATTTTATATTTGGTGTGTGAAACTTCTTAACAAGTGTTTATTAAACTGCATAATTTCAAAGCCTGAAGTGGTATATTGCAATGTTTTCCTGGGAGTTGATCACATTTGCATATCCTTTTACACTTCTTGGGAAATTAATATTGCCTTTTGTTTCTTGAACTTAGCTAATATAACTTGCCATTTTTACTTTTCATTGCTATGAGTAATACAGAGTGAACCCCCAAAGGGATCCCTGCAATGCCTACATAAGCTTTATTCTCTTGCTGTTACATTTTTTCATATGAATACGTTAAATCAAGATTAATAAACCTTTGCAGAATTCACTGGCCTTGCAAAAAGGCAAGATTCATAATGGTAAAGGCTGCCCAGTGAGTAAAGGAAAATTCCTGTTAAAACTGGAGCCGAAGGCCAGGGTTTACAGAGCCCTCATTACATCCAACAGCTTGCCAGAGATCCTTCACCAAGAAAGGAATATTTCAACAATGGCTCAAGTCTAAGCAACAGTGGCTTCACCACCAAGATACAAAAACCCAGCTGGTGAAAATTAGACTGCTTTCTTTCAAGCAAACTTCTTTGTCAGAAGTTTAAACTGACCATGATTTTAGGATTTTAAAAATTCCAGCTGAAGCACACGAGGTTGAAAATGGGATGATAATCAAAGAAAGAGTACGGCAGAAGCTGAGAAAAGAGGAACATCAGGAGTAGCTAAGAACTCCACAAAGCAAATCAAATGCAGAAAAGGGAAATCCCTGAAAATACCACATACCACACTAGACAAAGGTCACTGGAAGCCTCCAAGGATCATCCTTCACTCATCTGCCCTGTAGAGGAGAAAAACAATGGTCTATCTATTGCTCTGAGTTCTTGGCTGAGACCCCTATAAAATGAGATTTAATGGAGAAAAAAATTTATATATGTACAGGAGCCCCACAACATGAGACTCAAAAAGCAACCAGAGGATTGAGGCTGATGTGTTGATACTATCCTGAGTTAACGGAAAGGAAAGGGGTCTGAGACTTCAAAGTTGTTGTTGTTGTTAAGTCCCTAAGTTGTACTGGACTCTTTGTGACCCCCTGGCCTGTAGCCTGCCAGGCTGCTCTGTCCATGGGATTTCCCAGGCAAGTATATTGGAGTGGGTGCCATTTCCTTCTCCAGGGGATCTTCTGACCCAGGGATAGAACCCACCTCTTCTGTGTCTCCTGCATTGGCGGGTTGATTCTTTACTACTGAGCTACCAAGGAAGCCCAAGAATTCAAAAAGAGGAAGGCAATCTACATGAAGGTGAGAGAAGTCTGGAAAGCAAAGGTTATCCTGCCAGGCAGGTAAGTCACTCTAATTAAAAAGTTCTCTGGCAATAGCTATCTTCTCATTCTAATGTAAATTTCCTTTTAAAATATAGATTTTCCTTACAATATAGATTTTTCCCTACAAAAATTTAGATCTACAAATGTAGAATTCCTTAACTTCTACTCTGTTTTCAGAGCTTCTCCTATGTTGCAGTTTCTTAAATACAATCAGCTTAAAATAACCTTTATGCCAAAGAGGCATATTTTGGGGTGGCCCATTCTGCTCCCCTTCCACCTCTCCCAGCAGCCGCTCTGTCTAGTTGACAATTTAGTCAAGGCCAGGAAACCTAAATAGCAACCTGAAAGAAAAGTTGGGAGCAATTTCAAGATACCTGACCACTGGGATAAATACCCCATACCTGTCAGAAAGCTCTTTCTACTGTAACATTCAGAAAACAAAGATCATGGCATCCGGTCCCATCACTCCATGGGAAATAGATGGAGAAACAGTGGAAACAGTGTCAGACTTTATTTGGGGGGGCTCCAAAATCACTGCAGATGGTGACTGCAGCCATGAAATTAAAAGACACTTACTCCTTGGAAGGAAAGTTATGACCAACCTAGATAGTATATTCAAAAGCAGAGATATTACTTTGCCAACTAAGGTCCATCTAGTCAAGGCTATGGTTTTTCCAGTAGTTATGTATGGATGTGAGAGTTGGACTGTGAAGAAGGCTGAGTGCCAGAGAATTGATGTTTTTGAACTGTGGTGTTGGAGAAGACTCTTGAGAGTCCCTTGGACTGCAAGGAGATCCAACCAGTCCATTCTGAAGGAGATCAACCCTGGGATTTCTTTGGAAGGAATGATGCTAAAGCCCAAACTCCAGTACTTTGGCCACCTCATGAGAAGAGTTGACTCATTGGAAAAGACTCTGATGCTGGGAGGGATTGGGGGCAGGAGAAGAAGGGGACGACAGAGGATGAGATGGCTGGATGACATCACTGACTCGATGGACATGAGTCTGAGTGAACTCCAGGAGTTGGTGATGGACAGGGCGGCCTGGCGATTCATGGGGTCGCAAAGAGTTGGACACAACTGAGCGACTGAACTGAACTGAACTGAACTGTCCCTTACACTGCTTTCACTTACTCTTCTCCTTGAAGTTCATTTTCAAAATGGTCAAGAGTCAGGGTAAGGGAATTCGGGGTCAGGATTAGAGTGAGGCAGTCAGCTCAGGCACAAAATTTAAGAAGCCACCACAGGAGAATTCTCAGTCTGAGGATGAGGGCAACAGAAAGCCAAGAACAACCAAGTGGGTGAGATAAAGTCCCAACCTAACCTTTAGGTGTGGATCTGGTCATACCTGAAGATCTACCCTTACATTTGTCACTTGAGTCATTATGATTCCTTTGGCCTAAGCTAATGTAGGTTCTATTCCCAACTCCTGAAACTAAAATCTCTTAACTCTACAGCCTAGGAAGAAGTCTTTCATGTTCCACCCATCAAGGAACTTATGAGAGCATTTGGGAAATAAGATGTAATAACTGGATTTCACATCATATGCCTCAGCTTTCCCATTTTACAGCTTTGTTCGTACATGCTCTCAAAAATTCACTTTACTCTTATAAACCTATATTTCATCATTTTCAAAACTGAAAAAATCATTTCTTACTTTTTATGATATTATTTTGACGATCAAAAAGACTATGTTGTTGAAATGCAAAAAGAAAAGAGAAAAAATATTATGATTATGACATCACAAACTAATCTATACACAAAAATGAAGTGGCAAATGATGATAATAAAAGAGAGAATTAAGAGGCATTATAAGACTCAGTGAATAATAACCATAACTAATGACATCTACCTAGTGCATGCTTTGTGTTAGGCATTGTGCTAAGTTCTTTAAATACATCATATCATATCATTTAACATTCTCAAACTTCAAAAGCCCATTTTTAGGTAAGGCTTAAAGAACAAAAAACACTTTTTAAGTTAAAAAAGTAAGTGCTGGAAGCAAAATAAAACCCAGTTCTGGGCCACCAAAGCCAATGCATACTTGTAAGTGAAATAAAAGATATGAGGGAAACACTCTGTAGAATATAATTCAGTTATTTAAAAAATCCATCATCATATAATTGATTTAGCAATTCTATGGCTTTATGTAGAACTGCGCATAATATATCTAACATTTAAAGTCTAGTCATGTAATATCACAAGTTAATAAATAAAGTTGCACTATTTTCTAAACATCTGGATTACTAAGCCAATTTTACACATTTAATTCAGCTATTTGGTGTCATAAACATGTAGAAAAAAAATCATAGGGAAAAAAATGACTGTACATCTGGCACAAAGATGGCTACAAGAATTGGACTAATGAAGACTAAGTTATGTTTTTCCATCCTGTATCCTCCAGAGGATGAATACACCAAATATAACTGTTTCCAAAGTAACCATGATCAAGATAGGCGACTGCACAAAGGAGCCACAATGAAGAGGCTATGCTCAGCCCTCTTCAAAAGCTGAGACTTCCTCTCAGGATGAGAAACCTGTAGTTTCTTATCCTTGACAAGCTGACCTATAAACCAAAACAAGAGCATCACTTCTTTGTTCTTCCATTGCTTTGGTGCACATCAGATTGTCCAGAGGGAGCTCAATTTTTAACTCACTCATCATAACTGTCTAGAACTTCTTTTACTCATTCATTCTTTCAGTTACTCAATGATGCCCTCTATTTCCTGAGCCCTGGACTAGGGATCCAAGGTCCCAAACATCCCTGCCTAGAAGACTACGAAAGATAAGGTGTCTGGAGTCTCCATCTTTCCCCTCTCTTCCCCAGCCAGTGGTTGCTGTGAGAATTAATCCTGTGAGTTTTGGCAGCCCTTGAGGCTCAATATGATTAACTTTAACATCAAGAGCAATGACTAATATCAAAAATAAAGCAGGTGGTAGAAGAAAACATTAATTTTTTACAACTTTGATGTGGGGAAAGTCTTTCTATGATTCAAATCCAAATGTTAAAAAAATTAAGAAAATATTGAAAATTTTGACTCTATGAAAATTTAAAGACTCTCCTGCACAGAAAAAATAACCCATAAGCAATGTAAAAAAACAAATGTATGTATTCACTAGTTTTGTAATAAGCATCTGAAGAGTAAACCAGAAACTAAGGAAAATATTCACTGTGAAGGGTGAATAAGACCTCAGTGAAAGGGTAGGCATGAAATAGGACTTCCTGGGACAAAGTTTTATCTACGTTTGGTTTTTGAGCCATGCAAAGTTTTACATATTCAAAGAGAAAAAGATTGAGAAAACAAAACCTAAACTTGCAAGCAAGCAGGAAAAGAAGTAAGATGAATGACATACTGATAAAAATGACCACAGAGGACCAAAAAATGAATTCCAATAACTTGAATCTGGTACTCTGAATGTATATTCACAGTGGAAAGTCAGTACAAAAACAAATACAAATTAATCGTGAACTTTACTTAGTAGATTGGTTGTTAGAAGTAGTATTGATGTAGTATTTCTGAAACTACTTTTTGTATGTTACATACAGGATAGAGCAAATGAATCAATAGAGTGAACTCTCACAGTGGAATAAAGGAGAAACAAATATGAAATGAGGGAAGCTGAAGAAGAATATTGTGATGCTGGATTTGAATTGTAGGCTATTACATATATAGTATATACATAAATATCTATGTCTACAAATATATATATACAC
The DNA here is from genome assembly GCF_016772045.2 of Ovis aries. NCBI lineage: Eukaryota > Metazoa > Chordata > Mammalia > Artiodactyla > Bovidae > Ovis > Ovis aries. The sequence goes on along the minus strand of NC_056072.1, from coordinate 40,542,505 downwards.
ATATACCTATATGTGTGTGTATGTATACATTATATATATATATCTTAGGAGTAATGACAACAAAGTATCAATGCACCCATCTATTAGCCAAATCTTTGTTTCTAAATTCCATTCCCAACTAAAGGGAGGCAGTGCTCTTTGAAAAACGATTTATTCTTGGTCAGGAGAATAAGGTGAGAATACAAGGTAAGCTTAAAAGATCTTTTTTTCTTCAAGAGCATACTCAAAACTGAGGGAGAGATGTCACGAGGACACAAGAACTAGCTTTAGAGGGGATCCTACTGGCTAAACTGGGGACAATTTGAGCATCACTAAAGAATAAGGACCCTAACAACTCAGTGGTAAAGAATCCACCTGCCTTGCAGGAGACACAGGTTTGATTCCTGGGTTGAGAAGATCCCATGGAAGATTCCCAGGCAAAAATACCCTAGTATTTGGGTATTTAGAAATACCCTAGTCATTGGACATGACTGAGCACAAACCACTTTCCAAAGAATAAGAATCTGTTTATACAGTTATATTTAATTTGTGAAACTTCCTTGAGCTATATATATATATATATGATTTGTGCATCTTCTGTAAGTAGGCTTTACGTCAATACAAAGTTTACAGTGACTTAGGGGTAAAAGGTATGATAAAAAGCAGTTAAAAAAAAAAACACATTTTATTTTAGCTGAAACAAGTACCACATTCTATGAGTAAGTTGTTTCAGCCATAATGATAATTAGCAAATCCAAGTATGGATGTAGTCTTCCCTGGTGGCTCAGATGGTAAAGAATCTGCCTGCAATGCAGGAGACCCAGGGTCAATCCCTGGGTTAGGAAGATCCCCTGGAGGAGGAAGTGGCAACCCACTCCAGTATTCTTGCCTGGAGAATTCTATGCACAATATGGATACGGGGAGGAGGAGCACTTTTGTTACCAAAGAATGTCAGTTAATAAATATATGAGAATAATACTATTAGAAGAATACCATCAGGCAATATTCATCCATGAATAATACAACCAATGGATGAAAAATGTTTTTTGGATAAAAGATATTCACCCACTCTCAAAATGTCATTTTCTGATTATAAAGCAAAAAGTCCAATCTCATTAAAATACATAACTTCCAAATTTTGAGGGATCTGGAAAATATCACCTTAATCAAGTGATCATATAGCATTACCAATAATGATACAAACAACTTCTGTGCCTCTTATACGATGCAATGTGAAGTACACAGTATCATTTAGACAGTATTTGGCCAAAAATATTTAAACTAAATCTAATGATGAGGAAACAACAGGACAAATCCACATTGCATGGCATTCCACAAGACACTGCCTTGGAATTTTCAAAACTATTAACCCATGACAGATAAATAAAAGCAGGAGATTATTCTAGATTAAAAGAGTCCACAGAGGAACAACAACTAAAGAAAACGTGTAATCCAATTGGATTTATAAAAAGGAAAACATAAGGAAAAGGGACATTATAAGGTACAAGTGACATTAATGCGGACATCTGATTATATTTGATAATACTAGTTGTTCAGTTGCTAAGTCATGTCTGACTCTTTGTGACTCCAGGGACTATAACATGCCAGGCTCCACTGTCCTTCATTATCTCCTGGAGTTTGCTCAATTTATGTCCATGGAGTTAGTGATACCATCTAACCAGCTCATCCCCTGTTGCCCCACTTCTACTCTTGCCCTCATACTTTTGCCTCTTCGCATCAGGTGGCCAAAGTATTGGAGCTTCACCTTCAGCGTCAGTCCTTCCAGTGAATATTCAGGACTGATTTCCTTTAGGGTTGACTGGTTTTGATCTCCTTGCAGTCCAAGGAATTCTCAAGAGTCTCCTCAAGCACCACAGTTTGAAAGCATCAATTCTTCGGTGCTCAGCTTTCCTTATAGTCCAACTCACATCCATACATGACTACTGGAAAAACCACAGCTTTGACTAAACGGACCTTTGTTGGCAAAGTGTTGTCTCTGCTTTTTAATATGCTATGTAAGTTTGTCATAGCTATCCTTCCAAGTAACAAGTTTCTTTTAATTTCATGGTGGCAGTTACCTTCCACAGTGACTTTGGAGCCCAAGAAAATAAAATATATCACTACTTCCACTTTTTCCCCTCCTATTTGCCATGAAGTGATGGGACCGGATGCCATGATCTTCATTTTTTTGAATATTGAGTTTCAAACCAGTTTTTTCACTCTCCTCTTTTACCTTCATCAAGAGACTCTTTATTTTTTTTATAATTTTAAATCTATTTACTTTTTAATTAAGGATAACTGCTTTTGAGAACTGTGTGGATTCCTGCCAAACATCAACATGAGTCAGCTATAGGTATACATATGTCCCCTTCCACGTTCCTCCCCACCCCACCCCTCCCTCCCACTTTCCTTCCCATCCCACCCCTCTAATTCCTCTTCACTTTCTGCCATTAGAGTGGTATCATCTGCATATCTGAGGTTGTTGCTATTTCTCCCAGCAATCTTTTTTTATTTGATTTGATAACATATCAGTGTTTAAATTTCTTGGGTGTGACAATAATATTATGGTTACATATTGATCTTAGGAGATACAGGGCTAAATGTCAGATGGAAATACAATGTCTACAGCTGAATTGCAGTTAGTTTTGCAAAAGTATATAAATGAGAAAAAGAAAGCAAATGAACAACAGTAACAAATGTTGATGAATAATTTAATTCTTATGAATGGTATTTGGGTACCTACTGTTCTCATCTCTCAATTTTTCCTAAGGTTTAATATTTTCAGAGTAAAAAGTTGGGAGGAAAATAACTGATAGACTGTAAAAAAAATTAAAGAACAACTAGTATTTTCTAAATACTTCCTATGTGTTAGGTTCTATTCATAGGGGGGTTTCAATAATAACTCATTTAATCCTTATAATTTTAGGCAATTGATAGTAATATTTACAGATGAGGAAACTGAATACTGTAGAGGTAAAATTACTTGTCCAAGCTAGTAATCAGAGTGGTTAGGATCTGAAACTAAGAAATTTAGATTTAGTGTTCATTATCATAGATACAATATTTTTCTGCCCTTCAAATATAAAATAAATCAGATTACTGAAACACACTTATTGAATAACATGAAGTAATATGATTAGTAGAACAAACATATTAATCATATTAGACTAATGATTATATCTATCTGATATTTCCTACATGCCCAACACAGAATTCTGGAGGGTTCAATTGGTTCTGATTATTTGCCTTTTCTGCGTTGGAAAATAAAACCAGCAATAACTGGAGGACAATGAACATCCTAGGGTGGGGTGGTGAATTAATTTTTATTAACATAGTGTCTAAAAAACAAGGTCTAAACAATATCTAAAAATATGTCTAAAAAATATCCATAATGCTCCATTATGGATATAATTTTTAAAACAGAAGTAGAGAAAGTCAAAGAATCTATAACTAGTAGGTTTAAAAATCAAAGAAAAATGGATAAAAGTACAGGTGCTTTGAGGTTTGGATTATGATACAAATGCCATTATAAAGCAGTCCATTTCCCCAGTTGGTAGCAGCTCAAGACCCCAACACAGTACAAATTACATCATTAGTCAATTAATCAGTTTTCTGTCATGAAGACTCAGTGGGGTGCCTTCTTTAACTCAATAGAGTAACCAGCACCAATAGTATCTAAAAAAGAGAAAAGTCACAAGAATAAAAAAAAAAACAAAAATTGATACAAAAAGCTAGAGAGAAGAGAGACTGAAACAGACAAAAGGGATTGTACTATAAAAGAAAGTGAGAAATGGAAAGGGAAATGTCAGGAATCAAAGGTTAAAAGATAAAAGATCAGGATTTTAAAAAAAAAAAAAAAAAACAAGGAAAGTTATTCAAGTCTCATAAAAGAAAAGGGACCAGTCAGGAGATAAAAACCATGACCAGAGTAGAAGCCTGAAAACACAAGGCAAAGACAAAAAGAAGCAGTATTAGCAGTGCCATTCACTTACTCATTTACTCAGTCATTTAATGTCTACAGCGTAGAAGGTACTTTGTGGAATTTTGAGGGACACAAAAATGAGTAAGCAGGGACCCTTGCTCTCAAAGAACCTAGCTGCTCAAAATACTCTCATTTTTGCATTTTCCTGTTCTTTAAATGTAATTTTTAATTATTGATGCAATATCTCAGTTAACTGTGAGAATTACTTTTACATCTCAAATTTACTCAGTTGAATTTCATTTTTTAGAGTAATTAAATTCACACCACTACAAGGACTTAGACTGAAGGAAAGTTAAGAGCATGTAGAGAAGAAATGGGCTATGAGATAGAAAGAAGCAGAAGCAAATTCACCATGAAACTATTACAACTTAAGTTTCCAGGTCCTTTTAGAGCAGTTGGTCATTTAAAATCTTTTAATAAAGAAAGCTCTCCAAACAAGTGTTAACTTTGGGGTACACGAAACCTAGATTTCCTGGAAGAAATAGGTTTGAATATACAGTGAAGCACCTATAGCCATCCACAACAAAAGCCAGATTCACCCTATTACAACCTGGAATTCTGTGAGCCAAGATTCTCATTTTCTTCTCTCTTGGGATACTGTGAAGGGTAGCAGAATATGCCACTCCAAAATGTGACTCTTTGGCATAAGGATTATTTTGAGCCTTTTATTTTAAGAAACAGCAGACACAGGAGAGGCTCTGAAAATAGAGAAGTTTCCCTTTTGTTAGAGACATTTATATTTAAAAAGGAAATCTCCATTCACTCCCTCTCAGAACCAGGAAGACAAGGATGATTCTAAATCACAACAGAATCCTATCACTGGAAAAGGCATTAAATCTATAAACAAATCTTACCCTTATTTACTATGCCTTTCCTAGTAATTTCCAATAACTGCCCACCCCAGCCCTCCTTATCTTTCTTTTATCTTTACCTGAAGTTGGCATTTAAGGTAGTAAATTCATCTCAGGAAGTCACTCAGTTTTTCTGGTTATTTCCCATGGACACATGAAGTTTACATGTTAATAAATTTCTATTTGTTTTTCTCCTGTTACTCTATTATGGGGCTAGGCAGTGGGGTAGTATAGGGTGGGGGGGGCAGGTCTCAGCCCAGAATTCAAAAGGGCAGAGGGGAAGTTATTTTTCCTCCTCTACATAACCAAAGGAATTTGGAGATTTTAAGAGAATAATAAACTTAACTTCCTGTCAGGAAGACAGTATGGATCAATACTATTTCCAACTTTCAAAATATATACAGAAATATATACAGAAAGTTCCTACAACAGAAACTTCCTAAAACAGATTTAACCAATTTTAAGAAAATAAACCACAGGACAATCGTTAGGGGAAGCGCACTGATCGAAACCACTCACCCTGGCCAGGCACCACAGTAACCATTTGCATGAGTTGTTTTATGACAGGAGATCCTGATAAGGAATATGGAACTAATAAGCCACCACCAATCTGAAGAGTTCGGGAAAGGTCTAAAGGAGACACCGCGTGTCTGTCCACTTCCCAGAATCCCTCTCGCTAGCATCCATCTTGGCTGAGCGATGCGTGCACCACCAGGAAAGACTCTGAATTAGAATAATTGGCCAAAGACCACCCGGAAACCAATCCCATCACCATAAAACCCAAGACTGCAGGCCATGCGGCAGAGCAGTTCTCCTGGGTTCCCTTACCCTGCTGCTCTCCACCCGGGTGCCCTTTCCCAATAAAATCTCTTGCTTTGTCAGCACATGTGTCTCCTCGGACAATTCATTTCCGAGTGTTAGACAAGAGCCCAGTTTTGGGCCCTGGAAGGGGTCCTTCTTCCTGCAACACAATCATTACACATTTTCCAAAGACAGTTTTTCCTCTAATTAGCAATAAATGAAAAAAAGAAGGATTAAGCTGACACTACAAAAAGTCTCATCTAATGATATCCTTTTTATAGTATATGTTTACAACATTTATTTTTCTTTCTGCATTGCACAGAGTACTTATTTTCTACTGAGAGTTCCATTTAAATTCTTCTGATGGCCAATCCACATGATTGCTAAGGAATCCATCCTTAATACTATGATATGTATCAAGCCTCCACTAGCAGTGCTGTGTCCTCCATTCTCCTCGAAACAAATTACATTAGATACTAAGATTCTCAGTAATCTGCAAGAAAAGCATCTTCAGAAACATTTCACTTAAGCAAGCCTCTGCCTTCTTGGGATGTTTCTTTGAAAGAGATAATTTAGAAATCACTCAGTTTTTCTGGTTCTCTCCCATGGACACATGATAAAAAAATTACTGGAGGGTATTCCACATTTTTCAGATTGGAAAGATGCAAACTAATAAAGGTCCAGACATTTCTTCCATGTGGTTCCAAGGAAACAAAAAGTAGCTCTTATTAGATATTTCTCAAAAGCTCCTTACAATGTTACATTTATTTGAAAAATTAGATTACATGAAATATTTTACATATAAAAGATCAGGAAATCATTTGTCTTGTAAATGATTCATTCAGAATGACAAAAGAAAATCACGGAAGTGAACATCTCTTGTTTTGAAGAACAGCTGGCATTGGGAGAAACAGGGATTTTGTGATTTTGAAAAATGACTTAGTTCTGAGCAGTGATTGAAGTCCCAGGCAAGTCCTGTAATGACCCCCTTCACCCAAAGAAGACAATAAAATCTGTAAATCTGTGTGTGTGTGCTCAGTCACTCAGTAATGTCGGACTCTTTGAGACCCTATGGACTGTAGCCCTCCAGGCTCCTTGTCCATGGGATTTCCCAGGCAAGAACACTGGAGTGAGTTGCCATGTCCTCCTCCAGGGGATTTTCCAGACTCAGGGGTTGAATCCGCGTCTCCTATGTTTCCTGCATTGGCAGGCGGATTCTTTACCGCTGACCCACCTGGGAAGCCCTATAAAATCTGTACTGACCCCAACAAAAAGTGTCCAGCCAATGATTTCACTTTTAAAAACTCTGTATACACACACACACACACACGCACACGCACACGCACACGCACATACACACAAACGCACGCACGCTCGCGCACTCACAAACACCCCTCATCACTACCATCACGCTGGAGAACAGCAATCTCAGCAGTAGAGATTTGAGAGCTAAGTAAACCTCCTCTCTGGGAGGTCCTTATATCCTAGTGTTATCATCTAACCCCAAGTCAGGTTCTTTGCAGGGCACTGGCTTTGGTGCCACAGAGCACTGCCATTTCCAGCACTGCCAGTTTCTTTAACGTTTAAGAGAACACAGAAGAGGCATTCAAACCAACAAGTAAAGAGATGTCCTGGCAGTCTACTTTCAAAGTAGGTTTCATATCAGAGTCTTTTATGGCTTTTTAAAATAAGTATTTTATGCCTCTCTGATAGAAACCTCCAACAGTAGTAGCTTCTGTCTGATAAACAGCATAGAAAGGGAAACAATAAGTCAAAAGTGAAGGGAGGAGGGAGAAATTATTTAGTTGCAATAGGCAACACACAGTGAAAACAAGAGACTATTGAAGTTTGAAAGAATCGTCTATATTTATTCTGGTAAAGAGTTTCCTCATGTCAGCACTTTAAATACCACTGTAAAATGCTGACAATGACTATGTGAATGCTGCTATAAAAAATTAAATTTCCCAACTAATGGGCTTTAAAGGTGTTTCCGCTCCTGCCTTACATACACACACACATACGTGCGCACACACACACAAAGGAACATTTCGGGTATCTCTGTTAAGAGTTCCCAAAGTCAGCTACACTGCATGGAGGGAAAATGTTTATACTCCTACCACCACTACTACAAGAAAAAAGTCAAAGAAGAAAGAATGTGAGCCATAACACACTAACCTGAGGCCGGGGGCTTAGTGTGCCAGGCTTCTAATTAGAAGCAGTGAGTCGGAGCAGTTGTCAACCCGTATTTTGGAGTCAGATCATACAGTACTGAATCCTATCTTAGTCACTGGGTGACTAAGGCTAGGAACTGAACCTCCCTGAACCCCAGTTTCCTCACTGACAAAATGGTTACAGTCATGTACATTATAGGAATGAAATGAATGAATCTTTACTAAGTACATAAAGCACTTAGTACAGATTCTGATTGACAACAAAGCACTCAGTATGCAGAAGTGATTGCTATTATCACTACCATTATTAAGGATTGTCATAGAGCATCCTTCTTGGTTAAACAGATAAGAAGCTTAGGGAAATAAAGTCACTCTGAAGAAAGACTTTGAGAAAATACAACTTGCCTAGTACTTCGTGCAAAACGTATATGCATCTGACTTTATGCTGTTGAAATTGGCATGTCTATTGTGCAGATGACAGAGCCTGGGCAGGATCTGAAATCTCAACGGAAAGTCAAGTGTAACCTCACTGGTTTTAAAAAGCAACTTGGTAATTTTAGGATGAATAGAATTCTCTGCTTTGAATTTTTCTCCTCAAAATGTGGCCCATGGGCCAGAACAGCAACATCACCTGGGAACTTTTAAAAACTATTTATTTATTTATGTATTTGGTTGCATCAGGTCTTAGTAATAGCAGGCAGGCTCTTCTCTACTTATGGCATGTGGGCTAAGTAGTTGTGGTATGCAGCCTTAGCTGCCCCCACGGCATATGGGATCTTAGTTCCTCGATCAGGGATTGAACCCACATCCCCTGCATGGGAAGGTGGATTCTTAACCACCGGACCACCAGGGAAGTCACAACCTAGGAACTTCCTAGAAATACAGAATTCCAGGCCCCACCCCTAATCCACTGAACCAGATTTTTTAACAAGATCCCTTGGCGATTTGTATGCACAATAAAGCTCAAAAAGCACTTCTACAGATCACAAAGTTTAATGTACAACTTAACCCATTTTAGTTGTGTTTCTGTGATCTTTGCTGTTTAATAAAACACTCTGAAAATAGGGACTTAAAACAATAAGAACAGTGACCATTTACTTGTCCTACTTTCTTCAGTTTGGACAGGGCTCTCTGCGCCATGTGGTGCTGACTGGGGCCATCCTGCTGGGACTGCAAGATCCAAGCTGGCTTCCCTCCCCTCCACGCACCTCGCCTAGTAGGACTGGGGCAGCTGAGGGTTGGCGAGGCGTCTCTCCATATCTTTGTAGTCCTCCAGGACTCCTTTCCCAGCGGCCTCTCTCTTGCTGCATACTCAGACTTATTTAAGTGATGACACAGGGCTCTAAAGATTGTTATCTCCAGTCAACCTAATGTCTGGACTCAGAACTGACACGGTGTTATTTCTGCCATTTTCTATTGGTCAAAAAAAGTCAAAAGGCCAACCAGAACTCAAAGGGAGAAAAAAAGGTCTTCATCCCTCGATAGGAGAAGAGGCACACACAGACAGTAAGGGAAGACTTTGTTGGCAACCTTCTTCTGAGACCATTACCATAAGGTGTGCGTTCCTTTTCCACTTCCTTCATCTTCCTGCTCCCGTGACTGGTAAAACATCCACTTCATTTCAATTACATGATTATATACATGCCCCCTTGGAAGCATAAGGATTTTAAGACCTGACATCTCCCTTCAAGGACCTTATTATAATACTACTAGTGAAATAAAGCATGTGTATCTTAAAAGTTTAATAACAATAAAATATTGCTTTAATAAAATATGCAAGTAGCAATATCAGACAATAATAGAAATGATTGCCTAAGGCTATGAACCATTCATTTAATTAATTGTGTACATAGTAATCACTCCGAGTGTTTAGGGAGGAGCATGAAAGTGGAGGAAAGTGACCATGGAAAAGGAGAGATGTATAGCCTGAGGAAGACTTGCAAAGAGTTAGATGGATTTCTAAAAGAAAAAAAAAAAAAAAGCCCAATGAAACATTCTTGCAGGATAACAGAACCAAGGAGCCAAGGGAATGGGGTCATGGGCACACAAGGCCATAAATGAGTGTCTCTCCATGTTCTTGAGTGATGACTATAAATTCAATGTTCCTAAAAAAACTTCCGGCCTCATAACGTCCACCTTTATGTTTCTTCTTAGATATGTTCATAAGCCATTTGTGGAATTCCCACCTGCAAAGTAACCTTATATTAATAATGAAGTTTTTTTGTTTGTTTGTTTGTTTTACTAACCTTATAAATTTTACTGTACCTTCTTGGGGAGGAAGGGGAGGGAGGACAAACAGAAATGTGGGCATCGTCAAATGGCAACTTGTAAACTTCACTATTCATTATATAGGAACTAGCACTTCTGGTATTGTTAAGCAGCAACCTGTAAATTTCACTCTCCCTTAGAAAATAAAAATGGAATGAAAGGTACTGCTTAGAAGAAACATATAAATTTCAATCTCCACTGCAGGAAAATAAGCTCTGATTACACTGCATAGTTCATACACCTCAAAGTGCCAAACACTTGTTTTATTATACAGTCATGTATAATCAGTTGGTTTTCCAGCAAAAGTGAAAGAAATTTATAAGTTGTTTAACTTTCTTAGAAATGTATTTTCCTTCCTTCTCTTTTTTCCTCCTCCATTCCCCCCAAAACATAATATGAGCAATGGGGTTTCTGAATGTTACCACTCATTAATTCTTTTTATAACAATGATTAAAATGATTTTAAACATTGTTCTCGGGCTTTATGATATCACATATAATAGGAATGACATAGTTTTAGGCCATATATTTTGAACAACAGTTCTTTAACATATTGAAGGTAGAGAGAGCTGTTTAAAAGTTAGTAATAAGCATCATTATTGGCTCAGCTGGTAAAGAATCCGCCAGCAATGTGGGAGACCTGAGTTTGATCCCTGGGTTGGGAAGATCCCCTGGAGAAGGGAAAGGCTACCCACTCCAGTATTCTGGCCTGGAGAGTTTCATGGACTATACAGTCTGTGGGTTAGCAAAGAGTCAGACACAACTGAGCAATTTTCGCTTCACTTCTCTTCACTAGTGTTTACTTTCTATTTGATGTTGAAAAGGACGAGGCCTATGACTCTGAAAGTTCCTCAGTATTTTCACAAATGGACCTGTTAGAAACCCAGAGCCAGTGGATTTGAATGATTTTACCATTCATTCAAACAAGTTTCTAAATAGTTCACCTGCACAGGAAGGATCGGAACATTGGAAGAAAGTAGCAGGGCTATATTCTATAGAGTCATGGCAAGAAATAAAGGAAGAAGGGGAGTCACCATCTCATTACTGAAAGTGTCAGTGCAATGATATCCTAATAAAAAGTGTTTGAACAGAAATTATAAAATCCCATACTGAGAAAACTCTCATAAGAGAAGTTAGGTGCAATATAGCCAAGAATCAACCAACGACATCTTCATGTCAAGGGAGGAGTAAAATATACCAACACTACAATTTTCTTAACTTATAATTTTTGAATAAATAATATATTGTTCTTTAGTCACTAAGTCGTGTCTGACTCTTTTGAGACCCCATGAATTGTAGGCCTCTAGGCTCCTCTATCCATGGGATTTCCCAGGCAAGAATACTGGAGTGGGTTGCCATTTTCTTCTCCAGGGGATCTTCCCAACCCAGGGATTGAATCCACATCTCCCATACTGGCAGGCAGATTCTTTACTGCTGACCCACCAGGGAAGCCCTAGATAATATATACAAGAAGTAGGTAATTAACTGAAATAATACCAAAGTACTAATGTACAGTGAAAAATAAGTCTTCTGACCCATGCTTTTAACAATCTTTTGCAGTCTTTAACACATGCATGTATAAATATATATACATATACTTTAAAGTTCTATGACCACAAATAACAGCATATTCCAACCATTTTTTTCCACTCAGAGATGGTTCTATATGGAAACATGCTTTATAATGACTTAATTATATTACAGTGTATAGATATTCTATAAATTTATTTACTTAATTCCTTATTTCTTGGGCATTCAAACTATTTTAAATCATTTCTTATGAAGCAAAATGCCATGATGAATAATTTTGTACATAGATTTTTGTGCATCTGGCGACTATATTTCTAAGACAAATTACTAGAAATGAGACTGTTAGGTCAAAGGGTTGTATGTATTTTATTTTGATAGTTATGGCAAAACAGCTTTCCAAAGACAATGTACCAATTTATACTTCCATTCATGATACCAATATATCCTGCATTGAAGGAATTCCAAAATAACCAAAGGTTCACCATTCTTTTTTCTGCCAACTGACCCTTTCTCTCTGAAATGAGGGTTGGGGATAAATATCATCTACTCTCTCTTATAAACATAGGCAGGTTATAATTATTATTACCCAAGATTCAAAGCCATTTCATTACCTACTGCACCACTCTGTCCTCACTGTGCTATAATTCTAACCGGTCACATAGATCTTTAATTTGCAGATCTCCTCAGAATACAGATTATCTGCATTCTGCAGGCATCTGCAAAAAGCCATCCGCAAGTGCATATTTCATGGCTGAATATTTTTACATAACATCAGCTGGAGCCCATCATTCCAGTATTCTCGCCAAGTGTCACAACCTGCTCTATTATATCAATAAGCAGCTTCAATTAGTCATTTTCTCCCCATGGTGACGACAGCTATAATAGTATGCAGTGGTCTGATGAAGTTTGTAATACAAAGTACAGATGGGGATATTAGAAGGAAGAGGATACAAAATTAGAATAGCATAAAAGAATTCCACCTCCCAAATAGTCATTTGGGGAAATGACAACATTTCTAACACAGTATTCAAGAATGAATACAAAAATGCAATTACTTTTGAAAAAGATGGATAAATAAATTCACCATGGGAACACATTCTTGTCCCAGATAGAACTCTGGTTTTTATTGACTAATTAGTCATTCATTAAGTGTCATCTCAAAAACAACTGTAAATAAAAGAATATTTGGTAAATAGAAAAAAAACTTGTCTTAAATAGAGTTACAAGATGGAAATAAATGCCAAAAGAGAATGCTACTTTGAAAGCGTTGTACAGTAGTAAATAAAGTAGAAGGCATCACAGTTGTCTCTTCTCTCAGAATTTATCCTAATCCTTAAGTTTGCACCTTGTCCACTAGGATCCCTGGGCTCCAAGCCACAACCCCCCACCATATCTGGCATTGAGCCACGCCTTCCTAACTGACCACCTGCCTCTCTTGTCCTTTTCAGTCTCTTCTTTCCAGAGCAGCTGAAACTACTTTGTAAAATATAAATCAGATCATGTTATATCTTTCTTTTCAGTCCTCCCATAGTTTCCCTTACAATAAATATCTAAAAACTTCACCATGGTTGAAAAGGTCCTACACAACCTCTCCAAGGACACGTCCCATTGCTCCCTCCTCATCCCCACACTGGCCTTCAACAAGCACAGTCCCAACTCAGATCCTCAGGCCTTATTACTGCTTCTAACTGGAATGCTTGTCCCCCAAATATTCACATGAGACTCCCCTTCACTTTAATCTCATTCATCCTCAAATGTCACCTCATCAGAGAGGTATTCTTTGACCACTCAATCTAAAAAGCAACTCAAAGCCCTAACAATGCATGCCAATTTACTTTTACTTTCCTAGTACCACTTATTTCACTTTACATTTATTTATCTACAATTTATTATCTTCATCTCCTTCTAGAATGTAATTTCTATGAAGGCAAGAAGAAGCAAAAATACAAACTGTGCATCCCAACCAGACATAAAATCATACTGTGACTGTGAATTATATGCATAGTTGACAAAACATCATTTAATTTAGTTTAGGTCAAATTCATTCAACAAAGCAAATATTTAATGAACTTCTAATTATATATGAGGCTATTACATATCATGTTTCTAATACATATTCTATTTTATAATACATATAATGAACGTATAATATAATGAGCTTTTAATTATATATGGTATTCTACAAGTACAGGTCCCATTGTCTATTCCTAGAGACAGAACTGGGCACAGTTTTTAGGAGACAAGACACATAATATAAACTAGTGAAATACCAAATCAAAACACTAACAATCAGAAGTAGGCAGATAATAAATGTTAGGAAGTTCAGAGGAAAGAGTTACATAAGCTAAGAGGGTAAAGGAAAGTTTCAAAAAGAAAGATGGAGATGATCAAGAAAAGAAAACTAGAAGAAGAAAGGCATTCCAGTTGATAAAAACAGCTTATATCAGTGATCCTCAAACTTCAGGGCATGGAACCCTAGTGCAATACAGCCCAATGATGGGGCTAAACAAAAACTAATAAAGTTATGTCCCTTTCAATTCACTTTTAATCTTTCTAATTCATCCAATGAGAAAGTATTTATTTGGAGAAGGAAATGGCAACCCACTCCAGTGTTCTTGCCTGGAGAATCCCAGGGATGGGGGAGCCTGGAGGGCTGCCGTCTATGGGGTCACACAGAGTCGGATACGACTGAAGCGACTTAGCAGCAGCAGCAGCAACACATCAAATTAGTGCTAATATGTCAAAAACACCCTGCTAACACTTGGCTAATATGAACAGTATCATTTTATTTTTGCTGTATTCTTCTTTAAAGCTTTACACCCATATTTATTTTAAGAGATTTTGGCTTCCATTTACGGGAAAATACGTGTTTCCTTGTATATAAACTCATTTAAGAAAGTAAAGTGGGTTATTTTAATGCCAGACATTAAACCAATCCTAGACTAGGTGCTGGGACACTATTGGTCTGAACACAGCAGAGCCCAGCTTTACTGTAAGTGAAGGGTGCTGAGAGGAGAAAAGCCTCATGACAGGCTAAAGATTTTGGGAAACATTCTGTAGGCCTGTTTCCCAACTGGTTACAAATTCCTTGGAAACATGCCCTTTTCACATCAGTGTACCATGCCCCTCATATTTAAGACTGCATGAACTATATCATTGTCTATTCCATTATATAAAATTAAGGACAAAGTAGAAAATATCAAATATTACTTCATATTGTATGCAAAATATAAGAGTACAACCATGACTACAGTTTTAACTTTTTAAACTTTTGCATCAGTTAGGATCCAGGCAAAAACAGACTATATACAAAACACTCAACTGGGGTAATCTGCAGAACTATTTACAAAGCCCTGGTAGTGGTGTAGGGAAACCAAGGGTTAATACAGTGTGTGGGGTTAAGGGAGGAGACCATTTATAAAGCCCACAGAGGAGTACCTTCCAGGCAGAGAGCAAAGTAGAAAGTGGGTATGCAGGGATGAAGGGCTTCCCTGGTGGCTCAGTCGGTAAAGAATCCGTACGCAATGCAGGAGACCAGGGTTCAATCCCTGGGTTGGGAAGATTCCCTTGGAGAAAGGAATGTTTACCCACTCCAGTATTCTTGCCTGGGAAATCCCAGGGACAGAGGAGCCTGGTGGGCTACAGTTTATGGGGTTGCAAGAGTCGGACACAAGTTAGTGACTAAACCACTGCCACCACCATGCAGGCATAAAGGGATGATACACAGCACAAAAACAAGGCTATTTCCAAATGTTTTCTGGGTGTTTACTTACTACTGTCTAACCATTGGGTTTCTCTGATGGCTCAGATGGTAAAGAATCTGCCTGCAACATGGGAGACCTGGGTCTGATCCCTGGGTTGGGAAGATCCCCTAGAGGAGGGCATGGCAACCCACTCCAGTATTCTTAGGCTTCCCTGGTGACTCAGTTGGTAAAGAATCTGCCTGCAGTGCAGGAGATCTGGGTTCAATCTATTAGCTAGCCATTAGCTTTACGTTGGACTTTGGGCTACAGAGATTAAGAGTATATAGACAGCATAGACTTAAAAGCTAGCTTGCCACTCATCAGAAATATGAGTTTCTTCAGAATTTAGTTTTTCTGATAAAATGGGGAACAACAGCAGTATTCACCATAAGGCTGGTGTTAGAAGCTAATGAACAAATGTGTATAAAACACTTGGCATAGCTTTTCCTACAATAAACGTGTGTGGTGTCAGACAGTGGGAGAGAATCACGTTAGCCACCAAAATGTTCAAGAGAAACCTAAAGGAGAAAAGCTTAAAACTGTTTAAATTTTCCAAAAGGAAAAAAATACTGTTTAAACTCCATTAACTGAATAGTGAGTGATAACACAGTAAAAGTCACTCAGTCATGTCCGACTCTTTGCGACCCCATGGACTGGTCCATGGAATTCTCAAGGCCAGAATACTGGTTTGAGTAGCCGTTCCCTCCTCCAGGGCATTTTCCCAACCCAGGGATAGAACCCAGGTCTCCCACACTGCAGGCGGATTCTTTACCAGTTGAGCCACAAGGGAAGCCCCTATTAACTTAATAGTTCACATTATTTGGCCAAAAAAAAAAAAAAAAAGAGGACCCAAATAATTTATTTTATTGATAAAATATCCTAAGGCATACAAAACAAGCAAATTATTTAGACTAGTAGAGGTAGATAAGGGTGATGGTTGTGGTAGTCGGTGGTAGCCACAGTGGTGGCCTGGAGTGAACAGTAAAGAGCTTCTGAAGAAGGAGATATTGAGAATGAGACCAATCTGAAGCCCAAGAGAAGTCAGCTAAGGAAACAGGGCGGGTGAAGACAGAGCAGAGGACACTCACGCCTCTGGGGAAGCCCAAGGTCCTGGAAAGAGGAAATACTACAGGTTCAATGAACCATATGATCTAGATGTGAAATAGTAAAGGGAATTTGGGGAAGGCTGTAGCTGGAGAGATAGAAAGAATGCTCAGCCATGCTTAAAGAGTCTGAATCACATTTTTCATGAGGGCAGTAAGAAGCCTTAGAAGGATTTTAAGCTAGGAAAAGACATAACCCCATGATCAGACAGTCATAGTTAGTAAGCCACAGCGACAGGGAATGGGGAGCCATGGAAGAGATTTGAATCAAGGAGTGGATAGCAGTGTTTCCAACTTCCTTTTATTTCATTTTAGTGAATGCTTAAAGCTAGAATTGTTATAAAAAATGGTTTATAAAACATAACACATAACTTTTCCTCGGGTTAAATATACACATGTATGTTCATTCGGTAACTCATTCATTCATTAAAGAGATTTAATGAGCATACTTCCCTGGTGGCTCAAATGGTAAACAATCTGCTTGCCATGCAGGAGACCCAGGTTGAGTCCTTGGGTCAAGAAGATTCCCTGGAGAAGGGAAAGGCTACCCACTCCAGTATTCTTGCCTGGAGGATCCCATGGAGAGAGGAGCCTGACAGGCTACAGTCCTGGAGTCACAAAGAGTCAGACACAACTGAGTGACTAGAACTTCCACGCTTTTCTTTCACTTTACATAACAAACATACTGGGAATTGTGCTTAGATAGACAGGAGAAGAAAACTCACAAATGAGCAGTATAAAAAGTGCTAAGATTTGAAAGGCAAAGGACATTTCGGGGCAGTGAGTAAAAAATTCCTAAGGTGAGGGTAGGCAGAGAATATATGATAAAACATAGTCCAGGATGGTTAGAACATGTAATGCATATGTAGCGCTGAAACACTCATTCAATAAGAATTTAGTGAACACCTACTATGTGCTAGCATTGTGAAGCCAGTGGTGACAGTGATGAATGAGAAAACACTTAAAAGATGACAAGAGTAACTTTTATCATTGAAGACAATGTTACATTGATTATCAGAGTGCATAAGGAAGAAAATCAGAAAAGTAAAGAGCAGTGCCTTAATTTAAGGAGGCTTGGAGTGGCAATAAAAATATTTTAAATTAAAACTCCTCTACTGAGGATAGACAGTCTTCAAAAGCGTGTGTAAACTGTAAATGAATTACTTGCAAATATGCTAGTGATATTAGAGCTTTTTAAATTACATAACTTTTGAAATGTCAAATAACTTTGAATGTCAAGTGCCCCAATCAAAAAAAAAAAAAACAAAAAAAAAACAACTTACAATCATGAATTGTCCAGCTGGTCCCAAATCAATCCCAAATTTTAACCAACTTAAAAGGGAAATGCCCATTCTTTACACTGATTAGAAGAAATGCCTCATATGTGGTTAAGTCTCTGCTTTGACTTCATAGACTCTTGATGCTGATATGGACCCAGGAAGTCAGCTACAGTACATTTAGCACAGCCCGAGAGGGGAAGAAAATAGTATTCCCTGCCCAACACGAACTTTTCCAACTCAGCCCCTGATGGTGCCAAGACATCACAGTGTAATAATGGTAATTTAATAACGCCGTTAGCCAGGCTCTGCCCACATTAGAAAGCTCGGGAAAATAAATGAGGCTTGCAAGCTGAGCAGAGGGAAACTTCTCCAGGCAGTGCCTGCAGCAGGGAGATACCTGGTAATGAAATACCCGCTGTCTCCATTCATTATACAAGAGGTAAACCTTAAAAGGGGGTCTGGAAAGGTGAAGCTCTCAAAATGGAAATAAATAAATAAGCTCACCTGCCATAGCGAGATCTCTGAAAATGACTTGGAAGGATTGCCCGGAGATTTTCCCAGGAGATGTGGTAAAGTTTCATCAGACATCAGGGGAGGTAATTATGTGCTTGGGCACATCTGCTGGAGAAATTGGCCTCCTTACCTTCATCTTCCCATGTGGGCACCAGATACGGAAACTGTGTTTAAACTCCACTGTGCTCTCTCTGGCTTTTACCATAAAAAAGAAATAAAAATGTGTCCTGGGTGCTTGGCAAATCAGTCCATTGTTAGATGGGACCCATTATCTTTGACCTGCACGTTTTTGCCTCTTCTGACTCACAGAAAATCTTTAAAAACACCTTAAGGGAAAGATATGCGATATCTGAGAAGCTCCCACTTTCAGAAGAAAGATCCATTTTGCAATATAAAAAAATTATAGTTGAATTAAGTGATTTCTTTATTTTTTATTTCAATTGGTCTGTTATTGGCTCAAATTCTTAAAATATGCCTAAAATATTAATAACAGAAGCTTTGTTTACCAACCACATTATAAACATGTGAGGTTAATAGTCAATCCTCTCCTTTCTCTGTTTTCCTCTTAATCACCAAGACAACTCTCATATTCCTCCATCTTAGCCTTTTTACAGAAAAATTCTGACAGGTAACTGTCTGCCATCCTCTATCACTTCTGAAACTGGTAGTGAAATGTCAGAGGAGGAACAGTTAATTAAAATCGTGGAATCCACTTTGCATCTTCTCACAGTCAATAAAAATACTACCATTAAGGATACATTTCAACACATGATGTAACTAATATAAGTCACGGTTTCTAATAACATTTGGCCATTAAAAATCAAAAATCATTATCATGAAATAGAATATTAGGTAAACGTCTTGCTGCACTGGCCATGAAACTCCTTTTGCTCAACTAGTGCAACAGATTTGATACTGAGATCAATTAAGAAGGTATTTTCTTGTAATAAACCACGGAACATATCTATAATCTGCAAGTAATTTAAGGGAATAAAAACTGTACCTGAACAGCCCACATGGGCTTACGTGACCGGTTCCTTCAACAAGATGCCCTCACACTCTCATGTTACTCTATAAACATTTAAGAAACACACAGTACCGAACAGCAGCTGAGAGTCCAGGCTCTGGAGTGAAATGCTGTTTCAATCCTGGCTCTGCTACTTTCTAAATACAAGACTGCTGCCTTCTAAACATGAGACTGCTTCATATCTCAGAGCCTCAGTTTCCCCATCTGCAAGATGAGGTAACCACTCTCTACTCATAGGGCTGCTGTGAGGATTAAATGAGATAACACACATGAAGCATTTTCAGTACTGACTAGGACCTTGTAAAGGCTGAATAAACATAAGCTGTTCCTCTTATTTGATACTTCATTCACTTAATAACTGTATTCTCTGAGGCTCTGGTAATTTAAGAACATTCATATAACCTGAAATATATTCATTTATTTTAACACTATTGCAGTATTCATTGTTCTACATAAGAATTAGGCAGATGATACTTCAGGGCTCTTCAGTTCCAAATGCTGCCACTCGTTTTTGGTACAGATATCTGTTAAGCAAAGGAGAATAAAAGGGTCAGCTCACCTCAGAAGCTGCCAGCTTCCACCCTTGCTTGTCAACTAGCTCCATATGAATCAAACTGCACTCACCAGGGAGCACTTGTGAAAGTCTCCGATTTATAGAAGTATTTACCTTGGGATTTGGGGTTTGTTTTTTCAGGTTTATGTCTGGGACAGCATGCTAAAGCTAACAGTCCAGCAATTTTATTAAACTCTTCAATTTCAGCATTTTTTAAAGAGCATATAGAAATCACACTGGCAGTGGCTATTTAAACTTCCCAGCGGATGCCAGAAATAATAAAAGGACACTTAAATGACCATTTTTGAGCAGAGCCAACAGCATGCGGCCTAATTATCCAGCTACATGAAAAATTCTATGGATTTTAAACCAGAGTATAAGGATTTGATATGCACAGTGCAGAACACAAACAGCTACCTCACTGGAGTGTGCAGAACTTTTCAAATCTAAATTTAAGGTTCAGTTCTATCAGGGTAAGTTGCTCCTCTGTTATTTCCTTCTGATTAACCTATTAGAAATGGTAAATGAACAAGATGGCAAAAAAGTGACGTAGCTAACTAAGCCTCTAATGAACACAACCAAAGAAAATACCATCGTATGATATCTCTTATATGCAGAATCTAAAAAGACATGATACAAACAAACTTATTTACAAAACAGAATCATAGACTTAGTAAACGAATCTGTCCTTGCAGGGGTGGGTGGGTGGGTGGGGGGAGAATGCGAGGGAAGGGATGATTAGGGAGTTTGGGATGGACATGTACACATTGCTATATTTAATGGATAACCAACAAGGACCTGCTGTATAGCAGAGGGAACTCTGCTCAATGTTATGTGGCAGCCTAGATAGGAGGACAGTTTGGGGAAGAATGGATACATGTGTATGTATGGTTGAGCCCCTTTGCTGTTCACCTGAAACTATCACAACATTGTTAACCAGCTATACTCCAGTACAAAATAAAAAGTTTGATGTATATCATTGGTATACATGTATATATGGTATATATACGTACCATTGTGCTGCTGCTAAGTCACTTCAGTCGTGTCCGATTCTGTGTGACCCCATAGACGGCAGCCCACCAGGCTCCCCTGTCCCTGGGATTCTCCAGGCAAGAGCACTGGAATGGGTTGCCATTTCCTTCTCCAATGCACGAAAGTGAAAAGTGAAAGTGAAGTTGCTCAGTCGTGTCCGACTCAGCGACCCCATGGACTGCAGCCTACCAGGCTCCTCCATCTATGGGATTTTCCAGGCGAGAGTACTGGAGTGGGGTGCCATTGCCTTCTCCGACTATTGTGCTAAGTGTCTCCAATTATTTCTAATACAAATTTCTAATACATAGGTATAACTATGCACATTTATAGATGAGGAAACAAAACTCAGAAAGGGTGACTGCCTTTCCCCAGGGAGCAGTTATCAGGGCTGGTGTCCTGGTTATCTTCTGTTTGCCCCTGCAGACCCTCTGCCTGCTCTATGATGGCCTCTCCTCTGCAACCCTCTGCAGCTCTCATGCCTTCTGGCTCTTGGTGGGTTAATACAGAGGGTAGACAGCCTTCCCTTATTGTCCCTACCTTAAAATCATCACCCCTTCATCTTGTTTCTTCATCACTCATATAAACATTTGCTGTTGTTCAGTCACTAAGTCATGTCCAACTCTTTGTGATCCCATGGTCTGTTGCCTGCAAGGCTTCTCTGTCCAGATTTTCCAGGCAAGAATACTAGCGTGGGCTGTCATTCCCTCCTCCAGGGGATCTTCCCAACCCAAGGAATGAACCCACATCTCCTGCATCAGCAGAGAGATTCTTTACCACTGAGCCACCAAGTAAGCCCATATATAAACATTATCATACATTTTTTATAATACATACATTTATTTTTTATAATATATACATTTATCATAATATTTACTGAGAGTTACCATGTACTGGGCACTCTGTTTAGGTGCTGAAATACTCTAGTAAACAAGACCCACATGACCCTTAACTTACTTATTCTCTTCTTTACCAACTTAAATATTAAATATAAGGGATTTCCCAGTTTCCAACTTAAATATTAAATATAAGGGATTTTCCCCAAATCAGATGCCATTTCTTCTACAAATCTTTCAGCAGTGCTGGACATATTATGGATGCTCAATAGTGGATGGAGAAAAGAATAATTGATGGGTAAAACAAAAACCATCTGAAGTGTCTGCAGGAGCAGGATAGAAGTTACCAAGCCTAAGACCTTTTCTATTAGTAATAATAGTGCCTTGGATAAACCTCATTGGCTATGATACAGTCCCTGCACAAAGCTTAAGACTAAGACTTTTTCAATAACATGCTGAGCAAACCCAAAACAATGCTGCTCATTAAAATGAGAATTAAGAACAATGATGATATCTGGTATTGATAAAGTTGAGGTGAAATTAACATTCTCATAAGTCACTGGACTAAGTATGAATCTTCCTGCAATGTAGGAGACCTGGGTTCAATTCCTGGGTCAGGAAGATCCCCTGGAGAAGGAAATGACAACCCACTCCAGTATTCTTGCCTGGAGAATCCCAGGGACAGAGGAGCCTTAGCAGGCTCCAGTCCATGAAGTCGAGAGAGTTGGACACGACTTAACAACTACCCCACCAAGTAAGAATCAGTACCACCTTTCTATGTGGAAATTTGCTTAACACCACAAGCAAGTGACTCAGCTAATGGCTTCCAGAAACAAATCCTAGAAGCATAATCAAGGATGAGTCCAAAGATACAGTTATACATAAGTTATGAAAAAATTAAAATTTTAGAAAATGGTAATAACCTAAGTGTTCAGCAACAGTGGATTAATCAATTCAAGAACATCATATAATGAAACACTAGAAATGATTAAAGATAATGCCATATCATATATTTCATGACATGAACGCATTCACAATATATTATTAACTGGAAAAAGGAAGAAATAAAGTTATATGTAGAATAACCCAGTTTTTCTTTTAGAAAAGTTTTGATATAAGAAAAAGGCCCAAAATACACTATCTAATAGGAATATAATACAAGGAATATATGTAATTTTAAAGTATTTAGTAGTCATATTTTAAAATGTAGAAAACCCAAAAAAGTAAAAGAGGAAATTATTTAAAAAGAGATTTTTAGTAATCCAACATACATATAACAAGAATAGTTTAAAATCTCTTTCAGAAATTTGGTGTACAGTTTATACTCTTAGCACATGGTGTCTATTCAGCCTTGTCATATTTCAAATATTCACACGCCATCTGTGAATATTAGTGGCTCCCTGATTGGACAGCTCTGGTAAGCCTTAAAAGCAGGTGTAGAGGAGAAAGAATTTGTATGAATTTTACTTTCTTCTTTTGTATCCCTGTCCTTTTACAATCACCATGTATAATTTTGCTATTGACATATACTACTTCTGTGATACAAAAACTAAGTTGTTTTTAGATATTAAGAACAAGGGTTTTTTTGTGTCTGTCTCTTGAATACTTTTTGTCTCACTATCTCTGCTGTTCACAGATTACCTGCTTCCAAGAATTAGAAAAGCGCTCTCCTTTCTTCCCCTCTTTTCATATAGACTTTGAATAGCTACCTAGTTTCAGCCCTCAGGCAAGTGAGTAAGGATCATATAGTGTTGCTCTTCAGAGTCACAGCTAAACCAGCGCCTGCTTTCCAGTGGTGCGACCCCGAATCTATCAGGACTCCCGGCACTGTTTTAGCAGCTCTCCTGGGCTTGCGGAAGGGCAGGGAATGGGACCAGAAAGTGCTTAATTTGAGGTTAATTAAATAGTGATGACAAGCCTTAATCTCCAACTTGTCATCAGATTGTAAACACTGATCGCAGCTGCAGCCATCTGTAATAAACCTATTGAGAGAAATCTTGACCAGAATGAAATGAGTATGTTGGTTATCC
The DNA here is from genome assembly GCF_016772045.2 of Ovis aries. Classification (NCBI taxonomy): domain Eukaryota; kingdom Metazoa; phylum Chordata; class Mammalia; order Artiodactyla; family Bovidae; genus Ovis; species Ovis aries. The sequence continues at coordinate 40,518,810 of NC_056072.1, read as the reverse complement.
AGATGAAGCTGAGAGATGAGATCAGACAAATTCAGGCCCTTGTAATGCCAGGAGAAGTGGAGACCGGAAAGGAAAGATATCAGAGGAAACTGTGTCAAATCTGATTTCTTTACAGCTATATATATAAAAAAAATTCCTGAATCCCATGGGCCTGGAGGCTGAAAGAAATAAAGGTGAACATGTAAATCTACTGGACTGAGGATCTGAAAGATATTGAAATAGCTCTGTTACTATTAACCACTGACGGGTTTCTGTGGAAAATGTCTGGAGCCATGCTCATGTGCTGGAGCCTCTGGACAAATGTTTATACCAGTGTAAGTAAGCCACAGCAGGAATTTACCTGACAGGGAGGGAGGGGATGGGCTTCTCAGGTGGCTCAGTGGGTAAGGAATCTACCTGCAATGGGTCGGGAAGACCCCCTGGAGGAGGGCATGGTAAGCCACTCCATATTCTTGCCTGGAGATTCCCCATGGACAGAGGAGCTTGGCGGGCTCTAGTCCATGGGGTCACAAAGAGTTGGACACTACCGAGGCAACTGAGCAGAGGAAGGGGATAACAGTTACAGGCCAGGCACTTCACATATGATTTACCTGACAATTCTGGCAACTATTTTATAAGGTATTATTTTTTTTTCACTTTAAAGAAGAAAATGCTATATCTGAAGTAAGTTTCCTACCTAGCCAAAGGCCATGCAAAATAGAATTGAATATAGACTAAAACCCTAGGCGCTAAAATTCAGGCAGCTCTGTCTCAAGCTTTGTGGCAGTGGTGAGGAAGTGATCAAGGTGAGGAAATCGTGAAGTTGGTGAGGAAGATGGGAAGAAAAGTGAAAAAATTCCCCAGGGTACACCTAGGAAGTTAGGTGGCCTAGTGGGTGACTGCTGCGAGGTGGGTAAACATTCTGACACTGCTGCTCTCAGTGTCCCTTAAAAGTGCCCTGTCTGAGGCATACACTGCTATGTCTAAAATAGAAAACTAATGAGAACTGACTGTATAGCACAGAGAACTCTACTCAATGCTCTAGTGGTGAACGAAATGGGAAGGAAATCCAAAAAAGAGGGGACTACATGTATACGTCTAGCTAATACACTTTGCTGTATAGCAGAAACTAACACAACATTGCAAAGAAACTATACTCTAGTAAAAATTATATTTTTTAAAAAAAGTGCTCTCTCTGGCTTCATTTGACATGGAGAACACTTCCTCTTTCTTAAAGACTCAGCATGGGTCAATCTGCACCTCTTCTGTAA